>NW_008823952.1:47540-63402 GCF_000699105.1 Pygoscelis adeliae | reverse complement strand
ATCTTAATTTCAAACTGGCTCTGTGATTTAACTCTTCCTAGGGAGGGAACAAAAATCTATCACGTTCTAGTATTTTATAGGTTGACTTTCAGCTGTGGAAACATCCTATCTTGATGAAGTCAAATTAAACTCTGCACTTCATGAGCATTTATCAAAGCTGGTGAAATTTCTTTTCACAATTTCTTTTATTGAGCGTTATATTTTGGGGAGTTGGTCTCAACAAATGAGTATCAAATCTGATTGAGCCAGCCAGAGCATCTGTGTGGCAGTGCTACAGAACACCCTGCCCAGCACTGCAGCCTTGCCGATAGCGATTATCCTGGATATCTGAGAATATTTATCTCTAGCACTCTCCTGCTTAAGCTTCAAGCCTTATCAGACCTAATTAGGGAATTATTTGGTAGCAAATGCATGAGCTATACAAATCAAAACAAGTAACTTTAGATAACTTTATTTACAGTAGTATTTATTCTTCTTTCTGTTGCTGAAAATCAGTGCAAATTTTTGATAGCTCACTCCTTTAATCCTTTTTCTAATTTTAAATCTTCATAAAATGACCTTGAACATTAGCTTCAAAAGAAATTGTATGAAATGCAAAAATCTAGACTGAACTTTTGTATTTGCAGTGGTAAATGCCTAAAAATCTGATCTTTGTGGTTCTCTGACTTTTCAACAAAGATAACTAGTCAAAGGGCATCTACTGACCTCTTCAAGAAAGTGTTTTCCAGGTTACAGAGGATCAGGTATTCTGTGATCAAACTTTATATTGGTTAAATAAGACGTCACCTGCTGGACTTGCTTATTCCAGTAAAGCAGATTTGCTAGTGACACCTGTGCATCTTAAAGGATTATACGCAACAATCTTTGTCCAGGCAGCTGATAGGTGGGTCTTGTCTCTAACAGGTCCCTAGAGACCAGAGGAAGACAGCAGTCGGTAGGAGGATTTCTGAAAACAGCCTCTCTTCAGAGGACTTTGATGTTGGCCAAGGAGAGAAGAGCCATAGTACATCAGGTCAGTAAACCTCATGGTTTCTGTTGTGGTTTTTGTTTGTAAAATAAAACTACTTTATACAATACAATGGAAATAACTTTTGCCTTTCAGAAATGGAAGGAAGTGCAGCCATCTTCCATCTGTAAAGTCCATGCGAGCATTGCATTTAATGAATTAAGTCTTGCTGTGAATTTTAAACTGTTATACTCTTAAGTGCGGGAAACCAAGGCGATAACTAGCACGTTAAGGAATGGAACCCCCTAGGACCATCCTAGAACTACTTTTAATAGTCAAACTAATTTAGAAAGTAGTTAACAGACAAGACAATATGCCTTCTTCCTTCTTGCTTTAATTCTCATCCCTCCTACCTTGTCCAGACACAGGTAACTACAGCTAGCCGTATGACTTGAGCAAAATTAGGTATTTTTTGTATGTTTAGAGACTGTTTTCTAACAAAGCATTTACAGTCCTTTGTGTTTTCAGCCTATGGCTAATATATCTTACTACTTAGTGATGCGCATTGTGTCCTTATTTGAGCAATACTGGAGAGAATGGCAAGAACTACTTACATTTGTTTATTGTCCCCACGAGGCACCTTAATGATTCATACAACTTACTAGTCATTCAAGGCCACTAGCTAGTGAAAGGTCATTTTTTTTATCATTCTTTATTGAACAGTTAAGCTTATTACTGAAGACCTGACCATTATACAAGGAAGTTAGATAGCAGAACAGTCACAGGAGCTGGCTTTTTAAACCTGTTTGGCTAACATCTGACAGCAAAAGCGAAAGATGGATGGCAAGTAATGGGGCATAGTTCTGAGAGTCAGGGGATCTGTACCTATGCAAAGACTTAAGCTCCCAAATGTTTCTTTCCTCTTGAGATAAAAACAGATGCTTCAAATGTTCCTGCGAGACTAAACTGAATTATTTCATAACATGTCCGTTCTCGAGATCCTCATCTGTAACATGTCATGCGATAAATTATTTTCACGGAGAAGGTGGAAGTGGCACGTGAGACTTCCTTCCTCGTTTCCCGTGTTTTCCCCAAAAGACTTTGACAACTGTTCCACTACAGGAACGATGTATGTTTCCATTTAGCCACTCTAGCAGCTGCTTTCATTTGACAATAACAGCGAAACAATCTTCAGTGTTAAAACTGTTTGCTCTCATTACTTCTGAGACTACTGGCTGGACGCTGCATCTGGTGAATACGCTACTTCTGAAACTAGCTGGATTAATTATGAGACTTGGAGCATAAACCTTTGACTGAAGCATTTCTGTGCTCTTCAGATCTGGAATTTCTGTGGTCTTGGGAGTGGTGAAGGGATGGGATTTGTAAATCTTTCTGTAAACAGGTCTACTGGTGCTCCTGAAAGTTACCCTTTATTCATGTAGTTCTTTTTCCAGGGCATCTTGTAGATATTAGTCCAGCACTCAGCCCAGATAAGGCAGAGACCAAGAAAAGCCTGGAGATGCCTCGCTTAACAGAAACTTCAATAAAGGATAGGCTGGCGAAGTATCAGGCAGCTGTGTCCAAGCAGGGCAGTTCCACAGGCCTCATTACCACGGTAAGTATGTTCTTTGGCTTGTGTAGAAGTGAATTTTTGTCCCAACCTGAGACTGGAAAGAAGACCTTATGGAAACCAGGCTTTTTGAAGATAATGCCATCTTCTTTTGAAAATAACTTTGTGCCCATAGGAGTAATTTCTAATGAAGAGTTGCCTCTACATACTGCAGAAAGAAATAAGTATTTGCATCTTCCTGGAATAATCTTGAAAGTTTTCCAAGGAATTAATTGCTGGCACCCTGACTGAGGTCCTTCTGAAAAATAGCTTATATTCTTTTTCTTTCTGCATGTCTGTAGCTCTTTGCGTGTTTGTTGTTGTTGTTTTTTAAAAAACTAAAAACCCAAACTCAATTCTGTATTGTACATTAGCTGTAAGCTAGGGGAAACTGAGGCACAGTAAGATGGAGTGACTTTCAGTGTCATACAGTGCGCAGAACCTGGATCTCTTGGCCTGCAGCTTTGGGATCTCCAGTCAGCTTTCCTCCCTTTTGCTTTTCACATCCCTTCAAGTCTTCACCCATTATCTGAATCCCATTAGACTCTTGCAGTGAATGAACCCGTGCCAATTTTGCAGATATTTGATCAGGAAATGAGCAATTAATGAATCATGGTGAAGTATTGCAGCTGAAGAGATTGCAAGAATCTAAGCTTTTGTTAAAAAGTGCTGAAGTACATTTGCTGGAACTGTCAGATACTTTTGCTTAATGATGGGAACTTTTAGTGCTTAAGTATGATTTTTATTAACTAGAGTAGTAAATTTTAAGAGGATAGGCCTTTTTAAGTTAGGAAACTTGCACTGGAAATAAAAGCCAAAAATGATGGTTCTAAGCTTTGGAAGAGTGCATGCTTCCATGCTTTGTAGACAGGCAAAAGTCTCTACCTGGCTGAAATGATTTCTGAATTTCATATGCAGAGTGGGTCTAATTCTCCAACCCTTGGGAGGAAAGTCGAGTAAACTTCACTGCATGAATGGAAAATAATTGCAGCCAATGCAACAAATCTGACTAACTGCTAATTGCTGATTTTTGCATCCTGTTTCTCACCAGGATTCAGTTTGCTAGATTGCCTTTTCCAGTTTGTGGCTCAGAATGGTAGCTGATCCACTAAACTATGTCCTAATGGCGAGAGATTTACCATAGATGTATCTTGAGACTCTTGTTTGCAAATCCCCAACGCTACCAGTTTGAGTGTCGGTCCAGCCTGATGCTCTTAGGATGTCCCATTTGGCAGAATCTCTTTTGATTTTGGTCTGGCACATCAACAAGGGCACCACATAGATGGAGCAAACAACGTTTCTGAGGCCAATGTTTGCAGTACTTCTGTGTTCCAATAGCAGCCATAACTCTTGGATGTTCTCCTTCCCTGCTGACAAAGCAACTAGGGCTCTTTTGATATGGTAGTGTGGTATTTGTACTTCCCTTCTCTTAAAATGTGTCACATCTGTGCTACAAAGAAAAGCCATAATCCCTCTTGGGAACAACTATTTTGAAGGCATTGTGGTGTAATTAGGCCTGGATTAAAACTGATAGACACTTTTACAGTTGGTTAGAGTAAGGGTGAGAAGCAATCATTTCTATGCATTGCAAGTGATACAGGAAGGGGAGGGAGAGATGATGGACAGCATATTTAGAGATCTATACATTGAAATTCTAACATTCAATTACATACCTATTAGACATGGTTGGTTTTGTGCAGGCTTGTTTACAAAATCCGGTAAGATGCTGGTGCTGGCATTTGGCTGTTTCTCTTTCATGTTACAGAGAAGATGCCTTGTGAAAAGCACGAGTCTTTCTCCAATTGTCTTGTATCCTGTGGCAGTGAAAGAAACACAAGGTTTCACTGGATTATTTTTTTTTCAGTCTGAAAGATTCTTCTGTGAAAATCTTAAGTCAGTTTGTCAAGAACAAAGTCTTGGTAAATAACAGAATTAGGTTTTTGACTAGTATTGAAGCAAGGGTAGGATTTGCTTTTATGTTGAACTGTATTTTTCAATTACACAGTGCTTTAGATAGTGCTTGGCTTGAAATACGTGTAATTTCAAATGAAAGGTTAACATTTCGGGAAAAGGAAGATGTGGACTGAGCAGGGGAAGTGAGAGTTGATTTTAAACAGGAATCTGGAAGTAAAGAAAAGGCGTTGTTTAGAAAAATGCTGGCATTACCTCCATAGAGTAATTTCTTCATTAGAATGTATCACTTACCAAGTTTGTATAGATTTTTAGGCCCCTTCCCTTAATTATCACTGTATATACTAGGAAAACAGTTTTTAAAAGATTTTAAGAAAAATAGCAAGTATTTTCCTAGGGGAAAAGAACCTGTCAACTTTCAAGTGCTTTATTCTATAGAATGAGATTCAAGCCAATGAAAGTGAACTCAAGAATTACAAATCTGAGCAGAAGGAGAATATGCCACCAAGTCTTGAGGACTCCATTTCCTATCAGGATGGGGAGAAGGTAAGATGCTTATGCTGGTGAAGATCAAGGACTTCACTTTAAGTGGAACTAGTTGTAGAAGCACAGCTGATATACTTGTTCCACATGCCATCTAGAAATTGAATATGAGCAGCTGATACAGATTGTTTACATGCTGCAGAATTCCTGATTCTTTTTTTTTAATTATTTTCTTAGACTGTATCTGAATTATAAGTTAGCACGTCTCTGTGGAAGACTTTTAAGCAGTTGTAGAGAATATCTAGAGACAAATTTTATGTTTTCTTGGAGAGTTCCCCTGTCTTCTCATTAATGACATGCCTGTAGTGTGGCAGAATCCTTCACTATCATACTTGTGTATTTTCTGATGGCTTCAGTAGCTGACTAGGGCTGAAACCTCTGATGATTTTGTGGGGGTTTTTTGTTCTTTTTTTTTTTTTTAACTCTGCCATTAGTTTTTGACGACTATGATGAAGCCACCTAAACTTTTTGTGTCGTGTTCCCTAACTGTAAAAAGATGATTCATAGCTAGGTATATGTCTTGTTTGTGAGTTCTGGTGGTTTTTGTTTCTTTTTTAATAAAAGAAAAAAGAAACCACACCAGGAAAAAACCCCATGAGAAGAGTTGTGTGACACACGTAAAAGGAGTTTATCACTGTTTCTTCTGCATTTAGTGGCTAAATTTTGATTAAGGTAACTGAAAATGCCAGTTTGGGTTTGTTCCTGGTTTTGAGCTTCAGCTGTAAATTGAGACTAAATTACTCTGTGAATTAGAGATAATAAAGCACGCTCATGCATTTGTATACTAAACTGGGGACAGCAAACAGGATAAAAGTAGCTGAATAATAATGGGGTACTGTGTATTCCAGCCATTCTGAACACGTGGCAGCCTAATGCCAGGAGGGCTTTTAGAGCTTTCCAGCCTTCCTTGGGCAAGGGGCCAAATCGTTGCTTTCAGCTGTTCCTCGCTGACAGCTGAGCAGCTTCATGTTTAACTGGTGGAGGCTGCTTTTTGCTAAAAGGTGAGTTAATTAAAAGAACACCTGTTAAATCAGAATACTTCTCTGTTGTTGAATGGAAGATTTGAATAAAATTTCTTGCATTCAGCTGTAATTGTGAAGTTACTTGTTGAGGTGTCCAGGTGCAATAAAGAACCTGAATAGAACATTGTTTGAGAGCCAGGATTGTCCTTTTGAAATGACATGATGAACTTTGGAAATAAGCCTAATTAAAACTACTAGTAGTAAATGTCAGAAATGGGAATCCTCTGGCAAAAAGGAAACGAAAGAAACTTGCTAACCTTCTCTGTCATTTTTCACACTGTGAAAATCTGTGAAAGATTTAGTAGCCAGACATGTGTGACTCTTTAACAGCCACAGAACATGCTGATCCACTTCCCAGTATACTAGTGTTATAGTTTTTTTTTTCAGTAGACCAGAGTATGTTAATATATGTAACTTGCTTCCTCATTACTTCATTAATTTGCAAACTTCAGTTGCTTGCAATGGACTTTCCAATCATTAAAGTGAATTAGTGATGATTTGCAGTTAATCTTGTTACAGTACTTTAGTTTCTCAGTGTAGCTATTTACAACTATTTGATTTAATAGCAATAGTGCCAAGTTTAATAAAGAAATATACATCAAGAGCTTTATCTGTAACATGTTTAGTATCTGAAACTGGTTTATATTGAACTTTTCTAAAAAGTTTTGTTTTGTTTTTAAATATTAATCTGTTTCTGAAGGAGGATGAACAGGATAGGTCCAGGCATGTTTGTCCCAACCTGGGAACAGCAGACTTCGAGTTCTACAAAAGCTTTTTTTAAAATTCAGCTGTTATTTTTTCCTTTTTTCTTTTTTTTCCAAAAGTACTGTCTTTGCTGAATGTTTAAATGTCATAGATGTATCAAATGTTGGAGGAAGCCATGAGATTTCCAGTAAATGTGTACTGCTTGGTGTTAAGGGATTTCTAAGTAAGAAAACCTGGGAGGTACATCAACGAAATCAACAAGGATTTCTGAAGACTAACAGATAAAGGTGTACAAGCTGCAGGTGTTTGGGAAGACAAAAATATGATGTGTGTGTGTGTGTGAATACTATTGCAGATGATCTGAATATTGCAAGAGCTGTAAAATTATGAGGATGTCTACCTGGTAGCAAGGACTAACATTCTTGGCAGTCAGCTGGACTCTGCCTTGTGCCCTACAAAACAAAAAGTAGCTTCATGTGCACCTCGGTGTGGCCAGTGTCTTCCTGTTTAAGTACTTAGAGTGTCAAACTGCCTGTTGTGTTACTTAGGCCATGATTATTCAGACTTCAGAAGGTCAAAGGTGCTCATGGTCTAATATTCTCTTGCAGGCTTCTGTAGGTGAGAACAGCTTGTCTTTCCACTCTGGTCTTCTAGAGGATGGCAGTGGTAAGCACTTGTTCTCCTGCCTCAACGGGAGTAAAGCACATGGCTGAGGAAAAGCACTAACTCTGCCCAGTTGTGTGTAGGATGCTTAAGATCAGTCCTGTCAAATGATGAATTTGACCCAATAAAAACCTGTCTTGTACTAAAAATCTGTCCTGTGCCTAGCTCAAATGTTGTAAGAATTTCTTTCAGGTTTAGCAGTTCATTTGCAATTGTAATTCTAAGACATCTGTAACTCTTGTTTGCTCTGATTGAACGTACTTAAGTGTAGCTTCCTCACCATTTGGACTTAAACTTAGAGCTCTGGCAGCTACTACATCAGTCAATAGGCTGAAGTACTTATTAATGCAGGACAATTACCAAGTGTCTTTGGTGTTGTCCAGAGATGGACAAGTTCCTATTCAGTAAAGGACGTAAGCATGTTCTCATGTTGCCTTAGCTTTACACCTAAATTGAAGCCCACACGTGAGCACTTTGCAGAAATGAAGAACAGTTCCTGGAAGTTAGATGTTGGATCCCTGTATATTAGTTTTCTTTACATACCAACTTAACTTTCCTGGTAAATCGGAAAAGTAGAATGATCATGTTTAAGTATCTAGAGCTAAAGGTTTAATAGCAGATGTTCAAGAAAAAAATGTTAGCCCTTAGCTGGTAGGATTGCTGTTCGGTCTTATGAGCATAAGCTTTCCATGGTTTAAAAGTCATTGTAATTACCTTTTCTTCCTCCTGCGTTCCCTTAGTTGGACAAAGCTTGGAGAGCAAGACAGAAGTTCAGAAACCTGTCAGCACAAAGCAGCAAAACTTTGGTTCTAAACCTGCTGGCCAGACAGATGCATCTCTGCCAAAAGGAGTGAAGGTAAAGCAGCTATTTATTCTCAAACATCGGTGATGGTTAAAAACAACTAACTTCTCTCTTTAATATTGAAAAGCTTTAATGCAACCAATGTGGTCACAAAGGGTCTGGCAGTAACTGTATCAATATCTGATCTGTCTTCATCAGACTGTGTTCATGAGGGAACTTGAATTCAGAATGGAAAAGCATCTCAAAACTGTCAGGTCTTCTTCAAAGACTGAGTTTGAGTTGCTTGCTGGGAGTTGCCCTGCTGCTGTTACAACAGCGTGCCCCTGTGACAGAGGCAGTTTCTCTTCGGTGTGGGAAAAGGGGTTTGAGCAGGGGATCGTATCAGGGCTTGTCTATGCCTCTTGTAAAGTCAGTGCTCCTAGAGACTGGCACTGAGGTCCTGACTGTAGGCTGGGACTTGGCTTCCCACCCTCCTCTTCCAGCTGTTCCCAAGGTAACTGCAGTTGGTAGCAACTTTCTAGTAAGGGCACTGCGGTGACTGGCTCCACAGACAGAGTTTGGCATTCTGAATAGCAAGTCCTTAATGTTACATTTTCTTTAGCGGGAGCTATAAAGCAGATGGAGAACTTCTTGGATAGGAATGTATTTGCTAATCTTATTAGACACAGAAACGGCAGTGCTGAGCGTTTTGATCACACTGTACTTTCTTGTCACGTGTGCTGTCTGGAGTTAGGATGCCTATTCCCTGGGCTGCCACAGACTTCCTGGCTCACTCCTGAGGAAACAACTGTGCTTTTGTTGTTTTCCCCATCTTTGAGAGGAACAGCGCTGGCCTCATGAAGACCAGTGAGATGTGGCTTCCTAGTGTTCTGGAGTATAAATGCCAGTATGTGAAATTAGAGCTGCCTATAACGTTTTTGTAATCTCAATCTGTTGCAGCATACAAGATACACACAACCTGTGTATCTTGGTCCTCTGTGCTCTCTGTATTATTAGAACCATTTTAGTCCTCTGCCTTGTTACTGCTTTAGATGCTGTACTGCTGAGATAGAAACCCAGATGCTGTTTATTCATGTAAGGTTCCTATTTGTCTCTTCCAGCTTCTGTTTCCTGTTCTTGGTTCCTAACCTCTACTCCTGCCTTCTGCTTCCCTCCTAATGTGAGCTCAACTCTCAGCTTTCTCTCAAGTTTTTTTATATTTATTGGGCCTCACCTTCCTCCTGTAGCTCCTATCTGTAGTATGCCTGGAAAGGAATTTCTTTCTCTTCACGCCCCGAAACGCCTCTCCATCAGACATAGGGCTCATTGTTATGCAAGTAAGTTCCTCCTCTTAGATGGGGATGTGCATTGCAGAAGCACATGCCAGCACGGTAATGTCATCTTGCTAAACTAAGCTTCCAGGGAGAGTTACTTTTTGATGGGCAAGCAAATTGTTGCTGCCTTGCTCCCTGTGGCAAGCATGGATGATTAGATTTTTTTTTGCATCGGTAAAGTCTCATTTTTTGAGATTTCATTTAGTGACTTAAAATTCAGAATTCATATGCAGTTTTGGCAGCACCTAGAAATTGTGGATTTTTTTTCCAAAAGGAACTCTGAACTTTTGTTGGTCAAGCTGTCATCATAATTAGAACTTTAATCTACTATAACTTCAAGCAATGCCTTAAAAAAATTGAAATACCTATTAAACTCGAATTAAATTGGCAGCAAACTTTATGATGGTGACACACTGACTTCAGCTGGCTCTGTCTTCAGCAATCTGTCCCTCACGTATTGCAAGTTTCATTGCCTGACCATTGTTTCTAGTCTGTTATAAATAAATTGCTGTAATTATGTCTTCCTGTGACCTTCCTGTTTTTTCTTTAGCCATCATATTTTTCCTTAAAGCTTTTTAGTAAGTTTGTAGCAGGTAATTCTTTGTCAAAGAAAAGCTACAATATCAATGTGTCTATGCAGACCCATGGTACAGAGCCTAGGCAGTCTTTTACCCTGCCGCTAAAGTAGTTGTAATCAACATGCAGCCTGAGACTGCCAATTTTTCAACTGTAAGTTATTTAATTTTTCCTTTAAAGTGTCTTCCCTATTGGCCAAGCTTAATAGATTCCAAGAAGTGAATGGCATCAAGTGACCTTTTTTCATGGACAATGTACTTGCTTCCTTGATGCTGTCGGAAAACAAAATCTGAAATCGTTCCCATACAGCGCAGCAGTGACACTTGACTCCTTAGTGTTTAAGCTTACCCTTGCACTAAATGTTCAGGAAATTCTCTTAGTGAGCACATAAACAATTTTAGCTGTTTAACCTCAAAGCCCTGTTCACTTTAAGTCTTGAGCAAGTTTGAGGGCTGCGTGTCTTGAAACCTGAGTATAGTTTCTTTGCGATAGAACTGGAATTGCTTACAAATGAAGTCAGAAGTGTTTCCTGCTGCCTGCATCTGTGCTGAGACTATTTCCTCCTCTTTAAGAGAGGAGAGCATTTAGCAAAAGTGGATCATTTCAAACTGTTGAGCAGCCTGTTTCACTCCTTTCCTCTCCCACCCTCTACCTTTTATTTTGAGGTTATTTCGGCTCTCTTTCTGTGCTTTTTTTAAAATTTTGGTAAGTCTTGTACTGACTGCAATCTACCTGAATATTTCTTCATAATTTTCCTATAAAGAAAAATCGAGGTTGCAGAAATAGATTAGATGGCTTTTTGGGAACTGGCTCAGTTATAACTAAGTTCTAGTATTTTCATTGTTCCTTCTCAACCATTGCTCAACTTGTGATGCTTTAGCTGTGGAATTCACTGGGGCAAAATCTTGGCTCACTGTCAAGCCACAGCAATCCTGTGGGCCTGCCGTAGCCTCTTCCTCACTCGTTGCCCACCAGAACCCACTCCGCCATAATTAGCATTGAGTTGCAGAAAGTGAATCGCTGCAATTTTTCTGAGAACTCTGGAAGCTGTGCATGAACGCAAGCCAAGTCCCCTAGCAGTTGATTAGTTTTCCAGTTAACAAGCTTTCTCTTCTTCCCATAGAAATTTCAGTTGCCAATGAAGGAAACCTGTGTCGGGTGTCAGAAGACTGTGTACCCGATGGAAAGGCTCTTTGCCAACCAGCAGGTGTTTCACATCAGCTGTTTCCGCTGTTCCTATTGCAACAGTAAACTCAGGTAAACACACCACTCCATTTGGCTGCTGTCTAGGAAGTGTAGCTTTCCTCCTCAGCAGCCGAGTAGGATGCTGTTCAGGCTTAGCTGAGCTGAAGGCAACCGTAATCCAGCGAATTGGAGAGGAGCGTAGGAGTGGTATCTGCCGGTGGCTTTTGCACTTGATGGAGTCTATTTTTAAACTCTTAATGTAATTTTATGTGGGGAAAAATGTAATGTCCAATTTTGTGAAGAACTCCTGACGTTTGAAAAGAGGGCCATACAAACTCATGAAAGCTGTAAGCTTGTCTTTTTCTAAACATATTGGAAGACTGAAATTGAATCTCTTCAGTAACGTAACTAAAATATACACCCATCTCGGTGGCTGAGACACAGAATGCTAACATTTGACTTTGTATTTTCCTGAACAGTCTTGGGACATATGCATCTCTGCGTGGGAATATTTACTGCAAGCCTCACTTCAATCAGCTCTTCAAATCTAAAGGCAATTATGATGAAGGCTTTGGACACAAACAGCATAAGGAATTATGGGCAGGCAAAACTGAACGTGAAGAATCCCCGGAGAAATCTGTCCACGGTGTATATGCAACAGAAAGTCCGCAAAGCCCAGGAGTGGAGGATGCCCCAATTGCAAAAGTAGGAGTTCTGGCAGCAAGCATGGAAGCAAAAGCTTCAGCTTTGCCTGAAAGAGAAGAGAGACCAGCAGAAACAAAAAAGCTCAGGATTGCCTGGCCGCCTCCATCTGACCAAGGTATTCAAGGAAGTGCCTTAGATGAGGGCATCAAAGTATTCAAACCCAAATGGCCCCCGGAAGAAGAGATTTCCAAGCCAGATGTGCTGGAGGATGTGGATCTGGATCTCAAAAAGTTAAGAAGAACTTCCTCCCTGAAGGAAAGAAGTCGTCCCTTTACAGTAGCAGCCTCGTTTAGAACAATATCTGTTAAAGGTCATAAAACAGAGAATTCATCTTCTCCTTCTAAGGCAGAGAGAGACACATCGAAAAGAAGCGAGGAACTGGAGAGAGAGGTTGTGGTAGACAAAAAGCAAAAGGAAAAGAAGGTTGAGAATAGAAACATCCAGAGTGCTGAAGAGAAAAATGTAGAGGAAGAACGGGAATTGTCTGGTATCAAAACGGCAGAGCATAACTTTGTAGAAAATGGCCAGGTGAATGCAGAGACAGATGAGGAAGAACACGCTATGGAAGAGCAAGAAATTCCAAATGAAGAATTCATTGAACCCAATTCTCCTAAGCATTCCAGCTTAGCCAATGTTGTGACTGCTAAGAAATCATCTCCTAACCAGAATCGCAAGTCCCAAGATGTTGGTTTCTGGGAGGGTGAAGATATGGAAGATCTATCTGTGGAAGAACAGATCAAAAGGAATCGTTACTATGAAGAAGATGATGAAGAATAAATTGGCCTTTTACTAGAAAACTTGCTGCAAGGTGCTGGGCCTTTTTAAATTGGTGTTTTTAGCTTTAACAAACAGCTGTCCTCCATTAAAGCGATGCTATACTGCACATCGACATTAAGGGAATCCTATGTACAAATTATCTCAACCAGAAAATACTCTGGAAGCCTGCAAAGAGTATATTTAGGTGCATGGAAACAAGTATCTGGCTGCGGGATAGTTTCAACAGGTAATCTCTGTCCACAGCACAAGAACAAAGCTGTTCTGTACTCCTACTGTCTTATCCTTTTTGAGCTTCAATACATATTTCACTAACAATTTACAGAATTTCACTGTACTCACAATGGTGGTGTGAAACAGGCTTTCTGTAATACACTACTTTTACCACTACAAATGCTACTGCAGTGCTTAGGGACCAATTTCAAAGGGACTTTCTGGCCTGCTTTAAAAATGGTGACTTAATGCACTTTAATACATGTAAAGGGCACAACTGTGATTTTTTTAAATAATAAAAACATTTGTGTTTGTGCTTAGTATCCAACAACTAAAGCATCTTAAACTGAGCACAACATGATTTTCTTTCTCAAAACTGCCTATGATCAATTGAAGACTCCCTACTCTCTTTATTTTCCTCTGTGCAACTGGAATGGTGTGCCCGTTGCTGGAACATATGTATTTTGGTGCTTATCCAGAAGCTGTCCTGACTGACAGATCTCTTTGAGGACAAGTCAACACTTTTGCAGTAGCCTGCAGGGCATTACTTTTGCATTTCATATGCATTTGAAGTGGGTGTTTTTTGGTTTGTTGGTTTTTTTTTTTTTTACTTGGAGTTCATCATCATTCATTTTAAACTGCAGATAATATTTTTAAGGCCTTTTGACAACTTTGAAATCCTACTTGTATCAAGCTGCCATAAATCTTTTCATTGTGGCTGTGAAATTATGCTGCATTGCAAAAATGTCTGGAATAAAATCATCCGAACAGTGAAACTTTCTGATTGCTAGCATTGAAGCTTAGTACATTTTTAAACTTGACTTCATTTATTTTAGAAATAATGAAATCTTGAACGGTGGAAGGAGGATGCCCTTTTATATTAGCTTTTAATTGTACTGTATTCTCATGAGAATTAGCTCTTAACTATACTTGAGGTGTAAAATATTCTGCTCTCTTAACAGTCCTGTTAACTACAAAACCTTCAATAAAGTTCAGTCATTTACATTAAAATTTAGGTCTGAAGACTGGATTCATACTTGTTTCACAAAGAGGCGGCGTTTTAAAAAGACCATGGGAAAAGATGGGTGAAATACCAGTGATCTCACTGGAAGCTGGAGACCAGACAGTGATTTTTCTAGTGCCACTAGGTGACACTGTGTGTCCACTTTTTTTTCTGGTTGACAGTCGAATGGGCAGACTGTGCTCTCATACGCAAGAGCCTGTGGAAGAGGGATTAGAACAGGATGGGCAAAAGAAATGAGGACGTGCAGGTATTTTACACTTCCATTTCTGGCTTCAGGTGGTTCTCAGGCATGGTAGCTGAGGACAACTGAGAGTTCCCCCCCCCCCTCCCTCCTATAAGCATCTTTGTATTGCAGTTATCTTCACTTAAGCCTGAGGTGGGTTTGGTTGGGATAGACAGGGGCTAAGACCTAGAGGAAATGCAGTGTCCTGCAGCAGCATGAGAAAATCCATGTGTGTATGACATGTATATAGGGGAAGGGGAGAGAGGGAGGGAAGGGAAAAGAAGCCTGCTATCTAGCTGGAAGGTATTAGCAGTTGCACATCATGAGGTGTACAACCTACTGCTAATTTTTCTTTTTAAGGGAGAAGTAAGACTTGATTTGTACAGACAGAGGTATTGCAAAACAAAGAAAGTCGATGTGCAAGCACATGCTGCTTTCTGTAACCTTTATTGCTTCCTAACAAATCCATTTGGTATCGGATTTCCTCAAATTACTAAGCAATTGGAGATGTCTCTGACTGGAAATTATGCTAAGTGTATTTGAAAAGGAAGGGAAGAATATTTATTGTGGACTTAGATTTATTTATTTATGAGGAAACACAAATAAATTTTACAATGCATCCCCAGTACATGATACTAAAGCAATACTGGCTGCAGTTACCAGAGACTTTAATGTTATATATCGTTAGTTCTAGTTAAATCTGAGGCATCTGTGAGTCTCTGAGATAGAAGGACCCTTACTGTTCACTCAGACTGGATGAACATCTTCAAGGAGAAATTAGCACAAGTGGTACTTTTAAATAAAGTCATTGATTAAAAAAAAAAAAAGTGAACAGATCATGAACTAGCCTGTCCTTGAATCTATTAGTTATCATAGTATTTGAGTGCTTAATGTGCCATTTAATTTGCTCTCAACTGGACAGATGCCAAAAGAGCTATTATATGAAAGATGGAACATTTGCCACAATGTACAAGAAAGCTGATGCTGCCCGCCTTTATGGAGTTTGAGAACCTAATTGAAAGGCTTACACAAAGACTAGGCTTTCTTACTTGATAACCCTCATCCCAAGACTATCAAGCCAAAACACAATTTTTTCTGAATGTTTTAAAAGCTATAGGAGTATCTTAAACTTTGCCAACCAGTGTACCTCTCGCTCTCTGTTTTGTGCTTAAGTGTTAAACCATATTGCTATTAATATTAGTAAAACTAATCCTCAGTATCTTACCATAAACTCTTCCCATGAGAAGTTGCACTGTCCTGCTTGCAGCTCTGGGGCCCTTCCCTTCAGAGGTGAGTGAAACGAGCTATGAGCCCGTCTGAGGAACCTTGCCCCTCGGGGGTGAGTGGGAGGTGGTTTATCTACCGGAGCTGAGTAGCAACCGCCTCCAGAGTGTTCAGGGCTCCGTGCCTGCCTCAGCTGGGGCCTTCGTGGGGGAAGAGGCCGGACTTCCCTCAGGAGCGCGTGCTTTAGGCCCCATTAAAGACTGTCTCGAGGACTTTTTTCAGTCAGAACAACTCGTCTCTGTTCGTGGAAAACCCCCCGAGGGCTCGGAAGCGCGTCACAGGCCGCCTTCGCGCCGCGTCCCCTCAGCGAGTGCCGAGGGGAGGGCGGGCGCGCGCACGCACAGCTCCTTCGCGCGCCCGCCCG
>NW_008823952.1:36920-46956 GCF_000699105.1 Pygoscelis adeliae | reverse complement strand
TCCCCGCTCGCCTCTCGGGAGCGCGGAGGCCTTCCGCGGAGGCCGTGGCGGGCTCTCCGCCCGCCGCGTCTTCCGAGGCTCTTTTTGCGTGGAAAGAGAATATTGTGTAACCCTGGAAAACCTGTCCCGGGAACCTCCTCCGTGTCTGTCACGACACACGCAAGCCCGTGGGGCTCTTCTCTCCCTTGGCTTTGGATCCTGAGAGGCTCCTCCAGTGCTAGCGGTACCTTATGCTGAGGTGGTGCAAGAAAAAAGTCTGGGGAATTCGCTTTTATTTCTCCTCCTGTCCAGGAGAACCTCGGCTGGGCGAGTGAGAGACAACTGGCTGCTGCTGCTGCTCTGCAGTTAGTTTGCTTGTGTTCCTGGTCTCTGCCTTTATTGTACTTTCCTTGGGAGTTCCTGGATGAGGAAATAGGACTTGTTCACATGGCCTAGCATATATTAAACAATTTGTGGATCCTCTGCATCTTGGGCATGATGTAAGTGCATGCAGCTCATCATATCTGCCCATAAACAGGTGTAATACAGTATTTCTCATTTACTTGAGTATCCATAAACATGCGATATTAACTCTTCCCTGGGGCAGAGGTTTATCCTTTCCGCGATGAACATCTCTTACAGCTACACGCGGAGCAGACTGTGTGGGTGACATAGATACTAATTAGTAAAGTGGCTTATTTAGGAAAACCGTTAGGTGAAGTAGACCAAGACACCTTGTATTCCTGTTCAAGTAGTTCATTAAAGATTGATTTAATCTTAAATTTCTACATTGAAAGGGCAGAAGTATTACTAGGCATGAGAAGGGCTGTAGGACTAAAGCGTGTAGGAATCGAGTTGGTTTTGTTTTGTGGGTTTTCTGCAAGAAGTGTGAATTTTCTTGAGCTTTCAGAAATTAAACAAGAAGAGGGGACTGGGGTGAAGTAAAAAGATAGGCGAACAGTGGAGAAAAATGAAGCAGGTCAGCAGAGTAGAAGAGAAATTCGGGAGGCTCTTTTTTTCTCCATCTTATCTTTCTGCCCTCCAAAACAAAAAAAAAGCTTGAGAAAACTGCTGGCAGTTCCAACCAGTGCAGAGGACCCAGCAACACACATGGCAGTGCCAAAATCTCATCTCAGCTTGCCATGCTACTGCTAGTCTGGGCCAAATGTTCACACTTGCCAGCAGACAAGGAAAGGAAGTTGTGAGACAGAACGATACCCCTGAAAGGGATATTGTGGGAAGGTCTCCTCACTTTCCAAGCCCTCTTTAGTCCAGGTGTCTCAGTCTGGGGAAGAAGTGCAAAAGATTCTCTTTTCTCTGGAGTATGAGATGTTAGGAGAGATACAGTGCATCCTACCACACCCTAGTAACACAGTCCTCCTGGTAGCAATGACTTTATCCTGATAATATCTACCTGGTTTGTGAAATTTCTTTTGCAGTGTTAATCTAGGGAGAAGTCAAATGACAAATTAAGTCCTCCACCTACACAGTAAAACCTAGAGACTGTGGCCTGGTTCCTGAGAGGGTTGTTCTTTTTTTTTTTTTTCAGCTGTGTCTTTGCTATAGTGTGTCTCAATGGTGGTATCCTGCAGTGAAAGCAGATTGTGAGAGCAACATCCAGGGCAGTTTCTAGTATGTTTGTTTTAAAAGACCGTATTTTTTAAGAAATGCTTTTCTCTTTCCTCCTGCCACTTTGAACATGTCATAAAAGTTCAGATTTGTCTTAATAAAATCCCATTGTGCATATACCCTGATTCAGGCTTTGGGGATGATTGTGTCCAATGTCTTCCTTGCCACACAATTGGCAATCAGACTTGATGACTCAGAACTTGAATTATATACTTGTGCAGCTCTTTTGTTTTAGTTTCTTTTAATTTCTTTCTTTTCTCCTTTTGCTGAAGCTCTTCAGTGTGAGGAAGTGCTTTTGTGACACTGACGCTTGTAACGCTGACACATGTTTCTGTTAGTGAATGCTCCTATAAACCTTTGCATCACGATGTTGGTAAAATATTAATTAGGCTGACTGTCTGTGGGAAGTGTATGGCTATAGAGATGAGGCAAGACTCATAGAGGAAGGTAAAGTCCTGACTCGGTGGTGGGATTTTTGTGCAGGCAAGACAAAGAAGAACTTCTGCCCACAAGTTAGTTGTTTTTTTTTTTCTTTAGTTACACTTGCTGTTACTTCTCCTTACACATCTTGTCCCACTGCAGGCACAAAAAAAATTCCCAGGTATTTGCGAAAACCTGGAGCCTGTTATTCATATGATGTATTTATAGTTACACTGGAATGCCCTTCAGTAACAGGTATGCTTGTTACTCTACAGGTCTGAGGAAGGATCTACAGCTTGTGCTCGAGCTGGGGGGGAGAAAAAAGTGATTTTAGATGCTACTTCATCAGGTCTGTCTGGAAAACTAGGGACAGTTGTGGAATGAAGTGGTTTAATCATAACACAGTGAAACTGAGAGATTATGGAAAGACGAACTCTCACTTTGAGTGCATACTTTATAAATCTTACTATTTTGTAGATTGTTCTTTTTCAGAGCTGTAATAGAGAATCATCAGACGAACTTGAATGTTCCATAAAGAAGGATTCTGCCTTTGGGTTTGTGAAGTACAACATGCCTGAGAAATATTTGTTATAATGTATGAGTCTGTGTACTTGAAAATTGGTGGTGGTTTCAAAATCAGTCTGTTGTAATAACTAGTGTGAAAAAGGTAGCTTGGTAGGTATGACTTAAGCCAATGAGCAGATACCTGTTCAGAAAAGTGTAATATAAGTAATTAAGTGATGATAATTCCTTGCTGGGAAGGTGTGGCAGTAAGTTGACGTTGGGAATAGTTGCTGCAGTTAAGACTTCTGTGGAATCATAAAATAATTTAGATTAAAAGGGACCTCTGGAGGTCACCTTGTCCAATCCTCTCCTCAAAGCAAGGCCAATGTTTTAGTCAAGTCAGGTTGCTCATGGTCTTGTGCTGTTCAGTTTTGAATATCCCCAAGAATGGAAATCCTACTGTCTGGGCAGCCTTTTTTTTTTTTTTTTTTTTTTGGTACTTAACTGCTATTGCTATGCAGAACTTTTTCTCTGTGGGATACAGTGCAAAACTTGCACATCTGAAAACCTATTCTGGGGCCAAAAATACAAAATAAAATGCCACAGAGGTTTTAAGTGTGAGTTTTCCTTAATGGACACCTAAAAGAAATAGCATGTCATCTTGATATTTTTCTGACTGACAACAGGATTGATCATTCACTTCATATTCCACCTGCAAGGTAGTAAGGTCAAAGCAATTGGACCGTGGCTGTTCGGTGGATTCATGAGTGTGAGCCAGCCGTCCCCGGCCCAGGTAAAAACACCTTGTGTGGCTAGTCAGGAAGCCCTGCAGAAGGACAGTTGTCATTTGCAGTTCATTGCATGAAGCCATTACTTGCGGAGTTAGAGAAGCTACGTTATGGCGTTGGGTTAGACTTCCTTAAAAGTAATGAAATCCATTGCTGCCATCCTTTTTCCTTCCTGTTTCTGTGACTGGGACTACCTCCGTTGCCTCCATTGTGGTGACTTGTCTGTTTGCTTGTGTTGATGTCCGTCTGCTTCTGTGCACCTAGAAATGTTTGTGGGTTTTTTTGGTTTGCTCTTTGGTCACCCGCATGCTTGACTGAGTAACTTGAGTCCTGTGCTGTATCTGTAGCCTGTGGCTTACTCTTGATTTCCCCACCCCATCATTTCTGGAAACATCTGTATTTTTTCCCTATGCCTGCTAGTTAAGGAAGCCTACTACTCAGGAATAGTTTCATGCAAAGTTTTGAGGTTTTGGGGTTTTTTTTGCAATCTTTATGTCCCAAAGTGAATTACTTCTGCATCTTTTTTTCTGAGGAGATGCTGTTTCTTCTTTCCTTGATGCTTCAGGTTTTGAATTCTAGAATAATGCCAAAACTTTGTATGGATCGCTATGAGCTTTGTTAACTATTCCTTCTCTTCTTTACTTGTTCTTAAAACAAAAGACGACTTTCCTGAATAATAAATTAATTGAATGCGCAGACTTCTAGATCTTTCAGGTTTCCTCTCGTATGTGAGGAAACTGACCCAAACTGAGTATCTTCAGGTCAGGGTTTTTTTTATAGAGCTGTAAGCACTGTCCCCCAGAAAATGAAATAAAAATATTTGGCATCCTGTAATTGCACATGTGTACTTCTTTGCTGTTGTTGTGGTATATCCTGTAGGAAAGAAGAGTATAAAGATGTACGCTTTTATGGGGGTCTAGCCAAATGTTTCATAACATCAGAACATGATTTCTGGCTGGTGGTCTAGATTATAGAGGAAGCAGTGAGCCTTTTGAGCAAAGCTAAAAGGAAATCACCCTTTCCTTTTTTTTAATTTTTTTTTTTTTATTTTAAAGCTGTGGCTGTTGAAATGAACAGGACGTATGAAGAAATGGGGCAGGACAGTGAAACCTGGGGCCACAGTGTCTGTTACTTGTTTAGTATTTTCTAAGAGCAGGGGAGTTCCTTTAGGATTAGTCATGAGCTAATCTGTAATCTCTCAAGGGGGAAACCCCACAACCTGTGTCTGTTCTTAAATGCAGTCATAGCTATTTGCTACTAACAACGTACTCTCAAGAGTGATTGCTGTTGGAACACTTATAGTCATGATTCTCCTGAATTTTAATCTCTCCTTTTAAACACAAGGAGAAATGGTAACAAATGTAGTGGTTGGAAAAAGCAGCATTTTCTGCTTCTTGATGGCACTCTGAGTCTGCTAAATGGAATACATATGTGCGATTGGTCATCTTAATTCAGTTGTCTCTGAAACAATCTCTGTTTTGAAGCAAAATAGATTTAATGATGCAAGCGTTGGGTCCTTTTCAAAATCAGTTTTGAGAAACAGGTTCTTTGCTCGTGCTCTCTCTGTCTCTCAAAATAATTGATTAAAAAAAAAATAAAGATTGCTCCTTGAAACCCCCCTCTCTTTCCCACCAAGAGGAGAGAAAACAATTCACGTGTTCAGGTAACACATGCATTTTCCTTAGAATCCTGTGCCCATTTTGACACAAAGGTACAGCAAAACCTAATTTTTTGAACATGTATTTATTCCTTTTAGTTGCAAAACCAGGCTTGTTTTCAGAGTGTCTGTGCTATAAAATTCACAAAGTGTTAGATCAGCTTTTGGAATACGCGGTGCATACAGGACTGAGTGGGATACTGAGGTCTTGGGTCTTTCAGACTGAGTGACTTCTTTCGTCTTCCTCACTCTCTCAAAGGAAACAAGCCACTTTATTTTTCCCCCAAACAAACAAAAACCAAAAAACTGTGTGTCTTTTAGGAGCTGTGTCACTTGAACTTCCCTTTTTTCTGACCTATGTGACACCAAGGGGCATTCTGGAAAGAAGGCATTCTGTTTATAGGGCTACAAGGGCTCTAGCGTTTATGTTTGCGGAGGACTCCTATCAGTAATCTGTTATTTTATTTCTGAGTAATGAGAATCACCCTGGGGAAACACATTCTGATCCTTACAAGCCAAAGCCATTAAGATTTGATTTTTCATTTTACATGTGTGTACTGTATGTGCTGCTGTCTGCAATTACCATTTGGACTAATAAAAGATTACTTCACCTGTGAAGTTCCTTTAAGCAAAGCAAGTGGCGATCTTCAAAAGCTTTTTGGATAGGTTTTGCAGCTGGTGACAAGTCAGGGTCCTTGTGATTTAGGCAGAGGAGAGAAATAGATATCTTGTTTTAATCCAGCTCTTTCTTCGGCGCTCTTTCAGGTTTATTGCCAAGCCATGTGCCATAAACCTTGGCATTCAAGACAGTGGACCTCACAGAGCCCAGCCCAATGCAATTTTAGAGAAAGTGTTTACATCCATCACTAAGGTGAGTCATGCTTCAAATTCTGCTAGAAATGGAGGCCTGTAAGTAAGGGGGGGGGGCTTTTTGCTTCCACTTTTCTATTTGAGAGAAATGCTTTTCACACTGTGCATGCACAATGAGTGTGCTCTTTCTTATTTTGCTTTGCCTCTGGCACGTCCTTCTTGTAGCAAAGTAAATTCTCTTTATGGCTGACCTCTTCTTTTGCGCACAGAAGAATCTTTTTTTGAATAAAAAAATGTTCTCTTTTTAGAAAGGTACAAGGCTTCTTCCTTTAGTTCCCTGCCCTTGTCCAAATTGTAACTCCTGTAAGAGGTGGTAATTCTTGGTTTAACAAGAAATTTCCCAGTATCTTTCGCTTTCTATTGGAAAAGTGCTACTCTTTTCCTTGAGATCTGTTCCTTTGCTGGTTTTATTGGCCAGTTGTGTTGAATGCCTTCCTCTTATTTTTGCCATCTACTGTGGAATTGGACAACAGCTGTCACAGTGGAAGTCAGTTATTTAAGGAAAGCGTTCAGTTAATGGAAGTGTGCCCTGATAAAGGGTAGGACATTTAATGTTGACAGTAGGTGTTTCTTTAGATTGTTTCGTGGCCTTTCTTTCACTTAAGCTGACAGTGCTCCTTTGCTTCAGAATTACAGAATTCCACACTGTCTGTGCTCTATTGAATGTTGACAGTGAAATCCACACAGACAGCATGATAGATTTTCATTAAAGATAATGAAATGGAAGGTTTTATATTCTGATTTGGTGATGCTGAACTTCATTATGAGCGGAGCAGATAAAGTGCTCAGTGAATGGAAGGGAAATTCTATAAAAACCTTACTAAAACTCGCCTCATGGGAACATTAAAGTTTTGAGGTATTTGGAATGACGTGTGGACTGAAAAGTCCCTATGATTTGATGCCGTTTGTGGGGAGGACTTTTATGTAGGGGATGTCCTTGAAATTAATGTTTAGGAAACCCATGAGGATGCATTCTGTGCAAAATTTATCTAGCTTATGAAAACAGAGCTGCGTTTAGCTGTACCGGTATGCTTGTGTCTGCCGTTGGATTTGGAGAATCAGAATGTGGGGTGGCACTGATGCAGGGGAAAGATTTCATTTCTGTTCTGAAATCGGAGCTCTGTAAATTCTCCTTTGAGGCAGGTTCACTTCCAATGCGGAAGTGTCAGGTAGCCCGAACCATTAAAGCCTAGTAAAGTGCAGAGAGATCTGGTTGTGATGGAATTACAGGAAGGTCATGGTCTCAATACTGAAAATCAAATGACAAATGATTTTGCTTTTCAGTTGAACAGTCTGGTGACTCTATTAAATCAGCATTCTGCATAGTTTTTTGGGTTTGTATGTAACTGAAGTAGTAAAATGTGTTTATCGTCTTTCAGTTGTAAGAGCTCCCTGGCAGAGCTTGTTAAAAGGACACTGGTCTGAAACTAACGTGGCTTATCTCACCACTGGGCCATTTTAGAGGTAGTTATCAGGTTTTGTTCACTTTGTCTCTTATAAATCCATTTATGTCATTATTCAAACAAATAAATTGCCAGCAGACTTTCCAGTCAGAGAACAGTGATATATTCTTTATCATACAATAATTTCAGTTTTCAAATTTAATTTTATTTATAAACTTTGATAACGGAAATAACACTATCTCTACGATGCCCTTTTGGAATATACAAATATCTAGTGTGTTAAACCAACTCTTACTTTAAAGTTTCCCTAAACTTGCAGTGAGTAGCAACCCTTAACTGTGTTCAGCTTTGATCTTCCTGAGTCCTGGACTGTTTGAATTGATGTGCAAGTTTTAACAGGTAGGACAGGACATTTTAAAAGCTCCTCCCCCCAAATTAAGAAACAGAACAAATGTGTTCTTTGTCATAATGTGCTCTCAAATGATGAAATAGATGAGGAAACGTTAAACCAAAAGCATTCTGAATAATTAAGTAATTAGTGGCTTATGAAGGTTAAACTTGAATGAACATTTGTGGCAATGGGTTCCTGCTTCTAGTCTATACGTAGTGCTTTCCTAGTGTGTGCTTTTTGTTATCTGTGCATCATTTCTATCACAGTACAGAGGGGATCTCAGACTGAAAGTAGGTTGAGAGGTAGGAGAAATGACACTTGTTTCATTTTCCTTCAGTCTCCAGATGGAAAAAGGTTAGAAGGCTTGTCAAAGCAGCTAGACTGGGATGTTCGAAAGATCCAGCGCTGGTTTCGTCATCGGAGGAACCAGGACAAACCCACCACCCTCACTAAATTTTGTGAGAGCATGTATGTTTGTGCAGAGGCCAAGATGTGGCTTCATCTTAAAGCTCCAGCTGTATGTTCTCTTTTCTAACTGAAACTGTGGTCAGCTGCTAATTTAAAGTAGTGTCTTGGGGTTGGCTGGTGGAAGATAAATTCTTATATAGGCAAATGAAAAAAGTTAGGAGGGCTTTTTAGAATTCACTATTCTAAAATATTTTGTATATGTGCATGAGAGACCAGAACACATGTGCAGGAGTTATTCCTGTCAATGATGAGCAGCTTTAGATAGTGGACCAGGTCCTTAATGCAAATGTAGCACTTAAGTGTGCATGTGTGTGCATGTATGCATATGCATGTGCACAACTTGAGTAATTATATTGAAGACAAGTCTGCTGTCTGCACAGTTATGTTGCAGACCAGCGTTTGTTCCCAGACAGAATGACCTTATGGCTTACACAATGGTGTATATACTTTTATACAAACACTTCTTGGATTCCTGTTCTTTTCATTTCAGTTCATTCTTTTGTTCTTTGTTTCTTTCTGAATGCTTGCAGTTACCTCTGTTAGCATAGTAGCATCTGAATATTTTTTCCTGACTTGTTATTTCTTCTGTGCTGGTTTCTTTCCTTTCCAGTAACTTTCTTCATATTAATTCTTCCCCCCAGTATGGTTTTGTCTACTTAAAGCCAGAAGGTAAGAGGGACAAATATATATATATTAGGATACCTTCTGGATAACAATGAGCTATCTTGTTGTTATCTTGTTATTGTATATTAAAGCATACGAACCATAGAATCGTTTGGGTTGGAAGGCACCTTTAAAGGCCATCTAGTCCAACCCCCCTGCAATGAGCAGGGACATCCCCAACTGGATCAGGTTGCTCAGAGCCCCGTCCCACCTGACCTTGAAAGTTTCCAGGGATGGGGCATCTACCATCTCTCTGGGCAACCTGTGCCAGTGCTTCACCACCCTCATTGTAAAACATTTCTTCCTTATAGCTTGTCTAAATCTACCCTCTTTTAGTTTAAAACCATATCTCCTTGTCCTGTCACAACAGGCCCTGCTAAAAAGTTTGTCCCCATCTTTCTTATAAGCCCCCTTTAAGTACTGAAAGGCCGCAATAATGTCACCCTGGAGCCTTCTCTTCTCCAGGCTGAACAATCCCAACTCTTCCAGCCTGTCCTCACAGGAAAGGGGTTCCATCCCTCGGATCATTTTTGTGTCCCTCCTCTGGACCTGCCCCAACAGGTCCATGTCTCTCCTGTGCTGAGGGCTCCAGAGCTGGAGGCAGTGCTCCAGGGGGGTCTCACCAGAGCAGAGTAGAGGGGCAGAATCCCCTCCCTCGACCTGCTGGCCACGCTGATTTGGATGCAGCCCAGGATACGATTGGCCTTCTGGGCTGCGAGCACACATTGCTGGCTCATGCCCAGCTTTTCATCCACCAGTACCCCCAGGTCCTTCTCGGCAGGGCTGCTCTCCATCCCTTCATCCCCCAGCCTGTATTGATACCGGGGGTTGCCCCGACCCAGGTGCAGGACTCTGCACTTGGCCTTGTTGAACCTCATGAGGTTCACACAGGCCCACTTCTCGCGTGTTCACTCTGAACTTTATTTCAAACTTGGCTGTTGATGCAAACTCGTGTGTGGTGTGAAAACTCTTAAATAGGTTTATCCTTACATGAAATGTTTACAAAAGAAGGATTACCATTTGGTGGGTGAAAGTCTTTCAGGTGTCAGAATTGGGTTTTCTCACAATTATTGCAGTTTTTGTTACAAATGTTAACCAGAAGGTATTTCTATTTCATAAGTTTAATTTTTGCTTCTTTTTCCAGGTGGAGATTTACATTTTATTTAAGTATATTTTTTTATGGAATCAGGTTTCTCTGGACGGTGAGTTGGTGTGTCACACACCCCCACCCCCACCCCCTTGTTGTTCTGTGTGGCATGCAGCT
>NW_008823952.1:33007-36868 GCF_000699105.1 Pygoscelis adeliae | reverse complement strand
TGTGTCACTTCTTCAGTGCTTGCACCTAACTTAAAACAAGGGGGGTTTAGTGGTGATAGTCATCTTTGTTTCCTTATTTGGGATCCTGGGGTTTCTGTTTAAGGACCTTCTTTACACTATAGGAAAGCTTCTATACAGATCTGTCATTGTGGAAATATTGGAAACTTTATTTGTCCTGTTACCCCAGAATGGGACAGAACTGTTTTGGGTTTTTTTGCTATGGAGAGCTGCTTATTGTTTTTCTCATCTCCTTGAAGGGGTACAGATTCATCTCTTTAGGTCTTTATTATTATTAGAACTGTATGATTGTTCTTTGAATTTCCATTGCAGTATAACTTGCCTTTGACTGCAGAGAGAATGTTTTAAATCACTAGGATGTTTTACAATAAACTTAGCTTGAATGGTAGAATCAAGATAAAACTTCAGTGAAACAATACTGTAGTGGTCAACTGCCTTAGATGATAGGGAAGAAAAAACCCAGTAGAACAATGACTTATCTTTTTCCCTTTAGGCACCCTGGTTTTGGGACACACGACAGTGCTGGTACAACTACCCTTTTCAGGTAGGAGATAAACACTTACTAGATTCCAACTTTTTGCACAATTTCAGTTTTTATTTGTTAATGATAGCAGATTGAAACTCAGTAGACTTGAGTGCTTCTCCTTATTCTGTGGGGTGGATGCTGCACAGGCTGCAACCTGGTAAGCTTTCTAGTGAGTGAATGGCCATCCCTTTTGGACGGCACAAAGGTGGCATTTACTCTTTATGTCTTCAGATCCTGGTTAGGTTTGTCAACAGCAGTGTTTTCTCAGATAGAACTGCCTCAGTTCATTTTATGTTCACTTGCTGCTGAGATTATTAAAAGTGAAAAAAAATTATGCATAAAATTATACTGGTAACTTCTTTACAGTGTTGTTTTCATTATGCAGCAAGTATGATTGTACGGAGGCCAACCAGTCTGTTTCAGTGCCTGGTTTTCCTAATCCAAGAGGCTGCAGTACGAGTTGTAAATATTGACAAGGGAATCTTACTCCTTTTGAATAAAGCTCAAACACACAAGTATGTTTGTGTGACTAAGCCTAGAGTAAGATGTCTGTTGCTTAAGCTTGTTTTTACTAAACCTTAATTCTGGATCTTTTAACTTACGCCTCAGCATTCTGGAGGAACAGAGTGGGATGGGAAGGAAGGAAGAAGTCGATTTTAATGTAAATTTTAAAGTACTTTGTCTTCTAACTGTGCTATCTTTGTTTGTTTTCCAGCCTCTAACATCCAGGCTTTATTATTACTATATCTTGGAGCTGGCCTTCTATTGGTCTCTCATGTTTTCTCAGTTTACAGACATTAAACGGAAGGTGAGATTAACCAGAATTGCACTAACCACTTTGCTAAGTAGATAGGACTAACAAAAAATGTCAGTGTGCCTGGCCAGTAAAGCTAAAGCATAGTAATAACTATTTTTCTTCCTCGTTCACATCTTTGTGTAGCCTACCTCCTTCTGTAATCACTACCCAGTCCTGGGGAAAAGGGAGGAGCAAGCCTGATATGCAACCTCGTATATACTTGAGAGTCCCTTTCACCTTCCAGGGGAAAGAACAGAATCACTCAATACCTCCCAATAAAAAGTTATCAAATCATTGCATAAAAATAGATTTAATTAGAAGGCTTGCAAGAAAACATGAAAATGAGATGCTCAAAGCAGTACCTTGCTGAGCCGGGTGAGAAAATGGCAAACACTAAAGCAATAGTAAATGTTTTTTTGAAGGTTAATTTTTCGTATGTGTGTGTAGCGGAATGATGACTGGTTGCGATTGCCGAAATCTCATTCTGTTGCGCTACGTTTTAGGATTTGGCTTATTGTTGCTCTTGGAAAACAGTTCATAGTAAATCATGGTTTGTTGCTTCTGTTATACAAACTGCAAAGTAGCAAATTATCCCAATCCTTGCATTGACTGTTCAAAAAGAAAAGTTTGCCTGGGATTTTTTTCTGTACTGAAATATTAGCAGGTGAGGCACTACAGAATATCTTGGAGCTGCAGAAAGGGAATGATTAACAGCATCTGTGATACTGTTTATAATGTTTAATTTTGTACTCTGACTTTAACAAAGTGGATTACATTCCCCACTGCAAGCACGGTAAGGTACATTGATGTGGAAGTGTTGTCAGGGAGCTAAACTGGAAAACAGCCCTGAACATATGTGCATTGTAAACTTTTTTTTAATGAAGTGGCCTAGTTCTTGCTGTTGGGTTTTCTTGTGTTCTGTGCCTGCTATGCTCTGGCAGGCTTTTGCACACTGACAACAGTAACAGCAGCGTACTTAAAATTTGTGCCAAGAGCTGAAAGGACTAGCGATATGACTGTAAAACCAAAAGGAGCCAAAAATAAGGGCCATATGTTGTCCCGTCAATCTTTTCAGTAGGGTCTGCAGGCATACTTATCTTTACCTTACATGTGTGTGTCGAGGAGACTGTGCCGTGCCTGTGTATGCAGAGTTCTGACTTCACAGGAGCACAAATGCTGGGAGAGACCTTTCTGGAACCTTTAGTGATGATGGTTGATGTTGTGTGATGAGCTGTGCTTTATATAAAGTGGAGTCAGAGTCTGAACTGAAGTAATCCTGTGACCCCAGTTAGTCAGTTTTGTGGCTCTGTTCCAAACCTTTGTATTTGTTTGACAGCCAAAGAGTCTTCATTAATTTTTTTTTTCTGTTTCCAGGACTTCCTGATCATGTTCGTCCATCATTTGGCTACAATTGGACTCATTACATTCTCTTATATGAATAATATGGTGCGGGTTGGAACTCTGGTGCTGTGCCTGCATGATGCATCAGATTTCCTTTTAGAGGTGAGTTTCTTTTCAAATCTTTGCATACCTAACACTAGTGTGGTCTCAGGAGAGCAAGCTGACTTTCCCATTCTTGATAAACTGCATTAAATATGCCATAAAACTTGTGCTGCTGATCCTGCCTTGTCAGCTTTTCCTCATAACTGCTTTACTGCTGAGAATAATCCCTAAATGTTCCAAACTCCTTACAAATGTGACGGCTTGAGGGTTTTTGAAGCTCTACAGCCTGGTAATCACATGAGTGCACAAAGGGAATAATACCTTCATGTTTCTTGTCTCTTTTAGGCTGCAAAGCTAGCCAATTATGCCAAGTACCAACGTCTATGTGATGCTTTCTTCATGCTCTTTGGTGTCGTATTCATTGTTACACGGTTGGGCATTTATCCTTTCTGGTAAGCACCTTGAGCTGTAAGGTCTTGTTTGTTCTTCCAATCCTTTAAGCAAAGCCTTTGTATTTAGACTTCTTGCAAGCGTTCCAGCCTGTCCCTCAAGGCAGCCTGAAGTTGCAGACAACCCAAGTACTGTTTGGAGCAGTACGTTCAACTAGGCATATGAAGAAACCTCTCAACAGTCAGCTGAGGGAGTGTGAAAAGTGACTAGAATCCTAATGCACAGCTGGCCCCTCTCCTCCTCTTACTGCAAAGTGATGACAGTGCTTATTAGCTGGAGCCAAGTCAGCCGGTGTCTGCTCTGAAAGACTTGAAGGGTTGTTTGCCTCTCCTAAGAAGTTTTGGAAATAGTTACAAATGAGGCATGGTCTCTTGAGGTAAATTTGATTTTTGAGTATCTGGCTTAGTCATCGTTGCAGTTTCTGATTCTTAGGACGCTCGTGTCCTGTCCTTGTGTCGTGACTGATCAGAGCCTGAAATAGGTCTTAGGTTTCTTGGGAGGTAAACCCCTGGCTAAATGGCTTATAGCTAATCATCCTATACTGAGATTCCCTCTCACCTCAATAGGTCAGGCTTGGTGAGGTTCTTCTGTTAATGAGCTGTTTTCCACTTCTTCTTTCTGTTGAAAG
>NW_008823952.1:29029-32971 GCF_000699105.1 Pygoscelis adeliae | reverse complement strand
CCTGATTATTACTCAGTTTATTTCAGTTTTACTTCATATATTTATTTCCTAGGCAATGGACAGCTTGCATTCCCATTCTTTTTGGGTGCCTTCACGGTAGGCAGAAACAATACTTACGCTTTGGTATCAGGGTTGCAATTAAAGCTCTTGCTTGTTTTCCAGTAAATGCATCAAAGGAGTCTGAAAAAGGAAGAGCTTTCATTCTTATGTCTTCATAGGCTCCTTCCAGTGACAGATGAGATAGTTGTCATTGTTCTTATTGCTGTTGTCTGTCATGAGGTGATGCTCTTGCATCATGCTATTGCTCAGCAGTCCTGTAAATCTTTTATGTATTTTCCACTGGCTGTAAGGTAATTCCTCAACTTTGTAGAGAAATCTGGCAAGCTTGCGGCAGTATTGCAGACCCTATGCTATTTCACTTCACGTATATTCCCTTCCCTAATTAGCAGTATAAAACTTCAGCAGATCTCTGGAATTGCATTTAATTCATCCATAAACTGGCTACGAGTTAGATGTTTCTGTAGCTGCATCTGGGGGACTTGGGTTCTTTGAAACGCTTGTTTTTCTTTTCTTGTGAAATGTTAAAAGCTATGTGAATTTAATGACGTCTTCAAAGGTCTCTCCATACCTCTCTACTTCATAAAATCTAAAGTGTTTATTAAATTACTTAAGTACTGGCAATAACTCCCAGCGACAAGAACAGCAAAACAGTAATGAAAGAAAGCACAAAGCTTGGTCCATAAAGCAGATTCTAGTCCTCTGGCTTGGCAGGAGGAATCTATACAAATCTGAGGGAAGAGAGTAGCGCGCAGGGAGGGAGGCCTACTGGGAACAAAATTCCTTCTTGATCTTTAAATATGGGTGAAGACTGCCCGGGTATGAATGTGTTAACAGCTGTTTTGATGGCCAGTGCAGCTTGACATCACTTCCTGTAAAGTTATTATAAATGCTCATGCTTTTGAGAAGGAAACTGGCAGCAGATCTGTATGTGTAACCAAATTGCAGAACATTCACATCTTCTCCTGTTTGTTGCTCTGTTCAAATGTTTCTAATTAGCTTTAATCTGTCTCCTAACTCTGGCAAGAGACTAGCTGCATCGCTGCTCTGACAGGAGAAAGCAACAGATGCTTAAATGAGATACAAACTGTTGTGCATCTGGCCAGTTATCTTAATTTAGAGCTGGAAGCCATGTTACCAGCACAGCCGATCTGTAATGTGTTTCTGGATCTCTTTTAGGATTTTGAATACAACCCTATTTGAAAGCTGGGAATTGATTGGTCCTTACCCTTCATGGTGGCTATTCAATGGGCTTTTGATAACCTTGCAGATCTTGCATATCATCTGGTCTTATCTCATCATTCGCACTGCCTACAAGGCCCTCGTGCGGGGAAAGGTAAGATTGCTGGTGACTGTTTTGGGTCCTCTTTCCTACAAGCCCTGTTAAGCAATCATGAGAAACTGGGCCCTTCAGTGAGGGCTGGTACTAGTTCTCGAGGGACTTGCCTCAGGAGTGCTTTGTAGAACGGTAGTATTTTTACCTTGGTCGCTCTGCAGACTTGAGTTGCCAGGTGCATACGAAGGCAGGGATGCTTTCCTCTCTGTTCTGGTCATGCGGGGAAATAACACCATTTTCCAGTACGTTCAGATGTTGTAATAATAGTGATGATGACAGACTTGTTATGTACTTTGAGTTTAAGGTGGTAGTAGGCTCTCTTTTGAACAATCATATAGGATGTTTTCCAACTTCAGCTGGTTCTTGGGATGTGATGGGGGTTATGCATCTTCCACTTGTTAGCACTAACGCAGGCTTCTGGCTGTCAGTGCAGGCCAGGCATTGAGCTGCAGCATGCAGAGGAGAAAGGGTTATCAGAAATGCGTGGAGTTTGCTGGTTGTCACTGGGTTAATGGGGTGCAGTCTAGCTTCAGTCCTGAGTATTCTAATTTGTGTTGGGAAACTTAGGGAGAGGGAGGGTGAAACTACAGTAGCTGGTTAGCAACAGATATTGCCCTAAGAGTGAACAATGCTGACTTTTGGCAAAAAGGCATAGTTCAACTGAAGTAGCATGAGACAGGGCAAGGCAATCTAGGAACTAATTTGACACCCAGCCTACCCATCAAGAGAAGCCACTTCCTTTGCAGCTACCAGAGAGCAGCAGCTGATTTCACAGCACAAATGCTTTTTTTTTAAATCAGATATTTGGTATTCTGATCTGAGTTTCTCTCATGGCTCTACTTTATTTTGTTTGACTTCTTAGCTGCCCCTCCACATGGAACGTAACCTTGAAAAATATTTATATCGTAGTTGTCTGTGGCAGTGATTGTCAGGGGAAGGCATGTTTCAGAGTATGCACATGATCTTTTCATCTGTTCCCCACAGCTGCTACTGCAAATGTCTTATTTTCTGTCTGTGCAGCTGTTTCTGTATCCTGAGGTCTACACCTTTTTCCTTTCCTTGGTTCTCTCCTGTCCAGGTGACCTAGCCAGAGAAAGGACTCTAAGCTCTGTCTTCTTCATTCTTTTCTCCTTTTCTCTGTGCCAGATTGGAGCTGGACAGTTTCATCCTTTGCATGTAAGTGTGATCTGTGCTTCTCTTTGTTCACTGAAACACATCTGTGTCTGTTTCAAGGCTAAGACAAAAGCAAAGCTATGGTCTTGGGGCTTTAGATGGCTGGTACCTTCTCTTAAAATGTTTCTCTCCCTGGTTGATACAGCGCTGGTTCTGACAGTATGCTAAAATTCAGCTTTTTCCAAAGGTCAAAGCAGTGTCCTGGGGTTTGTTCTTATCTGCTGTCAGCTGGGTGCATGACCTTCACCTTTCTGCTTTTATATGCCCACAGAGACTCTGATACCTGTCTTTAGTGCTTATTAACACTGTGCTGAGTGGAAGAGGACAGGAGAAATACAATGCAAAATCCTTTTGCGAGAAGGAGTAGAACAGTCACTTGTCCCCCAAATAATGGGAAAAATTTCAAGGGATTTCTGCTTCCTTCCAGTGACCCTTTGAACTTCCAACATAGCAGGAGAGTGGGGAAAGATACCAGAAGTTCTGGCAACAGTCAGAAGCCAGTACATCCAACAGGCCTGTCAAAACCAATCCTGGAGATCATTAACTTTACCTGGCTTTCTGCCAGATCTTCCCTTGAGTTCAAAAACTTCCTGCCTGGTGCTGTTCGAAAGCCCTAACCCTGACTGGAAGCAAGCAGAGTAGAATGAAATCCTGAAATCCTTGGAAAGGTGCTAGCCGCAAAGTGCTTGCACATTAGGTAAATGAGGGCTATTAGTTGCAGAGGCAGAAGTGTGGAGAGCCTGCCTTGGGGTATGCAAAGCACGGGCCATTCACGCAGTCGCTGCTCAGCACCCGTGAGTTTATGGCTCTGGCACCCCGCCACCAGCCAAGGTGCTTGTTTGCAGTTAGGGCCGGGCTTATGATCTCTTGCCTTCAGCTTCTGGTGTGGTTGGCTCTGCGGTGCTGGTACAGTGCCCTCCTGCGGCGCTCGGGGCCGCTGGCAGCAAAGTGCGCCTGGATCTGCTTCAAAAGGTTCAAAATCCCACGTGCAAATCACTGGATTTGCAGTCAGTCTTTTAACTAAACGCATGACTCTGTAAAGCAGATCTAGATCTCTGGGCTGAGGTGCTCCTTCTGTTCCTGAACGGGTGTTTGCTGGATTAGATAGTTGTCGTCGTTCTACAGCCCACTATCCAAACAGGCTTTTGCTCATAAATGAGTTCTCATGCATGAACCACAGGCTGTGAAAACGGGAGGCACTTTTTGCAGACAGTGATGTGATAAATACAGCTGGTTAATTTTTAAAATATCAAAGCCACTCCCTGTCCTTTAGAGGACAAAACGTTCTCTCTAAAACTGATATGTACATGTTTTTTGGTCATCATACCCACCGATGATTATGGTGTGAGAAGTTTTTTGATTCAAAACAAACTCGT
>NW_008823952.1:27053-28995 GCF_000699105.1 Pygoscelis adeliae | reverse complement strand
TAACCAATCTGGAATGCAGCTCTTGGAAGACAAGAACAACCAAAGATCTATAGTGTCCTCTGATCTGGTGAGAGCAAAAAAAAGTGTAGTGCTTTCACAGATGTACAGAGTATTTGGAAAATGGAACTCCTATTTCCAAATTGTCATTTTCAGTGTCTGTGTCTTGCATTCTGTATGTGATAACAGGTTCCTCCTTGTGAGTTTGAAGTGATTCAGGATCGAATGTAGAAGGTAAATGTAACTGACTGAAGCTGCTTAATCACATGGACACAACCTTCTAACTACTGTTTTCTGTGAATTTTTGTCAACTTCGCTTCTCCCCTTTCCACCACCGAATTTCATTTGAAATGTTTAGGTATCAAAAGATGACCGCAGTGATGTAGAGAGCAGCTCTGAAGAGGAGGATGTGACTTCCAACAGCACAAAAGGAGTTTTCAGCACTTCGAGTAACGGCTCCAACCGCATTAATGGCCACGTGGCTAGTGGCCAGTGGACAGAAGAGGAGTAAGGCTGTGGGTTGGCCTTGAGCAAACACGAACTTATCTTTAAATATCTAGATGTGTTGAGCTCCACATTCCCAAGTGATCTTTAATCAAGATACCCCTTCCCCAGAAACCTCCAGCAAATCTGAAATGGGCGCGATCCAGACCAGTCAGAGGCTTTGCACAACAGAAGGGATAAAGCCAATGACTAGGGCAAAAACAAAGCTGCAGATTTCACTTTAAGCCATTTTGTACTTAAATCTTAGTCCCATCGATATTTGCAGAGGTGTCTTTGTGACAAACTGGTTTTTACTGGGATCAACTCAAGGCAGAACAAGTTTGGACTAGGCTGGCTGCTGACTGCAGGAGGGTTACGGTGCTGTTTCAGTGACGGTTTGCTCCAGTGCAGGCAGATCTCCTTGATGCACTCCAGAAGCCGCTTAAGAGCACGGAGAACGCAGGGTCCTGTGGTTCCATGTCCAAGCTACCCTGGCTGTAGCAGAGACTCCTTTTCTCAGTCCTGCTGTGAGCGCTCTGGACTACAGCCAAGCTTTGAATTGGACTGTGCTACAACAGAAACGGTGTTCTAACTTGCCATCGGGGTGCTATATGCTAAGGAGGTTATAGCTTGTATCTCTGCTGTTACGAGGGACCAGGCCAGCGTTTGCTGCCTATTTTGGTGCTGCAAGCCCCTCTGAAGTCTTGACTACGGCCTTCTGAAACGGGGGAGGGGGGGTTGTTTATTGCCCCTGAGACAACTATCACAATACATGCCTTTTAAAATTTTTTTCTGTTGCAGTTGTGGTTTTGAAGATGTTTCTAGACCTACTGGGTATGGTTGGCTAAGCTAGGACTTGAGGGCGGACCAGTACTGGTGGGCTGTGTTTAACTTTCCACGAAATAAGATGTTTCAGTCCCGCTTGTCTGTACTCCAGACAGAAGTGAATGTTGCTGCTCAGATTTTGCAACTGTGTGGAGGAATCGCTGGGCTGGAAAAGCAGCCGCACCCACAGGCTTTGCTTCTTTTTTTTTACTCAATGGTACTTGGGGGCAATGGAAGACCCGTGTGTCAATCATGAGCAGAATTTTGGAAACAAGTTCTTGAGTTGTTACCATTTTATACCATTGTTTACTCTTATCTCCGATTAAAAGATGCTTCAGAAACTTGGCTGACATGTTTCATCTCGAGAAAATAAAATCGAGGACGCTATATGCCCCTTTTCTGGGATTCTGAGCAGCTGGACCGCTGTCTGACGCTAGGCCGGGGGCCGCCTCTGAGAAGCACCTTTTTTAAGACTAGCAGGGAGCCGCCTTGGGCAGACACCACGCAGCGCCGCGGTTTGGCCTTTTCTCAGGTTTTTATTACGCTCCATCTCCCTCCCCCAGCCCGGGGAGGCCGTTGGGGCCGTTCTCCTGCTTTCCCCCCCCCAGCCGGGAAACGCGGTACCGGGTCCCAGGCC
>NW_008823952.1:21915-26468 GCF_000699105.1 Pygoscelis adeliae | reverse complement strand
TGTCACCTCAGGCGTCGCTTCGGGCGCTCGGCGCCCGTCGCAGCCGCCCCGCGGTGCCGCTCTCCTCAGCGCGTCCCTCGATACCGGCCTTTCTCAGCTGGGCCTTCCACCATGAGGCACGCCACAGGCTGCCCTGCCCCCGAGGGGACGGTCCCCAGCTGCACGCGGGACGGAGCACAGGCGGCACAAGTCCCCCTCCAGCACTGGGGCGCTGGGAGGCCTCGCCACCCTTCCTGAGGGCCCCGCCTATGCTCACAGCCGGGGAGCCTCCTTCGAGAGCACTTCAGGAGGCTGCGCTCCTCCAAAAGCAGTAGGGCCGCTCTTGGCGCCGAGGGGTGCTCTCTTCCCAGAGCTCCTTGCTAGCATTCGAATGCTGCTGTCGCAGCACTGCTCTGCTCTGCGGGCTCTGTCAAGCACTGAGGCTGCACGAGTCAGGCCACCCCCCCTCTCCCTTGTCCTTTCCCCAGTCCGCTGCACAGCAGCAGCTCCCGAGGCTGCGGAGTCCTGCAGTGCCTGGATGTGCTGAGGCTGCAGAACATAACGCCAAATGGCAAAGGGAAGACTTTTTATAGCTCATGAACTCCAGCACTAGCGCAAGGCATGGGGTGTTTAAAAGCAAGAGACTTGTGCACTGACCCCCCCCAGGTGAGACTTGGGACCTTCAGCAAATGCTGGGAGGGCCTGCAGGGACTCGGCCCTGCCAGCAGCACGTACTGTCAAAGAAACCCACACAAGGAGGGATGCACAAAGCACTTCCACGGCTGAGGAGCTAACAGCTAAATGCAAGTCCAAAACACAATTCCAGATCCTGCTCCAGGCAGGTGCTGGCAAGAGTTTAGCAAGCCAAGGTGAGAGACTGCCCTGTGTCAAGGGCGGGAGAGCTCAGAGACCCTCTCTCCTATATGGAGCCTCATGTCCAAACACTTGAGCTAGGATTCCTGAAGCACTTCAAGACAAAGGGAACTAGAAGTTGTGCCAGCCCTGCAGGAACACGCTGGACTTTCTTTATCCTCCCTCCAACTTCAATAAAGTTCCTCATTAGAGGAAGATGATGCTGCCTACTTTCTGTACGATAGCTCAGTTGAATTTAAAGGTCGTAGAACGCCTAGTGGGAAAGCGTGTCTAATAAAAGGCACAGAAACAACTGCAGTGCCAGCAGATTAAATTCCCCTAGCAAGAGGCTGAGTGGAGGGCTAACAGTCCTGGAAAGGTCACTCAGTACGAGATGCATTTCAAAGAAAAACGGACAAGGCAAGTCCAGGAAAAGCAGTTGGGAAGAGATGAATAAAACAACACAGCATGTCCCAAGAAGCCAAGACATCAGAGAAGAGGAAGCCTGGGGTACAATGGGGCACAGTGGGGTCCTGGCCCGGCTCCTGCAGGCCCCAGGTAGAATACAGAGGATTCTGTACCCAGTTCAGCATTGCAATCTCAACCCTCTTCGGTCCCACAGCCAAACATTAACACTGGAACCGCTGCTGAGAAAAAGCAAATGGGACACTGTGTTATGTTGTGACTGAACAGTGACCTGCAGGGGCATTCTTGCTGTTTCTGGGACAGCACACAAAGGTGCAGAGCCAGGAGGGAACTGACAGTGCCCTGTTCTGCACTCTTAGCAAGTCCAGCAGGCACCAACCCAAAGACAATAATGCACTGGAGCCACAGAGCAAAGAGCGTGTCTCCCCTCTCCGCTCCCAAGTTTATTATTATTTTAAACATTTGTAAAGTACACTGCTAGTCAGAGACCCAGCGGCACTAGGACCCAGCATGGGGGTGGACAATGAGACCTGCAGCAGCCCCAGCTTGCCAGCCCCGACAGGGATCAGTGAACTTCTGGACACGCTGGCCTGAGCAAACACGAGCGGAGTGAGCCAGCTTCAGAGGACCAGAGAGGCACGTGGCACCCAGATGGACAAGGGGCAGGTTTCAAAGGCACAGCATGAGACATGAGACCTCTGTCCTCTCCTGTGATGTTGGAGGTCTCCTTGTACCTCTTGTGGATCACATGTCCATTGCTGCCCCTTGTGCTAGCGGGCAGTTTCCAGCACCCTCGCAGGAGGGGCAGCAGGGAAAGTGTGGAACCTTCTTTCTTAGCTCCTGTAAAGCCATGTAGAAGCAAAGGCCAGGCTAAGGCACAGACTAGAGCAAGCCAGAGAGAAGGCAAAAAGCTGCTGTGGATCATTTATCTAAAAGCAACATGACCCAACTGCTTTGTCAGGTACACTGCCAAGGGCTACACAGCCTGCCAGCTGCTCAGAAAGACTGTGGGGCAGTTGGTCCCTGCATCGCCAAAGCCAGCCAGAGGACAAACCGATACGAGGGAGAAAGGCTGTCTGGGGACAGTCAGTGGGCATGGAATTAGCACAGGCAAATCTGTGACAACAGGGGAGTTCCCCAGGTGCAGGGGCCAGGTTTGACTGCGAGAGCTAAAAGACTAAATAAACAAGCTCTAAAGTCTCACTCTGGGGCTGCCCTCACACACAAGGCATTGGCCATACCGTTCGGCAGGAGCAGCTGGTGGTGGCTGGGGAAGCAGCACATGGCAGGCTGGCAAAGAACGCTATTTTCTGTGCTAGTGCTTCTCAGAAAGAAGAGTGATTCTCAGCCCCTTTGAAAGTCCTGAGGAGCTTCGCTCACCCTGGTAGAGCCTGGCAGGGAACTGTGCCCTCTCCATGAGACAGTTAAGCTGAAAGCAACAGCAGCAAGCAGGAAAAGGCTGGTATCATGCAAAGTGGCCCCACGGGGCTAATAGCAAAGCTTGTTCTCCCAGGCAGTGCCTCCTGCACAGCCCTTATCGATCAAGATGACCTGGCAGAGTCGCTCCGAGAACTGAATCCATCACAGCAAGAGAAAGTGAAAGGAGGAAGACTCTCAGGCCCACTCAGGGCAGACCCTAGACAGCAGCAGAAGCTAAATGAGCCCTTCAAAGAGACAGGGAGATCAGCAGGTACCTCTGTGCAGATGCCAGGCTCAGGCTGGCAGTGTCCAGGGCTGAGAAAGGGAACCTCTGCCCTTCCAGCACTCTGCAAAGGATCCCAGGAAATCCAGACTCCTTACAAAGCTGTAGCAGCAGAGCAAGTTGGTGTGGGCAGGAGCTCTCCGCTCATCTCGGCAGGATCAGTGGTTTTGCAGACAGAGCCCACTTACATGTGCTCAGGGTGGTTCTGGAGACACTTGATGACATCAGTAACAGGTTTGCCCTCATAGCAGATCTGATACACAGCTGTGAAGAGGGGGAACCTGTGGGCAGATGAACAAAGTCACCCCTTGCCCTCTCACCACAGCTGGCAGAGTCACAGCACCTCAACTTCTATTGCGACATGCAGGACCACTGGGCAGGAGCAGGTGGGACAGTGGTATGGTGCCTCATCCAACAGGCCATTCCTGCCCAGCTGGTTTGACGTGGGCAGTGCAGAGATTGACCTGAACTGCAGAGACCCTACGGGTGGGTTTCCCCTCCACAGCAGCAGGAAAGATCCCAGCCCCACCCCAAAAAGAGCAGACAAGGGAGATGGGAGCACTCACTTCTCCACTACGTTCTTGCTTTTAAGGATGCGATGCAGCTCAGCAGACGTCTGGGGACCCTGCAGCTTCTGCCCATTCAACATCTCCTTCTCCAGCTGCTCAATAGACTGAAACAACCCAACAGTGAGGGAGCTGGACCCTGCAACCCCATCCGCTACCTGGAGCCATGCTGTGGCCCTCGGCAAGTGAAGGCAGGTTGCCGTGGTTCTAGTTGGGTCCATCCTGCTGCCAGCTCAGCAGCTTGATGCACATATCAATGTTGCCTGCTCCCCGCTCTACTTACCTTCCCAGTCTTGGCAAAAGCCTCAGCCACCTTGCGGTTGCGGCCACCATAGCAAGTAGTGATGAGGTCAGAGACCCCGCAGCTCTCCAGGAAGGTGGAGGAGGTGACGGGGCCTTTACAGAAGAGTTTGGTGAAGCCAATCATCTCCATCAGTCCCAGGCGGATTACGGCAGCCTTTGTGTTGTCTCCATAGCCGAGCCCATCACAGAAACCAGCTCCTACAGCCACAATGTTCTGGAAAACAACAGCAGCGTGGAGGGATCTGTTCCCAACGGAGCTCAGGGCTTTGCTGTGTCCATGAGCTGCCTGTGTAATCACAAGCACAGGCTCCTGCCAGCCCCTGCCTATGCCAGTGATCATCATCCCTCCAAGCAGCTGAACAGGACACATCCACAGTTCCCTCCAAAGTCTGGCCTTTGACCCAAAGGTCTCAGCGAGCCACAGTGCAATATCCAGTGGGGTTCATTCATCTGGCAGCCTCCTCCCCAGAGCTCCCTGCAGAGCCCACAGGCTCTGCTAACCAAGACCTGCAAACCCTGGTGAGCAGCTCACCCACCTTGAGAGCCCCGCAGATCTCTACGGTGTCAGCTTCCTGCACCACCGTCACCCGGAAGTTCGGTGTCTGCATCAGCTCCTTCAGTGTCTGCCCATGCTGCGTGTTCTTGCAGCCTGATGAGACAAGGGGAGAAGGAGGAAGATGATGGGGGAGACCCTAAGGTGGGACTGTGCTGCTCTGCTGTGCATT
>NW_008823952.1:18785-21875 GCF_000699105.1 Pygoscelis adeliae | reverse complement strand
CCTTTACAGCTAGTGCAGCGAGAGGAACCTATTGCCCAACTGATGGACATTGCTAAACATTTGCAGGTCCACAAAGTGCCAAGCACACATTGCCTGGCAGATAAGCAAGGTTCAACCTTGGAATTCCCAGAAGATGGGGACAATCCCTACTCCTGTGTCAAGCAAGACAGAAATGACATGCCCAGTAGATTAAAGGCATCTTCAAAGGTTGCAAATTTGGGTTTGGAGACTGCTGTTCTCCCTGTTCCTGCAGCGTCCTGCATGAGAGCATTTCTGTGTGCTCGCCGCATTAGCACGCTCTGCTTATACCCCTCCAGCCTCTGCAGCCTCCTGCACAGCATGTTTGCTTTTGTTTAAAATACAGACACTTTGAATCCTGTATCTTCTAACCCAACAAACTGTTCTGTTGGTTTTGGCTGCTGTGCATGATTCACAAACAGTGTGGAGGATGTTTGGAACAGTCACCAGATGAACTTTCAAGCAGCCCTGGCTGGCAATAACATGAGATCCAGGTGAGCGTCCCTTGAAGCCCAAGGAAGTGAAGGTAGGAACTCTATTTCTAAAGAGCTTCTTCATCTCCACCCCTTTAATTTGTGCCAGGCAGACTGCCTGATGCTCAGAGTCCGTGCTGGCAGGAACTTTTAGACACACAACTCTGTCTTTAATGAAGCGAGCAATCACATTGTAAACCCTGTGAATGAGTTCATCCAGCTGCTATGGAGTCTCACTGCCTCCACAGGGAAAAAGGGCCAGCTCACCCGAGGCAGCAGTAGTTTAAGCTGCAGCATGCTCACCCCTTTGCCTCTTCCTGCTCATCAGAAATGGAGGCTGCTAATGAGGAGGGATGTTGGCTCCTTACCGATGGTTGTTTCACAGAACTTCTCTTCTGCCACTTCACTAGCAATGTTGGCCCCCATGAGGACGCTCATCTCTATTCCCAGTTTTTCATGGATGATGTCCGAGATCAGCCTCAGCCCACCTGGTCCTTCATCCACCCCCTGGGAGACAACCGGGGGCAGAGATGAGCATCTGTCCCCCCGGAGACCTGGACCCACCTGCCCCAATCCTGTCATTCCCTGTGCTGCAATGCTCTGACTCTCATCCCAACAGCCCCCCCGGTGCTCAGTTGCACCCCACTCACTCCTTACAGCGCTTGAGATCCCCCACATGCCCTCACCCTTCTCCACCAATACACCTCCAAATCCCCATGAAGACTCTGCCCCCACTTCCCACTCTCCCCATGCCCTCCCTAACCCTGGAGCCCGGTTTCTGCTCCAAAACCCCAGGATTCCCTTTGCAGCCTCTCCGAGCCAGGCTGCTTCCAGCTAAGCCCCCTCGGCCCAGCGCCCCAGCGAGCTGCCTGGGCAGCGCTCCTCCTGCTCACACCTTGATGAGCGACACCCCGACAGCATCTTTCTTCACGTGGCCCTTGAGCTGGTCACAGACTTTGCCGATAAACTGATGGGGCACCACGAACAGGAGGATGTCAGCCCCAGCACAGGCTTTCAGCAGGTCTGGCTCTGCTACCTGAAGAGAATATGACTGTCATCAGGGACTTGTGTCTGTAGTTGTGCAGTGAGCATGTCCTGAATCCAGGACGATGGGAGCAGTGACTTGAGAGCAACCGCCGGTGGCTTCCCTGTAAGGGAAGGAAGGGCACAAAGTCGTTGCCCTGAGGTCCCCTTCCAGGGCTGGCAGGGCAGAGGGGCTGGAGCAGAGCAGGGCGAAAGTAGCCTGACCTGGTCCCATGGAGGTGGTGCAAAGAGCCGGGGTCATTCTGGGAACCTCAACAGGCCGGTGCCAGCCGAGGGGCTGAGCGTACAGCCATGGGGCAGCAGGCCCTGCGGGCTCTCTGCATGCTGCCGATGCCAGCTTGGAGGCAGCCACATAGCCTCAAGCCCAGCCTGTGGGATGGCGGGGGGGGTGGGGGGGGTGGCATGGGCAGCAAGAGCAGCCAGGGCTGCTGCTCATCCAAGCACAGACCAAGGTCACCGGGAGGGTGTAACAGAGTCCCGTGCAGCCCGGTGCATCGCCTACCTTTGCACACCCAGTGTCCAGGACACCAGGGCTCCAGCAGCTCCCAGCACAGCTATTTATTACCTCTCACCATAGAGCCCGGCTGTCAGCACCGGACCTTGCGCTCAGCGGAGAGGCTGCCGGCAGGCCACACTCACCACGTTGGGGGGCAGCTTGTGCCCTGGCAGGTACTTGACATTTTCGTGCTCCGTGTTGATGATGTCGGTGAGCCGCTGGCCGCCCACCTCCTCCTCCAGCACCCACATGTTGACCTTGGTCTCGAAGGGGCTCAGCCGCGCTGCATTGCTTCCAGCGATCTTGGCGATGGCCGAGCCCCTGCGTGGGCAGAGCAGAGCTGTAGGCAGTGGGCACTGAGGCCGCTGGCACCAGGGAGCCCAGTGCACCACAGGTCACTAGGGGTCCTGGTGAAACAGGGACGGCTTGCACGGGTACCGTGGGGCACCGGGGAGGACGGGGACCGCGCTGTGCTCAAAGAGGGGACCCGGGTGCCCAGGCAGGAGGTGCTCACCAGTTGCCAGAGCCCACGATGCAGACCTTCTTGCCACCCATGGTGCGGGGAACCGGGGCACTGCGCAGCGCTGTGCCCTCCGCCGGTATTTCAAGGCCACCCAGAGCGGGGGCGGCCCCATCCCGCCTCTGGCCCCGCCTCACCCCCGGGGGGAACCGGGCACCCGTGGCCCGGGGTGGCAAAGCCGGCCACTTTCCCAGGCCGCAGGAAACTTTCCCACAGCTGGGGGCTCGCAGCTCGGTGGGCGGCAATGTGGGGCTGCACTGGAAGTGCAAATTGCTCCCCTGAAGCAAAGGTGAAATAGCTCAGATCCTGAATCTCAGCAGAACTGGGAGTCCTGACTGCTGAGCCTCCCTCCCCCTTTTTCTGCATAAAAGCATTTTATTTTCCCCCTCTTCCTAAGAAGTGCCATTCTCCCCCCTCCCCCAAGTAAGAAATAAGAACCATCTGGTTGCAGACCCGGGACACAACTCCTGCCCTGGTCTCGCAGCCTTAACCAGCAGCACTAACTGCCTGACCTTAGGCAAACTGCCCTTCTTCTATAC
>NW_008823952.1:11751-18763 GCF_000699105.1 Pygoscelis adeliae | reverse complement strand
ACAAGGGCTTACAGGTTTCCTGTAAATCATTACATTTCTACTTTTATAAACGAGGCAGAGTGAAGAGAGTTTTGCATAGTTTTAAGCCCTTGTATGTAACAGTTTCCTCAGAATTATGCCCAACTCCCATGGGGCTTGTAACAGGCTATCACAATTCTGCAAGGCAGCAGTGTGGGAACTGGGCTGTCTAGCTTTTATCAGCAGCTTGGCCACTGGATTTCCAGTTTTGCTCAAGTTACTTTGTTTACCACAAAAGCACTTTGCAAAGGCTTAGCAGACTCTGTAAGTCAGGAGATCCTTACATGAAAGGCTCTCTATAAAAGGCCAAAATATGAAGAACATTTTCTCTCTGGTCTCTTAACCCAACTGGCTTTGTTTAAAAAAAAAAAAGAAAAGAAAAAAAAAGTGGAGATAATCCTGTCCCTTCCCAGGCAAGTACATGAAGTGTCATCCACCAAGGCAGCTGCTGAGAGAAAGTGTGCTGTCAGCACAGAAGGAGGGAGGACAGCTTCCTTCACGGAGGCTTTTATTAAAACTGGGTGACGTCTACAAGGATACAGTACAAAAAAAAAATTTTGGTCCATGGAAAAAACCATATTATTCAGTTAAGAAAAGCAGTTATTCTGCAACAGCTATGTTTGCCTACGCAGTACTCAGCATCCTTCATGTGTGATTACCCTGAGGAGTCAGTGGGCTGCTTCATCAGCACCAAGACCTTCACCCCAGTACCACAGAGGAGCCATTTCATAAGGGGACAAAGGAGAGGGGAAGTCGAGAGTCTATTACTCACAGACATGTAGTAACACAGACACAAGGAGTAGGGCCACCCAGGCTCCCAAATTCATAGCAACCTTCCCCAACCACACCAAAGCTGGGTGTGGGGATGAAGGGGGTTTGTCAGTAACATGATTTTGCAGCTATTCCAAGAGAACATGACCAACTTTCAAGTCCGTTTGCATTACAGTCCCGAGCAGAAAGTAAGATCCGGGTTAAGAGAAGCCATTCTCTTACGCCTGACCACTAGTTCACTAGTAATTCATTCCATGAAGAGGCATCTGGGCTGCTACTCCCTACAGTAGAGAAAATCTACTCGTACATTCCTGAACCATGCTGGGCCTTATGGCAGCCCCAGAACCTAAAACTTGACTAAAAACCACAGGAGCTTCAGCATGGAAACACCTGCTAACTCGCATATGCTTGGAGCTGCATCCGTTCCCAAGGACCGTCCTGTTATACCCTCAGATCCACACGAAGGAGCCTCTGGTCCCCACAGCAAGTGACACAGGATAACTGTCCCAAAGGAATGAGCCTACAACACTGCACCCCTGCACAATTCCACCAGGCAGTTGCATCCCCTCTCCCTGCTACAGGGAAAACAAGCAGCCAGGTGGCTTGCTGGAACTGCAAGTGTAGGTCTTTTGAAGTGCAGAGAAGTCTCACCACTCCAATGCTTCCACATCCCTGCAGTAAGCCAATGCCTCATCTCCCCTGTGATCCTGGCCTAGGACAGTCTGTCAAAGAACACGAAGGGAACAGGGCGGGGAAAAAGGGACAAGGGAAGAAGCAATTCTCTACGCAGTCCAGTAACTTCCTCAAGGAGGAGAGTGACCTATGAGGCAGCCCAGTGCAGCAGCACCCTCCAAGCGAGGGAGTAAGGGCAGGGAGGTATGTCAGCTCATGGCATCCTGCCCACTATGTCTCCTGGCACCTTGCTGTAAAAGCAGGGAAGAGACTAGCCACAGAACTCCACCCTTACAGCAGGTCCCGGCTTCCCAGATCCAGGTCTCATGTGTGCCACAACTAGATGCTAGTTGGGGAGGAATGGGCTGTGGTTTCTGAACTTGAGAAAGGCTCCAAGTCAGCAGTCGTACTGGCTACTGGGGACGCTACAGGCAGTGCGGAGTCAAGGGGAGGCTCTCAGAAGCCTTGGGACTGACAAGGCAACAGTCAGGAAGAAAACCAGGTAGAAATGTGTGCTCATTGGAGCCTGTCTGCTTGCCACACCCCAGAAGACCCCAGGCGTCCTGGAGTTGCCCCAACAGGGACAATACCAGGATGAACAATGATGCAGGCCTCGCTGCCGGAGTGGGATTATGTGAGCCTTAACAGCGTACTCTGCAGCTCTCTGTCTCCACAAATAGCTGTGATGCCTTCTGGTTGGGGAGGAGCAGAGCAGCCTATGTGTTACGGATTCCCAGGGCCTGCTCCAATTCCTGCCGTCTTTGCTGCACCTGCAAGAGAAGCCAGAACTGCAGCATTAACATACTCGGACAGTGCAGCACCGCAGCATCTGAGTAACACAGGACCCAGCTGGAAAAGGGTGAACTCAAACTGGGACCAAGATGCATTAGCAGTGTCTGCAAGTGAAGCTTAGCACTGCCACTTTCCACCCTCAGTAAGGAGTGACAGGTACTCTGAGCCACTGGGTATGGAGAGGGACCCCTGCTCGGGGATGCTCACCTTGGAGTAGAAGTATCTGCACACGGCTTCCTGAGCCCACGGCTGGAAGTAGAACTCAGCTCTGCGCTCCTCTTCAGGATTCCCAACAACATCAGTCATTGTCTGGAGAGCACAAAGGACAAAACAGTTCAGGGAGTGCAAAAGCTTTGGCTGTGCTGAGCAAGCCCACGCCCCCTCCCCTTTCCTCAAAGACATTTCAGTACAGTCAGGTCAGGTTCTTACACTTGACTCCAAGTCTTGCTTTCTGAGCAGGAAATTGCCTCTCTGTGGGAGCTGGTTATAATGAGGGAAGCGTGTGACTGGATCCACCTTCCACACAAGACAAAGGTTTTACCTTTAAATCCCGGCACTGGGACTGCAGCCAGTCGTTGATGAAGCCCTGAGGATCTCGGGCAAAGCTCAGCATGAACTCACGCTGGGTCTTCAGCTGGTTAATTGTCTCTATTGTTTCATGAATCTGAAGGAGATAAACACAGCAACTAAACTGCTGAACAGGGGAAAAAGTCAGACAGAAACATCAAGAGACCCAACACATGAAGGCGAATTCTTACACCCCCTGGTTGACATATACCTGTCAGATAGGATTTTCAATTCCGTTTCCTGCTCTAAATATTACCAATTTTCCCACTGACCATTTGCTTTAAAACTACGCTTCCAGGTAAAGCCACCTGTTTGTAAGTGTGGCTGACCCCACTCCAGCTTCCAAATGCACAACAGAGCAAAGCTGAACTCCTGTCCTGTTCAGGGCTCACCTGCTCCAGAGACAGATTCCTACCCAGCAATGAGGAGGGCAGACCTGAAGGAGCTCTTCCTACCTTGTTATCCAGAGCAGCTATTTCCTGTTGACTGGCTGTGGATAGCAGAAAGGAATTCATCTGAGTTTTCAAGGTATCATCCACCTCCACATCAATGTCATAGCAAGCTGTTTTCTTCTGGTCATTTGGGTCAACACTAGGGGCATCCACAAGAAAGAAGCCAAAATAAGTGGGTAGCTCAAGAAAGCACCAAATTGTAGCTCCTCTAGGATGACGCAGCATATGGACTGCAGGCAGGGACAAGCCACGCTAGTGTTAGCTTCAGTTCTAACACCAAGCAGCAAAGCTCCACTGACGGCTTTGCAGCACAAGGATCAAGTAATTGCTCCGAGCAGATTTCTATCTGCAAAAGTGTAATGCAAAGGACAGCATGAACGTGGGAGTGCCTTGTGGAAAAGAGGGATGTGGTAAATGAAAGAGGCGGCTGTTCTTGTACGAAGAAACAATGACAGGCAACATAGGAACTGCTGCTGAAAATCAGAACATATTACATCGTCTTCCTGTGCCAGCCTCATCCATCCTTTCCACTCTTCTTCCTAGAAATATGAAGTCAAGTGGATCAATCTCACCTGATCACATGATTAATGATGATCGGTTCTGGGGGCATAAGCAACGCATGAAGTCTTTGTGGGATTTCAGAGAACTTCATCCGCTGAGATTCAAATATCTGTGACAGAAACACAGGGCTAAGGAAAGGAATGGGAGCTCAGTGCCAGCGATCACTGGCTGCTGACACAGAAAACCTGAAACAGTCGCTTGTTCCAGCCCCACCGTTACCTGCTGGAGGTATTTGTCACAGATGACATACTCCCGTTCGTGGGGGTCCTGGAGCTTGTGGGTCTTGATATATTGCCATAATGCCTGGATGATCACTGGACGGGTCTGAGTGTGAATCCCCAAGAGACGAGCCAAGCGGGGATCCAATTTGAACTGGGGAGGCTGAAACAAGAAGCACAGAAAGGTGAGATGGCCACAGACACAGCTAACAGAACATGCCCAGCACTGTTACCCCCAACATCTTACCTGGTAATCCAGCATCAGAAGGACAGTACAGCGCACATTTACATCTCCTGGCCTCTTCACCTGGAAGCCATCTGTCTCCTGAGTTGTAGCAGTCCTGTGCCACTGGAACAGGAGAGGGCATTTAGAAGCACCCCCACACTTGGTTCCCTTTGCTCCTGCTGCTTGGCACCCAACAAGCTTGCCAGTAAATCCCACCCACCTAGAGAAAGATCACCTTATTCCCAGTTAGAGCTTGAAACAAGAGTTAATACATTTGTCCAGACCCTCAGCAAGTCAGAGGAAAAGCTAAGAATTCAAGAGCTCCTGGCTCCCAGCCACTTGTTCAAGCCTTAAGTATCTCCACTTCTCAAGTGATATACAAACTCTGTCTGCTGAAACACCAACCCATTTTTAGAGGTAACACAGCAAAAAGAAGCTCACCTCTACTAGGTGATTGTCAGGGCCATACAGGTCTTTATCAAGTTCAATGACCAGAGATTTAAAGAAGGATGAGAACTTTCTTTTCTGCTTGGTGGCATCATATTTGGACAAAGCAGACTGCAAGCAACACAGGAAGGAAAAGTGTTAGGACAGCAAGTCTCAGCACTCAAGCACAGCCACCGTGCACAACAGTGTTCCTTTAAGTTCTGAATACCTACATTCACCAACATGTGCTTGAAAATCAAGTTCCAAGTCAGAAAGTGAAAGACTGGAGTTAAAGATGAGCTTGCAGGAATTAAATCACTCAGCAATTACATACAATGCAAGTGCCCTGGTTCTCAGAGCCAGGGTACACAAGTGCCACTGATCTGCTCTCACCATTAATTCTTATAGCTATAAGAACTTTGTGTAACTCATGTCCTGCCATGGGAATACCCGTTGGGCTCGGTCTCATCACCATCAGACTCCTTGGAAAACAGAGATGAAGGAGGATATCAAGCCCCTAGCTATGCTCTCAGACACTAAGAAACTGGTTTCATTGCCAATTCCAGATCCATAAAGTCACCTCTGTGGTTGGGTATTTCACACTTACATCTTCCAGCAGCCGTCCTTCCACCCGAAGCTCCCAGGAGGCGACTGTTCCTTCACCATCCTCTGCATCCGACTTGGCTGGATTGAAGGTATTGGAGATAAAAATACGTAGCTTTCGTTTTTGCTAAGAGAAAAAGCATCGGCTCAGTGTTAGTTCTGAAATAAAGGGCTGACTATCTTGCTTATATTTTGCTAAAACTAAGCTTAATGTTTTTAGCTGCCTCATATTCCCCCTCTCCCAGGGCAGACAGCAAGGAAATAGGCATTTCTGGTTCCACTCCTTGGTTATGTCTGGAGCATTAAGATTCCTGATATGCCACGCTTACAGGGACATGACCCAAGCTTCAGTGCCCTCCTGCTGCCTTAACTAAAGTAAGAGCCTCCAACCAAACCTTGCTTATGACAACCACGAACGCAGCCCCCCGCTACCTTAATGGGTCGCTTCAAAGCCTCCTGGATATCCAAGCGTTTCCTCATGATCGTCTGGTCCAATTTCCTTTCAAAGGCCAGCAAGTCCATATAGGCCTGAGACTCAGGTACAAGCTCACGAATCTACAGCCAATCAAGAACGCAAATCACCGTCAGCTCGCCCGCACTTCTCCAGTCTACTTCGTATCAACAGAGGCTGCAACTGCATGTGCCACTCACCCTCTGAGGTAGAATTTTGTCAGCCATCTTCTTCTTTTTAGCGCTGTTAAGGAAGGAGATGCACACACAGGCATTAAAATGGCAACCACTTTGTGCAAATTAACTGTAGACATTCACGATTGTTTAAAGACGACGGCTTATTCTCTGTTTTAGTACTGTGGCATTAGCAGTGCCCTCAGCCGGGATGCCAGTCTCGGGCCCAGGCTCTCATTTTCAGAGGCACTTATCGTTACCGCCTGCGTAGAGTCAGGCTCTTTATTCCCCACAGCCCCTGCCAGGCCTCCAGCACTGCAGAGCTGATGAACCCTGCAGCAGTGTGACTAACCGATTACCTGAACGTTTCACATCCCCTACGAGAGCTTAGAAAGCAGGGTGACATCAAGTTGGAAAGGGCGTACTGACGTAACACCTAATCAAAGTGACTCTCTAGCCTCAATTAGCTTTAGATTGACTTTTCTAGGAGATGCTTTTTAAATCAAGGGATGAATTACCGGTGTTATGGGGGAATCGCATCATACTGCCAGAAACGTTACATAAACTTGCTCTTGCCTAGCAGCTGCACGTTAGCCTTTGGTCTGCTGGAAGCTCCCCTCTCCCAGAGAAGGGGCTGCGCGAGAAGGCTGATGTCCCTTTCAGCCACGCAGCGAGAAGCAGCCATGAGAAGCCCGAGCACAGCACGAAGGCAGAGCGCCTCGTGCACGGCCAAACAGAAAAGCTTTGTGCTGCTAAGCGCAGCCAGCCGATTACACCAAGTCAGTGACTGACGCTTCCCGCTGCCCGGCACAGTCCCCGCTTCAGCGAGGACTCACCGCTCGCTCTCTGATTTTCGGGGGTGCCTGCCCGCACCCCCAAACCCGGCCTCTCCCCGTGGGGCCTTTGGGGAGAGAGACGATGCGTCTGTGCTCCCGCCTGGGGATGCCCTGATGCCCGGGATGACCTGGGACACCCCGCTGCCCGGGGATGCCCCGGGGATGTCCCCGCTGCCCGGGGATGCCGGCCCTTACTTGTGGTTGCGGTTGGGCACGGCCTGCGGCTGCCCCCCCTGCGACTGCTGG
>NW_008823952.1:6445-10931 GCF_000699105.1 Pygoscelis adeliae | reverse complement strand
GGCTGGAGGCCCACGCTTAGGGGGCGGGAGGGGGTACGGAGGGTCTTGGGGTTCCTGGAGCCGGGTCCTGGGGCCACGGGGGTATATGGGAGAGTGCAGGGCCCTCAGGGGGGTCTGAGCCTATACGGGAGGGTGCAGGGTCTTGGGGCAAGGTCCTGGGGGGTATGGGAGGGTGCAGGGAGCTGGGGGATTAGGGAAGGATACAGGCACCGTGAGGGTTGCTCTTGGGGGTGCAGGGGACGATGTTCATGGGGAGCCTGGGGGGGATGCAAGGGCCATGGGGGAGTGGAGAGTCCTGTGGTGTTAGGAGCAGGGTGGGAGAGGCAGCGGGGTGTGTGCTAGGGGCTCTCATCTCTGTGCAAAACCACCCGTAAGAGAATTTGCAGCCCTTGAATCCTCAGGCTGGCAGCTATCAAGCTCCCTTCAGGCATGCTCAGGGACTCATCTACCTACTTCAGCTGGCATCGCACTCGTTCTGATCTCGCCTGTCCTAATTTGGCCTGGCTGATTTTCACTGCAGCCGTCAGAGTTGCCGCACAGGAGTTGTTACAGTCAGAGCTGCTCTGGAGTTGAGGAGGGTTGGGGTGTCAGTCCCACGCTTGCCAGGCCATAACTGTAGCACTCACTGTTATAAATATGTGCCTATTGCAGGAGATGCTGGTCCTGAAGCCTCCCTCCTTGCTCTGGGATGTGCTCAGAGGAAGGCGGCTTTGCCTGCCCTGGGGATGGAGGACTCCAACGTGCAGACCTGGCAGTAACGCCTCTCACCAGAACTGCCATCCTTAACATCTTAAGAAGTAAGCTTATGGGGGCATAAATAGGCATGAATGGAGTCAGTTTGTTCAGGTTTAGGCTGAGCACCCAGGAAAAGGATTCCTGTCTCCCTTGACAGTGACTTGGGTTGCTGCAGAAAGCACAATGTTAGAATTAAAGGCCACTTTCTGCAAGTATTAGCATTAAGTTCCCTATTTCCCAGAGCACTTACCCTTGAGGTTGCTCAGGGAGAAAAAGGGACACAAATCCAGCCAGCATTAATCTGTGGGAAAAAAAGCCAAGTGAGCAGTCACACCACAAGTATTTATTAAGCAATTAATGATGATCATGGGTCATTTCAGAGGCTGTCCTGTACCGTGCATGGCATTGTCGACTGAGCAAAGAAGTGGGGATGTGTTGGCACCTTTTCTGCCAGATACGGCATTTCCTATCCTCGATGAAAAACATGAAGCTTTGAGCACAGCCATTTACTGTTGTCTCACCATCCATGTGTCCGTGCAGTTAATTTAATGCCACCTCCGACAGGCTTGGCGCCCAGCAGCCTTATGAAATATTCATGGGGAAGAAAAGCAGTGGAACTTATCTGCTCCGTATTGTTCAGATGCAACTTTCACTGAGACTTAAAGCCTGGCAGGAGCCTTTTGGGCAGGCTGGAAAGCTGCCTGGCTCTCCTGGGAGGGGGACACAGAGTGAGGCGGGGTGAGAGTGAGAGAAAGCAGGCAAACCTGAGAAGTGGAGAGAGGGAAGTGAGACTCAGAGAGCTGCTCAGCTTGGCACAGGGAGCAGGTGAGCTGCAGGGTCTCGAGAGACCCTACATTGCATGAGCCGAGCTGAGAGCAACCCCAGCCCTCTGTCCCCAGGGTTGCTCTCTGACCAGTCCTCTTTGTCTCCTGACACTAGCTGCATTTTTTTAAGAAACACAGGGATAAAATAACCCCAGCTCCCTTGGCTTAGTGTCTTCTTACACTTGTCCTTTCTCCTTTCCTCTGCCCTGAGGGTTTGGTTGGTTCACTCCTCCCAGTGGAAATGGTTTGCGAAACGCTACCCCGTGCACCTTCATTTTACTGCACCTGCTGGCACAAGGCAGTTCCTCTGAAACCACCTTCCCCAACCAGTATGGCTCTGGCTCCAGGCAGCCGAACAGCGTCCAGGACTGTGTAATTATATCTCAGCGCCTGTTTCTGCTGGCAGCTTTAGCAGTGAGCAAGTGGTAACTGGGAATTATTGCCAGGGAGGAGAAGAGGTGATGCTATCTCTGCCGTGGTTATATGCATGTTGCATGATTAATCCTTGCTCTGTAGGGTTTCAGCAGCCTCACAATCCGCAAGGTAAACACAGCAGCGTGCAAGTAGGTGCTTCCCAGCATCTCAGGTCTGTGTGTGTCACACTCCATCCTCACGTGGATCATTGGAGAAGCTTCCCTTGAAATGTAATTAACTCCTTGTCTTGTGCACAGCGTGAGTCTCGCACCACCGAGTGACAGACGCGGATGCACACATGCTGCCTGCACCACACACCTTGCAGACTGCCAGCCCTGTGCAGCCTACACACGGTGCGCCCGCCCGGGAGCCGCCGTAATCCCAAACAGGCTGAAGCTCCCCAGCCCGCGTACGCTGCCCTGCTGTGCATGGATTGCGTGCACGGTAGAGCCTTGAGTCTGAGAATGTGCAGCTTTTCCACTTCATATCTGAGAGCTGCTCACGTTGGTGTCCTGTCTGGCTACCCGCTGTACACCCATGGGAATTGCATCAGCTGTGCTGACTTTGGGGTCCAGGCACCTCCTCTGCGAGTACGTTCCAGGCTACGGCTCACAGATATCATGTCCAGCGGCCCCAGAAACCTCAGACAGCCATGCTGAGGCTGGGGATGTGCCTATGCGATGCGAGGCTGTGACAGATGGATGGGGTGACCTGCTCCCAGCACAGCCCAGCAGGTTAATGGGGAGCTGTGGAAGAGATTACAGCTTGCAGAGACAGGGTCACTGCCTGCACCTTGCAACAGGAGCTGCTGTGAATGCCACTGTGGAGGGAGCAGGCACTGTCAGCTGCTCTGGCTACTCAACTGTGGCTGGCTGCAATTAATTTAGCTTCATTAACTCCCTTCTGGGCTTAGCTATATTATCTTGTTCCTATTCAAAGCCCACCCTGTGGCCTTTGTAGCACCAGCTCTGGCAGAAAAGGACCAGAATAGCAGTAAGACTGTTGTAGTTTAAATGCAAAACACCCGTCTGCCATTTCCAGGAGCAACAGGGACATGGCCAGAGCCAAGTGACCAGGGGGAGTTTGGCATTTCAGTATTCCCTGCCCACTCACTATTATTCAGTCTCCATGGGGTCCTGAGGGCTTTTTTGGATGCCCACTGTTGGATCTGGCATGTTACTTTTGCTCTTTGTAGCTGGAAATTTTTAGGACAAAAAGTGTGTTTGCATATGGCTTGTGCTGCAACTGCTACTAACTTGGTGAAATTAAAACCAGGTGATATTCAAGCTAGTGACTCATTTCTGCTGAATCTCAGGTGTCTGTCCCAAACCACGGAAGTGTTAGAGTTGTCAAAGATTAGCAGCTGTGCATATGTTAATTCTCCTCCCCCTGCTTGAGAGCAAAAGTCAGTGTCCCTCAGGGTGTGTTCACATGGCAGTGCAGGACCAGGTATCGATGCTGGAGCTCGCTTGGGTACCCAGAGCAATCGCCACATTAGCATAGCACTTAGCAAAGGGGCGCTTTAATGTGACTCTGTTCAACTTCAGCTCTGATGTTGCTGGTATTCGTGTGCGCATTTAAAGACGTACTGGAAGTCTGGACCAAAGCTTTATCCTCCCTCCCTCCCTTCCTTTTGGTCTTGGCTCCAGGATTTCAGTGATGCCTTCAAGAACATCCTGGGATGATGCTGTCCCCATCTGCCTCCTTGGGGAGCATTTCCAGCAGCTCAGCAAGAGAGAAAGGCTCAGTGTTCATGAGTTATATCATTCTTTATATCATCGTTAAGAGTAGCAGGTATTGATGTACAATGCATCTGTCATCTTATTGTGCTTCCTATGAAAATGTGTGTACATAGTACAGATACCAGAGAGAATTCAACACTTTATACACTTGAAGGCATTCAGAGATCAGTAACAGAAAAAAAAATGGCACAAGAACAAGGCCTAAATGCTACTAGATGGGTATCTACACTGATATGATGCATATATAGATATATATATATATGTACACATATATATAGTCATATATATTATATATAAGAAAAATAAAATGCAGATGACATAATAGAAACAAACAAAAAAGTGTATGTTTCGACAGGTGAGCATCAAGGTCAAATCCCAGCCCCATCTTTAAAAGCTTTAATGGGAAAGAGAAAGAAAGAAAATAAATAAGTGAAATGCAATGAAACATTAGGAAAAATCCATAAGAAAATTTATGGATGTGGCCGACCCGTCATCTTTGGGCGATCGCTGGATACAAAAGACTGACCCCCAGTTCCTAATTTTGGTCAGGAAGCAAATAGTTATAATAATGACAATAATAAAAACAAAACTGCTGTTTAGAAATAATAATTACTGAAAGGACTTATTGCAAAAGCTCTTAAAGATAAGTAGCACTTCAGCCCTGGGAGGGCTCTTGCTTGATGTGTGGGGCCTGGGGGCTGGCAGGGGCTGGGGGAGGCCAATTTCCACTGACCCTAGAGGGAAATGGCGGTGCGCTTGCGGGCCCGGGGA
>NW_008823952.1:6015-6409 GCF_000699105.1 Pygoscelis adeliae | reverse complement strand
GGGGAGAGGGCAGCGATGGGAGGAGCAGTGGCGGTCCTGGGGCAGCGAGCCGGCAGGCGCCCTGGAGATGCCCAGAGCTCGAAGTGCCCGGGGACAGCTGCTGTCGGGGGGTTCAGCGGGGTGGGAGCCTGCGGTCCCGTGGACCAGAGCACCCTGTGCCATGGGGTGTCCCTCAACCTATGAACCCTGTTGGTGTTGGGGCTCCTATGCCCTCCTGGCCAAAGTGGTGCCAAGGGGCTGTCCCTCACGGTGCCCCTGGCCGAGCTGGGCCGGTGGCTGCAGCTGAGATGGGGGCCAGGAGTTTTCCTTCCACCTTTCTCCCCAAGGATGGTTGTTTGGGGGCCCCGCACGGGGTAGCCCCAGGTTCCCTGGGGACAGGAGGGACTGGGGGGCA
>NW_008823952.1:4647-5269 GCF_000699105.1 Pygoscelis adeliae | reverse complement strand
CGCGCCCTCGAGTCTCTGAACTAGCAGGGCAGGCGCGGAGCAGCTGCCGCGGGGGCTGCGCGCCGGGTTCGAGCATGACCCGACCCGACGACCTGCCCCGAAATCCGAGGCCGTCGCTCTTGTCCGTGTCCCACCGTGGCGAGGAGCAAGGTCCCCTAGATGTGTCTCTCTGCTGGCGCTCGCAGGGAGAAGGGCAGCTCTCCGGAGGGCTTTGGTAGCTCAGGTTGTACATCCAGACGTCGGTTAGCAGGTGAAGTCCTCAAAGGTGCCCCGGGCTGGGTGATGAGGTAGGATGTTGGCTGCGTACGTCATGCCTGCCGGGTGGCCCCGTATGCTTTCACAGGGATTCTGTGGGGCAGAGGATGGATGGGATGCTGGGGTCACTGGTTTCACCCAGACCCCCGCAGAGAGTGAGCCCTGTCTCCCCGCAGGTGCCTCTGCTCCTTTCCCAAGTGGTCCCCAAAATGGTGTCCCCCCTCACCCCACGACACATCTGGGGCAGCCTCCGAGCTGCAAGAGGGGACCAGCAGCTCCCATGGCATGCCCGGCACTTACATGGCGTTTCACGTCGTCCATGCTCAGCGCGACTCCCTTGTCCGTGTTGTTCCTCTTGTGGTTCTTG
>NW_008823952.1:1826-4628 GCF_000699105.1 Pygoscelis adeliae | reverse complement strand
CGGTGATTTATCACCTGCGAGAGCCAGATTTCAGTACCGTGGGGGCTCATGGGCGGCTCTTCCCCATGTCCCACATGAGCATTTCAGTGCTCCAGGATAACCTGGGACCCCTGGCAGCCGTGGGACGGCAGAGACGCTCACCTCATAGGCATAGTCAAACAGCTCCAGTACTGTGAGGATACTGGCCCCAATGAACAGCCCCATCTGCCCTCCAATGTCACCTGCAGAGGAGAGGGAAGCCATCAGGGTGGCGCGAGTCAGCGTTCAGTGGCAGAGGGAGCAGAGAAAGGGCAGAACTTGTCACCGCTGGTGTCACCAGCAGGGTGCCCCGCTCTGCATCCACGCAGTTGGCACACCCCGGCGCCTCAGGAACAGGGCCATGGTGCACGGGGCCAGCATGAGACCACCCTGTTGGAGGATGCCGGCTGGGCGCTGCTGCAGGGCCCCCGGCACAGCCACCAACACCCACCCAGCAAGCCGGCCACCTCGTATGCCTTCTTCTGCTCGATTGTCTCGTAGTTCAGGGCTTCAAAGAAGATATCCAGCACCAGGATGTTCTCCCTGTGCAGGACATAAATGGCGTCAGGCTGAGATTTGGGATGGAGGGACAAGATGCCGCCCCATCACCGTGGCCGCAGCACATTACCCAATGTACTGCTCCGACTTGTTGTACTTCTTGGCCAGGTACTTGGCGGAGGCCTTGCTGGGGATCTTCACCATGGAGAGCTCTTTGCCGTAGCGGGTCACGTTGCAGGGCATCTCGCAGACGCAGTACTCGTTGTCCTTCTCCACCAGGAAATCTGGGCAGGGAGAAAGGGAGATGGAGAGATGGAGAAACCCAAGACCCACAGCTCAGTTCCACAGAGCCGGGCAGCCTCACCTAAGGCTGGATCCGCGCACTCCTTGTACTGCTCTGGGGTGCAGTAAGGTGCATCGCCTGGAGGAGAGAGAAAGCAGGTTTTCCCCGTGGGACTGTCTCTGCGGGCTGAGCCTGGCGGGCGGGCTCCCCCGGCATGTGCACCATGCGGCAGTTGCAGTTCTCCACCAGGTAGCGGGTCTCACAGTCGATGCGGCAGGCAGTGATGCTGTAGGTGTCGTAAAACTCCGAGTCGCCCGCCACGGCCTTGCAGTCGCCCCAGGGAGGCGGCAGGTAGATGAGCTAGGAGGGGGCAGAAGCCAGGAGTGAGGAGAGAAGCTCACCGGCCCCCGGCATGGCGGGGGGACAGACACCCTCGCTGCATCGGTCCCCAGGGCCGGGTCCCCCCGACATGGGGGCAGGGGACAGGGCACGGGGAGGAGGCTCAGCATCCCACAACAGGTCTAGCCCACAGCGCAGGGTGGGAGGGAGCACCCCAGACCCCCCCAGTCCCTACCCGCTGCTCCTGGCAGGACACGAAGGTCTGGAAGCCGGGAGCCACTCCGAAGCCCAGCTGGTCAATCAGCGGGGGCTCGTCCTGGCTGTGGATCTGCACCTTGATCCCGGCTTCGAACGAGGTCTCGTCTGCGGCAGAGAGAAGTGGGGTGAGCATGGCGCTGTACCCTGCTCTGCAGGGCTGCGCCGAGCCCTGCTGCAAGAGGGACCAAAACTTCTCCTGTCTCCCACCCTTTCCCTGGGCAAATTCATTTGTTCACATGTCCATCCATCCGTCCATCTGTTTGCTACGCCATGTCCTTGTCCCCTCTGCCTCTGACCCTCCTGCTCCAGCACCCAGGGAGAGCAGCAGGGAAAGTGTTTGCCTCTATTTATAAACAAGTGATGGCTGCTTGTCTAAACCGATGGGGAGTTGCCATGGCGAAGAGCAAAGACAAGGAGGAAAAAGGAAAGAAAAGGACCTGAAGTAATGAGAAATGGAAGGAGGGAAGAGGAGGGAGCCTGAGGGATGTGGACCCCGTGGGGTGGGGAGCTGGGAAGGGGCTGGGAAGCACCCTGGGAGCTGCTGGTGACCAAGCGGACCTGCTGGCAGAGCCGCTGGGGCAGCGGGTTACCTGTTTCCCCCCACACTGGCAGCTGAATGTCCAGCATGATCTCCAGGCCGTTGCCGGTGCCCCCCTTCATGGTGATGAGCCGGGGCTTCCCGTCCTGCCCTGCATTGAAGGTGTAGCACTTCCCATAGCGGGTGAAGACCTGCAGGAGAGGACATGGGGCTGAGACTGGGGCCCCTCTGCCGGCACCAAACTGCTGCCGGCACCATAGCATGGAGCCAGGATGGCATCACCAGCACCAAACACAGCCGTCCCCAGCCTGGGGGTACGATCCGACCCAGGCTCCTGCCCTTCGGGGTGTCTCTCACTGTTGGAACTGCCCATCTTTGCTCCGGTAGAGGAGGAAACGTTCCCCACCAAGGCGCAGGGATGGCATGGACTCAGAGGAGACACTTCGCAGATTTACAGCACCTTGACCCCACAGACCCCGTGGCAGCCCCAGCTCCCTGAGACGGTGGAGCTCAGCCCTACGCCTGCACCAGTGCCTCCTCAAAGAGGACGGGGACTGCACGGTGCCCCGCGGGCGGTGGTGACGCCGGGACGGAGGAGCCAGGCACCTCCTCTGCAAGCACAGCCCTGGGGCTGCTCTCCATGTCCTGCCAGCGGGTCTCCGCAGCCGGTGCCGTCCCCAACGCCAGCGAGACGCCCAGGTGCCGGTGGACAGGGCTGAAATATCAGCTTGTCCCTGAGCGAGCGGGCAAGGACAGCATCGCCCACCATGCCTGATCCGACACGATGCCGGCTGGAGCTGCTCCCCATGCCTGGCCCCCCTGGGGCTACCCACCGCCCCCAAGGCGCCCGGGGCACACCGCCCGCCCC
>NW_008823952.1:0-230 GCF_000699105.1 Pygoscelis adeliae | reverse complement strand
GCCTTGATGCAGGGTGGTGGAATGGAGCGGGCGGCCAGACTGGCTGCCGGGAGCAAAGCCGTCTCCTCCCTGCAGCCCTGCAGCAGCACAGCCCCTTCTTGCGGTTTGCTATTTTCCTTCACTCAGCACTTCATAAAAGCATCTGATGCGACCACAGAGCAATCTCCAGCCCTATCCCAGCACCGCAGCCGCCATCACCGGCCCAAGGGGAAGGGGAGCATCTAAATATG
>NW_008823951.1:55525-136162 GCF_000699105.1 Pygoscelis adeliae | reverse complement strand
TTTGGTTTTCTGTAACTGCACTCCTTGGATTGTATATTCCTTTTTCTGGGCTTAGGGCTCAATATAGTGCAAGTATAATAAAAAAGTTTTTTGCCTTCAGGAGGAGCTCTTTCTTCAGTATTAGGAGAGCTGTGTCTTAATGGCTTCGGTTCTGCAGTTTCTTTGCTAAGCTTCCATGCGCGTCTTTGCAGCCGTGTCCTCTGACCGGTGACAAGCACACAGGGTGGGAAACAGCACACGGGGAAAAACATGCACTGTTACATAGCAGGATGACAGAAAGCATGTAAGAGTTGCATTGCTTAGTGATAAACCCGTCCGTAATAAACCTGTTGTGTGTGTTTTTCTGACATGGTGGCTGCTTGCATGAATGCTAAAAGGGGCTCTCATCCTCCAGATCCAGGCAGATATAATGAAGAAGAAAAAGAGAGAGGAAGATTATTTTCTGAGAAACAAGCATATCTCTGATGGGCACTGTACAAATAAACCTAGTTATACTGGCATAATTCACACCATGCTCCTAGCGTCAAGCTCTGCTACACTAGTAAAGCAGCTGCTTTTAGCATGCAGTCCCCGGATCCCTGGCATCCACAAAATCCAAAGAAGAAAGCACACTGTTGTCAGGAAGCTTAAATTCATCATAGAGGTGGCAATAAATCAGAGAGGTCTGAAAACCACTGCAGTATAAAGAGAGGACTTCAGAAATGTGGCCTACATGTGTAGGTGCTGAGCTTTGCAACTACAATTCAAGGAACGAACTGTTAGAAATGCTGTACTGTAAGTCATAATTGCCACCCGAGAACCTGAGAATACGGAAGGGTGAATCCCTTTACCTATGTTCTCCGGTATCTCGTTCAGAAACCTGTTCTGCACTTCAAAATTCACCAACGACCTTGAACTGCGCAGTGTGATGAATACCCCCACTGAGGATTATGCAACCGGAATTGAAGGCCACCCTACTTCAAAATGAGAACATATACACAGGGATTTAACACATTTTAATTCACAGACATTAACTTTATACGTTTTTCTGACTTAGCTTTCTGGAGTGTCCCCATATGGAAAAACCTGTATATGTTTGAAACAAGAGAAAGTTATAGATGGGAAAAAAAAAAAGCCAGGGAGCTTAAAACAAAACAAGGAAATTGTAGTAACACAGATCACTGAGGAGCTGAAAAGCATCTACCACCTGCAAGAAAGTATTTGAAGTGATACCAAATAGGAATCCATCCTCATGGACTTGTGCTAAGACAGAATAACCAGTGTGTTTGAAAAAATTAAAAAAAAAAAAAAGAAAAACAAAACCAAAAAAACTTGTCATAGTGTCATTGAATTCAGTAAATTTGAGAATCCATCATAGTTAAAGAGCCATATTCCACAATCAGCTTTTTAAGAAGACGTTGTTACAAATCTTGTCAGAGTAAGCATCACTGCTGTCGCCCTACTTTAAACCGGAAGTTAGAATTAACAGTACACAGCATTTTTATATTTTCAGCCTACATTATAAAACACTGACTCTCCAAATAAATACAGTTAGGAATGAAATATAGCCCCATTGGTTTTTTACTTAGGAAAACTCAGTGGGCCTGATTTAAGTTATATGCTAAGCAACTTTTCAGTTCCTGACACTTGCATAGCACCCTCATGTTTGTTCTGGGCCATCCTCATAAATATGCATGAAACTTGATTTCAGTGTAATTTCAATTGCCTGATGAGAACTCTCTGTAGTAATGTGGTTTGGTTTTCCAGTATTCCAAACTGAAGTGAAACAGCTTAGTCTTTACAATGAAGTTCAAAACAGAGACCCTCTGTCTACTAGTTGGTCACCCACGGCAATAGGTAGAACACAGGTTTAGAGACTAAGAACTTAGTTCTAGTGCCAGCTCTAAAAATAACTCATTGTTTGTTTGTCTGTTTGCTTTTATAAACACAGCTTCACTGCCATTAAAAGGGTAATAATACTTACCTGTTGCTCCTGGACTGCTGTAAGGCTTTACTAGCTGATGTGTAGCATCTTTGTGAAGTGTTGTTTTTAGTTTGTGGATGTTTGTCAAGGCTGCTATTTACTAACCTAATCACAGATTGGCCCCAAGATGGAAGATACTGCAATAAGCATAAAAGTATCAACAGAAAGCCCTCCAAAAAGAAAAGTGGTGCCATTTTGGTGAGAGAGGGTTGTGTTTTTGGACCAGGTCCTAACGCTGTGTCCCAGATGTATGCAACAGGGTATCATAGGGATGATTCATGGCACACACTACTCTGTCAGTAAGAAGATTCCTGGTTGGAAAAATAGGCCTCTCTCAATCCAGGCACACAGCACTGAAAGTTAATGATTTTGCTTAGAAAGCCTATTTTTTTCTTAAATGAAGTTTCTATTTTTAGTATCAAATACCAAATCTCCACATGTAAGGCAACAGAAAATGAGGCAGAGACTTTAGTAGAAAACACTGCTCTATTTGTGTTTAGCACTGGAAGTACTGACCTTCAGAAATAAATGTAGTGGTGCACAAAAAAGCAGTATCGGAAGGTAAAACCCAAGGAAAGTGTATTATAACAGGTACGGCATGTTTTTCCAGCAGGACTATCAAGTACTGCTCATATGTCAACTGAGAATATTGCTAGAAAAGGCAGCTGCCTCTCAACCAAATCGACTTGGTACACCTATAGCTACTTCAAAGACTATTTTCTTTGAACTCAAGCTACATCTTTGAAAACGTTTTTAAAATAGCTAAAAAATACCAATGTTTAAAGACACATCAGGATCAATATAGTTCTATCCAGTGAGGACAGGAGATTCTCCTTAGGAAAGAGAACAGGATGGTAATAATTGGGTTATCTTCTGATGTCCCCAGTCTGGAATGAACACCTCCTACTACGAGGTGCCAGAGTGCACAAACTTGTTTGAACACTGAACTTCATAGCATGAGCATTGCCCAAAGCCCACTGTCACAAAATGTACTCTGGTTTTGTGTACTTGTGAGATTTTCTGCACCGGCAAAATAAGCGATCTCAGGACATAATTTTCCAAGATATCAAGACTAAATGTCTGATAAAATTACACTTGCTTAGACAGTAAGCATAGCCTTTAAAAAAAATTTTTTTTAAATATTCAAAGGGAGTGAAAATATTCCTGCTATTATTTGGTAAGTCAACATAGGAAACGTATATGATTTCTTGCATGATGTTCAAGAGTGCCTTAAAGAATTAGGAAGTGTACTCTTGTTAGGACTTTGGAAATCCCATCACTTACTCTGTCCTCGTCCCACTGACAGATTCCTGCAGCCAAAGTCTGGCAGTCTGCATAGGCCACACTGTATTCTTCTTGCACAGATGGAGCTGCAGGATGAGGAGCTTCCTGCTTAAATGAGAGCTCAAACTTCAGAACAAGCTTAAGGAAAGAAAGTTTTGAACAAATAATTTCCTTGTAATTTCACCCAATCTGTAAGCGTTACAATCTATAAAAATGTTTATAAATTACATTCTGTTTCTTTGAGAGAGTTCACTTTATAAATTACTGATACTTCTAATGGCATTGTGCCAACTGGGATAACCTCAGTAAGAAGCTACAGATACGGGGTCAAATGTGAGAAACGGATTGCATTGTAAACATCCCATGTGAGTATAAAGGTAGTCATAAATCACGAGGCTCATTGTTTTTAAATCAGATGTGCGTGACAGAGTCAAAGTCTGCAGTAACAACAGTTTTGAACAGCTGAGTCACATCCAAGAAAAAAAAGTACAAAAAGGCAATTTGCAGCACAATCACCAAGTGACTCAGTTTGCTACATAAGAGCATAAATAGGTTCAGTTACATTAAGTGAACCACTGCAACGTGTTTGGGAGTAATAGTTTTAAAACAACTGATGGTGCAAACTAAAACACAACCAACAACACATCACTGTGAGAAGGAAAGGTGTATCAGAGAGTTTATCCTTAGTGTTTTTTCTGCACATTTAGTAACCAAAAATGACACAAGGTAAAAAATTCAAGCCTCACTGAAATCACGGACAAGTTTTCCATAGAATTCAACTGTCTCAAGATTTTATCCTAAAAGATTGGTTAGCTATTCTGTTTCTACATAGGTGGCAGAAAACTCTTCCTATTTTACTGCAGTTCCTTCAGTGAGAATTAAATAGGGTACTTAGCACGTCAACAACACCTGCCATCCACCAGCCTCAAAACACTCCTGAGAAGCCTCTCAGCAGAACGGGGACATAGGCAGGTCCAAAAAACTATTATTTCCGTTCAACTTGTTGGAACTGAGGCACAAAGAGGTTACAAGATTTGCACAAAGCCACACAGTCAGTTAGGATTAAAACCCAGATCACCTGATCCCCAGGCCTGTGTTCTAACAGCTATTGGACAGCCTAAAAGATCAGGCTGATTTTAACACAGACTTGTGAGTCTTCAGGACTTTTTTTGCATGCAAGCAGTACCTAAGCACAGAATAGATGCATGACTATTCAATGGTACTTGCTAGGTTCTGACTCTCAAGTAGGACTCCATTCCAGTTCACATGCTAGCAAGCTTTGGTCAGAGTAATTTTCAAACTGCCATTGTAGACTTAAATAAAACCATGATAAGCTTTCAGTGTTATTGAGTAATCCAATTATAAAGCGAATAGCAAGGGGTTCTTTTTCTCAAAAACGTAAGCATAATTTTTCTGAACTGCATCCTCTTCCTAATGCAGTTTAGCAAACCAGTGTACGGGTTCCACTAAACAGTTTCAAGAGAGCCAGTTAATTCAAGCCTTCTCAGTGAAGGTATGGATAAACATACCCTTACTGAAAAAGAGGAATCTAAAATTTCTAGGCAGTTAAATAAAACACAACATATAAAATAAGTTTTAATGCATTTTCATCCAATATACAGGCATTTGTGAGTATCAGCTACTGAGCTATAGTTCATAGCAAAATACCAAAACATCCAGATAGTTGTGCAAATCCTTTTCTCGGTTCCTTGGCGAGCAACAGAAAGAACTGAAAAATATCTACATAATTAATTTCAAACACTTACAGAGCAGAACCCTGGAAGGTACATTTCATACATGAAGAACAACAGAAACTCGTTTTCATTAAGTAGCACATACAAGAGAAGCCTGCATCTACAGTTAGATAAATTCTAGTGCAAGGGTTAGATGTATAAAACTACTTTCTTCTTGTAATCAAAATGAGGCCTTTTGAGAAATCTGTCATCAGCCCCGTGATGACAGTGACTGCTATTTTATCAACAAAGGTGACTGCTGTTTTATCACATATGCTGTCCTTATTTGCCAAGCAAAGATATTTTATTGGTGAGCACATGCTTCTCTAAAATCAGGAAAAATCTTGCAAATGATGCTTTAGGAGAGCAATGAGATAGTATGGGGGAACTAGTTAGAATGCCACAGGATCAAACCCCAAATCTTCCCTCTGACACCTGCCACACATCAGGAGAAACTCTCTCTCAAAAACACCAGGCAACCCCCTGTCCTATCCTACTAAAATAATCAAAGACAAAATATTCTGATACTGGTCTAGAGTTATCATCTCTTCAGGGCCAGAACTCGCTTGCTGTGTGACATCCAGTCCTTGTATCCTTATGTGAAACCATTAATAAATTTATAATAAAATTTGTAAAAAGCTAAGATACAAGAACTGGGAGTGATTTTGCTATACTAAGGACTGGATTGATTTCCTTTTTTAATGGGCAGCACTCAGGCAGGGGTAAGATTTTTATAGGTAGAAAAGTAGGTCTAATGCTTAGTACTTCTAGAGACATCACTGTCATCTCTGCTTGTTGAAAGTCCCTCCTTTTGTTCATCAAAAGGGAGCAAAACACTAGAAAGTTCGAATTGATGGCATTGGTTCACCATGACCGATAAAACTCAGTGGTGTCATTTGACTCCACAATAATGTTTTTCGATTGAGCAGCTACCAGGTTTTATTACAGAGCCCTTTTCACTAAAGCTCCTTCAGTTCTAGTACCTCATGAGGACAGCCAGCTGGGAACTCCAGCACTATTGTAAGGCAACTTGAATAGTGAGAGATTTGCCCAGTAATTATTACAAAATCATTCGCATAGCCTTCTTAGCATCAGAATTTGTAACAATGGCCTATGACATTACTATTTTATGTGCCATATATTATCCTCCAAAGACGTCTAGCTTCTAAAAAATAAACTCTATTTTAGGGCACCAACACACTTCAGCTCACAAAATTACTTTCAACCTTTTGAGAAAGGAAAAATAAGGCAGCACTACAAAGGGAATCTGTCTAGCAGCCTGCCTCCAGGCTTGTGGACAGTTCTGCTCATTGATTTGCAACCAATGGTTTGGAAACTCTGGTTACCGAATGTTTACTGAGAAAAATTCTGATTACATTTTAGGCAAGCTTTTTTATCTGCTACCTTTTAATGTGTTAATTTACTCTACTGAAAAGCCAAAGGGCCAAATTCACCCCGCTGATAAGGCTTCTATTGTAGGAGCATCACTGGATGTGCACCGAAGGCATTATTCATCTGTGGAGAGATCACTGAGTAATATTGTCAAAATAAACACTTTTGAGTTGCACATCCTTGAAGAAAAGATAAAGGGATTGTGAAGAGAATGAGAAGGAACAGAACATCAGAGATGAAGAAAATTAGATAAAGGGCCAGGAAGAAACTGTTTGATGTAAACAGAGTGACAAGTTAGATTAAGAACTCTCATTAAAGCATGCAGTATTTGCCTATAAGCAATTCAGGCGAGGAATTTGTTTACAACGCTTTGCCAAAATCAACAGCAGATGCAAAAAATCATCAATATTGGGATTTTAAATAATATTAAATCTACTGTCTCCAAACACTCACTAGGACTATGTGAAAGAAATGTATAGCTCGGTGCCATTATATTCTTTGTCACACTAAGTAAACAAGGTTATGCCCTGTTGCGCACTGACATGCAGGCCCTGCAGAAGCTACTACTAATATGAGTGTGCCACTAACTACTCCTCAGTTACTTTAGTATGGATGTATCTCTGAAAATATATACTGGTGCCAAGATTTTATTGCTGGTGGGGGGGAAAAATCAAACTTTGTGAGGACTGTGTAATCTCAGATATGACTGTATGTTAAGACAGAACCTGCTGTGATTTTACCAAGTTAGGAAAACAAAATTTGGAGATGTGCTGGAAAACTTGCAGTAGTGCCCTTCACCAGAAAGTGTCCATCAGAAATTATATAGATGCTGAATTAAACAAAACTGCTTTCAGAGCAGATGGCGATGGTGAAGTGGATCAAAAGAACACAGTACCTTGCTCAACAACAGTGAGGAATTAGGGTTTTGGCAAAGGCCACTAAGCACAAATCCTATTGTAACTGAACCAGATTTAATGAAAGCTCCTCATTCCTCTTAGTCCCACATTAACATCCCCCTCTAGTGACCTCAATTTATGGTGGGGAATGTTTTCCTCAGTAGCTCGTTGGCTGATGTCCCTGTATGATTCTGTTAAGATGATGGGAATTTGAGTCACCACTTTCCTCCTGGCATGCTTACAGGTTAAAAAAATACCTGGCCTGGGAAAAACGTGCAGTGAAAATGAAGTTACACAATGTGCTGGCAGCAAAACTGTCCCAAGAAGCTGAACTCTCTGCCTTTCCCCAGCCCCTCATTCTCACCCTTGTGCAGGAGTTCACTGCACATGAGCTTCCTTTTTGTGCCAGTTCCCTGCGGGGCTATGATGCAAGTCAGACCATTGTTATGATCCGTGTTAAAAATAACCCTTCCTAAACCAACTCCACTACTAAAGCCAACGGATCGTATATTTGCACCATAAGACACCTAGTTGCTTTGACACGGTGTTGTGCACAGAGAGAGGCAGAAAGCTGTGTCAGAGGTGCCACTTTCTCAGGCTTTAAAGAAAACGTGTGACTGGTGAGCCACAGAATTAAAGCCATGCAGATTCAACTATTCCCATGCTGCAGGGTTCTTGAAATCCACATCACACCTAAATACCAGCAGCGGGAATTCCTGTCTGGTTTTGCAGTAGTCTAAACAAAAAATTCTGGTTATCATTTCAGCTAGTTTTTAAAGACTGACATGAGGTAACCAAAGGCCTAAGGGCCCTCTCTGTTAAAATTCAAAGTGAGATCACAGATGGGGATGTGGAGTGGGAAACCACCGACTACAGGGGAAAACAAAGCATCCATGTGCAAAGCCTAAGTATCACACTGCAGCTCATGACTCATCATTTTGATCATTCATTGAGGGAACGGACTGCTCGTTTCTCTCAAACAAAAGGTGTCTTCCCATTTTATACCATTGCATGGAAAGGCTTCTTGCAAAAAGATGTGAAAAAAATGACAGAGCTTCCTGTTATTTAAAGTTGACATTTGACAGGCTGAGTCCATGAATGAAACACTGTTCAAAGCCAGCAGACTTTTCTCCATAGATTTTAAAAAAAGATTATAAAAAATGCTGGCAATTACTTATTTTCATCTCTTATCTGAAATTTTCTTGTCTGTATACTGGGAAGGAGACCTGAAGGCAAATATGAAGAAGAGAGCATATTTCTTTTATTAGTTGAAATTATACAGTCCAAATGGCAGAACCTCTCCTTATGGCCTGTCCCCTATAGTCAAAAAGGGACTGACAGCTATGAGACAAGCAGATTTGATCTCATTTTCTCATTACATAATCTTTGGTTGTGCAAGAGTCTATAAAGAGTAAAAAAGAGGATCTGAATACACACAGTATAAAACGCAACTACTTCTTCACTCACATTTCAATACCCTTCTGCTGAACTACATATAAATTCTATTACTTTGTGTGCCGTTTAGGTTAACATTGTACAGAACAATGGCAGACAGACTCGTTATTTTTAAAGGTGTTTTACAGTGTGCTTTCAGTTGCAGCTCTTGGCTTTCGAGATGTTCAGAAGGGACGAGAAGAGAATGGCTTGTTCTTTGCTTGTGTTTTGGAATGGTATTTCTTTATATATTCCAGATAAATCAGAAAAAAAGAAACAAAAAATCCACACTATTTTAAGCTATTCTGTGTCCTGCCAGTGTCTCATTTGTATACAGCATACACTAGATTTGCCTAGAAGGATTTAGCTCAGTAGCTGGCACGTTTACATTAGAGAACAACATACACAGTTTCAATCGATTTCAAGCATTCTTACAATGGGAAATAAATATGAAAAGTGGTTGTTGCTGAAAGTTCAAAAAATGCAATCAACACATTGTAAAATCGCAAAAGGCCAGACAAATTTAATAAAATATTTCCATTTACCTTCCTCAGCTTTACACAGCCTGTTCAAAATAATAAGATTCTCTGTAGAGAGCCTTTATCCAACTGTTTATATCACTTCATACAAAATATGTGTTTGAATTACCACAGCAATACAAGGATATAAATTCCCAACACACGACATGCCAAATTCAACGTAAGTTATGTTTTCTTGGCATCTAGACGTTTTCCTTTTCTGTACTCCAAATACATTTTCATTTGAAACAAATTAAAAAGCATGTAGATGTTAAAACATAATGACAGCTTAGAATTCAAGTGACTTGTGCAACATTATTTTGTGCTTTCTACTTCTCCGTTTCCTCCTACTGCAATTAAAATTCATCATGCCCTTCTACATATACAACAGCAATGCATCAAGTTCAGTCCAGTATAGGTTTTTCAACCCTCAGACTTGGCTTTATACTACACGAGATCCTTGCAAATTCAAAAAAGTGCATCTTTTTTGTGATCTTTCTTTTATGTTGGATGATGTGAAGCTCTGATTAGCCGATGTAGAAGTGCAACCTTGAGGTATGATTGCAGCCTCAGAATAATTCTTATATGTAAAAAGAAATTTTTCGAGCGTGCACGCCCTTTCTGGATTTAAAAAAGACACCGTTATAATGGTGCTACTAGAGCCACGGTACAGTACATCATGGCACATCTCCATAACATAATCAAGGACATGAGATAGAACTTCTATTTACACAAACTTGATGCCACTTCCAGAAAAATATGACAGAAAAAAAAGGAAAATATTATTTCCTGAATGTCCTGAATTTTTAGACGATTCCTTTTACTTTCTCTTCAGCAATAGAGTGGTCCTCCACAACTGCATTTTCCCCGACCTGTTTAGCATGGACCATCTTTGAGAGGATGCTCACCCATGCCCCTTTACTCACAAGCCAGCTTGCTGTCAAAACTTGAAAGGGCAATAGCAAAGGCTTGTAGTGCGCACATCGGGTAGTTGTAGTCCATGGTGAACACATCCTCAGCCACGCGGCCAAACTGCATCACTATGTAGTCAGCTGCAAGAAAAGTCATAAAAAGTGACAAAGCATTATTTTTGTTTGCAGCCCTTACTAAATAAGTATGCATTCAACATCATCCTCTGGCCCAGCTCAATAAAATACAAACAAAACATGCTTACTCATCAAACTTTGCAACACTTACTCATGCAAGTGGGCGTGCTGATATCAGAGGGAGAAGCAAGGATAGCTTGAGTGAGGAACAGTTGAGTGCTAAAGGATTGCAAGACTTGTTACCGTCTTCAAAAAAATTACACAGATAAATAGTGTTTTTTTCAAACAGAGAGAGAAAATTGCTTCTCTATAAAATGCTCAAGCCTTTTATATATAGTTAGTGCCAAGTTTCACATGTACCAAGAACAAATTAATCCTATTCCTACTTAACTTCAGGCAAGTGGACAAGCAAGGATATTGGGGGAAGAGAAAGCATGACTGTGATCTAGACGTAATCATGTGTCTCTGTTATATCATATTCAGAAATTCTTCCTCAACTTTTTTTCCCTTTCATACTCTGTCAGCAAGAGGAAAACTCGCCTCATTCACAGTTTGAATGTTTCATGTAGAAGCAGATGTAATTGTTTCACCTTATAAAAAGCAGCAAATGCATACACCAATGTTTCAAACTCAGTGTTGCTCTCAGAGACTGGCAGAGCCACTTTCACCAGTTTCCAATATTCCCCCGCAGTCTAAGCATGGCACTGGTATAGCTCAATGTGCTCCAGCACCTAGTGGCTATGGCTGCCTAAAGTGAGTGTAAAGTGCGGCAGTATCGCTCCACTCCAGCACTTGTCTTTATCCCTGCTCCAACAACTGTACCTAAGCCCGAGAAAAAAGGGGGCTGTACACTGCTGGCAGAAAGTAGCACATCAGTAAGGTCCTAGTGATGTGTGAAAGGCAATCCTGACATTTTCAGGGTGTTCTGTAGGGCTAACGCTACAAAGAGTAGTAATGGCAAAGTGGACGTGCAGTGGGACCAGTCTGACTGCCACCATCTCCAGCTGGGCAGTGTATGGGGACCAGCGTGAACAAAAAAAACAAGGAAGGATTGTGTGATACAAGTGCTTGAGCAGAGCAATACTGCCCCACAGTCCTGCTGACTGGAAGTACCACAGCTCTGAGAGCAGAAACAACTCTAAACTGTTGCTCAGTTCATAAGCTGGGCAGCCAAGGGAGAGAACTAAGATAGCACATAGCAGAATCACCCGTCTCAAGCATGAGCATTTAAACACCCAACTTGCATCAATGTCATAGCCACACGGCAGAGCAGCATTAAGTTGGACCCACATAACTAAATTACACTCACTCAGGTAACAACAGTAGGGGCAGACTCACTGTCAGGCTGTGTGCGCAGTACTGTTTCAACACATCACAGACAGAGCTATACTTACGATCATTATCATGAATAATTTGGAAGTTTTTCACTGAGGCCTGTGTGACTCGACCATGGAAATTTAAAACATAGGACTGGGTGTCATCATTCCAGACTGGTGTTTTGTTATGCAGCTCAATGACACTCTCTGTATTTTTGTTCTGCCATCTTGCAAGAAGTGTTTCATGTTCCTGCACACACCACAGATACACACTTCAGTTTAACACTCTCACAAGACAAAAAATACTATTCATAAATCCTAGCCCAAAGACTAAACTGTCACCTTCAATCCTCAAAACAGCATCATCAAATGAAACTCTGAGTATCTTATTGCGAATGTGCATTTGAGTCCTTTCCACAGCTTGGAAAAGGTTAGTTGTATCTTTTGTTATCAAAATACATCATTATTTGTAGTGCTTTTGTGAGTCACAGAACTAGTCACACATCCCATTGTTCTGCAATTGTTCAAATACTGTTTCTTTTAACCTCTAAACCTTCAGAAATGCAAAAAACCAACTCTAACTGAAAAAGAATTCAAGTAATCTTTATCGTTGACTGATGGTATGACTTACGTTTCGTGGTCTGATGGAAACTCTTTCGTGGTCCATATTCATTCCCGGTATGATCACACTCATTTTACGAGGTCCTTTAAACCCCAAGACATTTGTTTCCTAAAAATGTTTAGAAAAGAGTTCATCATGTTCTGTATTCTTAAAGTTAACTTCTTCAACAGAGAGACACAGTGGCAGCCCAGGGAACTTATTTGTTAGTCAACTCAAAAAACATCTTGAAACTCCGACCTTCACTGGCACTGCCAAACATTCTAGCTTTGTCTTAGAAGCTCCGACAACAGGAAAAATGGAAATAGAGAGGTTTCCAAAACCACTCCTAGCACTGGCTGCCAGCAACCTTAATGCAATTTTAAAAAAGAATCCCTTTGTTAAGAAACTAACCAGATTGCTTGGCTACTGCTAGATCCCAAAATAAAGTAGTTGTAATTTAAAAATCATACAATGCAGTCACACATTTTGATGAGAGACAAAATTAAATATATGGGACCAACTCCATTTATTACAGAGCCAGCACAAAAGCAAACGAGAAGAAGCTGCCAGTAAGAGCATCTGTTAGCAGTGCTGTGGTTTTCAAAGTCTTCAGATATGTTATGCTTAGACATGAGCATAGTAAAAAACAAACACATTAGGATGAATGCAAATTTTTGAGCTATGAAGGCAGAGAAAGTAAAGAAATAACATGGGTAGCAAAAAAATCCGTTGAAAATACAAGTTCTTCCATTAAACATGATTTGATGCCTTTCTGACCAGCTTTTCACAAAAGCATTCCAGTATTGCACTATCGTCTGAAAACACAACCTCTAAAATCTAAATAGGCCTAAAGTCTTATTTTTATCTGAGGCTTTCTTTTTTCCACAGAAGAAACTGGGGCCAAATATTTCAGTAAGTCATCATCTACTTTTGAAAAAGTAAAGGGCGCTGTTTTCCAACTCACTCAGTAAAACCTGATTGCCTATTTTAGCATTAACTCCAGTAAATGAAACAGTGACACCTCCAGAAGTCCATCTCCTCATGTTTTGTGCTACTTTTATTTTTTTTCGGTCACATGCGTTTTTTCCCCTCTACCTTTTTCAAGTGAAGGGCTGTGGACACACACTAAGGAATCTCAGAAAGGAAATTCTCATTGGCACTATTGCCAACAATGTACCACAAGGTGCCAAGAACTGGACGCCCCCAGGCTCCAGACGGTGTGGCTCTACCACTGGGACGTACAGAAGTGACATATTCAGATGTCTCTGCTTTTATATATTTAATTAAAGTGTCCTGATTTTAAGGAATGCTAAACTTTTTAAAACATCTCTACTTTTACATGCAAAAATCCACACATCTCAACTCACTGGAAACATCTGAAAATACCCGCCTAAAATTTACTCGTGCAGAAGTTTTGTCATCCATCAGACCTTTGAAATAACTTTGGTTGTTTCAGCAAACCATCTGGAGATTTTACACAACTCACTGAAGATTTTCATGCATGCAAGAAAAATTCCACTGAGTTATTTTACTGAATACTCTTGAAGAAATCCAAGTATATTCCTATATCTTCGAAACTATACACATTAATGGGAAGATTCTACCTCTTTTCTGAATCACTTACGTCATGGCCTTTGGCAGGGTAAACCAATGTTATCAGTTCAGTTGGAAGTGTATACTTGGTTTTGCATCATGGCGAGACTCAAACTAAAATGACTGACTGCCAGCAGATTTTATAAGCAGGAGAGACTCAGCACAGCAGAGGACATTTTTTAAGAAAAGATTCATGCTTATTTTCCAGTAACTACTGACAATTTTGTTCTTCTTTGCAATGCCTTGCAAGCTCTTCTTCTCATCAAGCTGCAGTTCTGCTACATACAATTAATTTAGATGCCGACTGCTTGAAGACATTGTTCAAGGTAAAATTCAATAATAGCGCTGAACCACTTCCCTCCCAACAAACAGTATTATCACTCTGAAAAAACAGGACTATATTTGGATTTACTCAGAAACACTAAAATCAATGCTTCTGTCAAATGATAAGGGAACAGTTTCTAGTTGTGCATTACATCAGTCACCAATTATATCAAACATTTTATTGGCAAATGCTACCCTTTTGCTAAGATCAAGGTACAGAATTGAAATTCTACAAACATGGACTATATGAGGAAAACAGTAGGGACAAAAAGAGGAGCTTTAATTAAAAGCAGACCTTTCCAATCTACCTGCATCCAAATAAAATTAATTCCCCTTATCTCCTGTCTCATTCCCCGCTTCTCTTTTATTTCCCTCCTCCACTATTTTGTGTAAGTTCAAGACTGCGAATGGCATTATTAGGGGACCATAGGCCAAAGTCTGATTTCACACCATTTTAATGCCACTGACAGTCTTCGTTTACATAGGAACTCAAAATAAGAGCTGTTAGCTGGCAGAGCCCTATTGACTCAACGAGCACACCAATGATTTAAATCAGCTAAGGACTTGGCCCAGTATTGCTTTGAAGCTGCACTCCCTGCCTTAGCCCAACCAGTAAGCTGTTCTGTGAGTGTGTGGCACAATGAACTGGACTGAAAGAACACAGACCCTCTCCCCAGGGTTGCTTTTAAAATCTTACACACTTTCATAAAATTACGTAAGCATTTCACGATGGTTGCAATAGCTACCATGATAAAAGCTGCAAGGCATATATCCCAACAGCTCCCAGGAGAGTCACGATTTAATTACCCCAATTTTCCTTTAGCCACTTCCCTTTCTGGACTTCACTCACACAGCTGTGCCCTGTCCTTAATATATCCTGTAGAAACTATCGTTCCATAAAAAGCCCAAACTACAGAACCCACTACACTGGAGCACAACGCAAGCGATTGAGGCCTGAGTAGAAATACATAATTTTATTGCTTTCCTGAAACCTGAGTCACACCTCAGAATATCAGCTGAGCTCCCTGCCTGCAGAATCTGACACAAACTGAATTGTGAGATACTATGGACATAAAGGAATCCAGCACAGAAAATCCTGGTACAAATGGTACAGTTACACCTCCCTGCTTCTCGATAAATTTTGCCAAGCTATTCTGAAATCAGCCATTAGGTGCTGCTGCAGGTTTATTAATATGCTAGCCTGCCATCAGCGGGGAGAGTAAAAATGGTTAACAGCACCTGATAAAACTCAGTCCTTACACTAACTTTATTCCTGTTGCTTGAAACATGCCCTAAGGTGAGCTCCACAATGAGAGTTCTCAGCACGTTTCTCCCACAGTTAACAATAGATGCATCACCACTTTCTGCCTGTATAAACTAGACTTGCTGAGATGATTCAGCAGCTCAGGCTTAGTAAGTTGATGGAAGCAGGTACAGCTTGCTCTCCAGATGGGTATTTGATCGGATGAGCTGAGAAACAGTGAGAGGCATAGTGGTGCTTTCAAAGTGTTATTTATTATAGTTTTTGCTGCAGGAAAAATCTCAAGGCAGGAATTAGAAGGGTGTTTTGGGAGTGCTCTTTCTGGCATTCTTTGCTGTGGTTCTGCTGCAGCCAGGAACAATAATCTCACTTCAGCAAACCTGGCTAGTTATGAAATATCATTCTGATTTCCTTTTGTCCTCTGGCCACAGCACACCTGCAAGCCTGCTGCCTTTCTCCACAAGTATCAAAATATCAATGGAATAAGTCATTTTCTTATACAAATGTACAAGTTTTAAACTGCTGATCTCAAAACAGACATATAAAAGCAGCTTATCTTAGCCACATTCTCCAAACAGTGGCCATGGTTCTGCTCTTTCCAACACTCACACTTCTAATTACCTCTGCTGACTGCAACTGAGTTTTTTATTTGGTAATGTTAATGTTTCAAATGTCATTGCTGTTGACTTATACAAGCAATGCCTAATATTTTAATATATAACTTTTTTTAAAACAGTTTTTTGTTTTCTCCTTGTATTTCTACTTTGCACCAGAAGACTAGTTGCCTGGCTCCAGGGAATGCCCTCCTACATAAACCAGTAAAATTACCTTTATTAAACATGTAAGTTCTCCTAGGTTCCTACTGAAACTTCAGTCAAACTGTAAACTGACATCAAATCCTGGACTCTCTTGTTAAATCCTGTTAACTGGATTTTCTGACATTCTCAGAGAGTTTCAAATCCAACACGAATGGAGGGGTATGTGTGTGTTTGTCTGTCTGTCTGCAACCGTAGGCCATGTGCCTGAATAATAGCACATGCAAACAAAACCACTATTTATACTATATTCACAGAAAAACTGCATCCTAAGCAGCAGGGAAAGAACACGTTAGCAGCTAATACTGCCACCCCTCAATGCTCTCAGGACTTTGCGTGGAAAGGATGGCTCTCTGCTTTCTTTTTCATATGCCAAAAGCTTCCGGACTCATTGCTCCCTGCAACCTAGAGCTGACCTTTCCAGGAACACATTCTGTGCATACTCAGGGTATATGCTGGGATGGCTGGACCTCGGTCTGACATAGCTCCAGGCATCCTTGATTAGAGCTGGGCAGGAACTTTTCAGAAAAGTGGTTCTTGGGTATTTTTGTCAGAAGTTGTTGATTTGTGAAAACAGAAAACCTTCTGTAGCAGTGTATGTACCAATTTTGACTGGAAGAGTTTCTTGGGCCCAGAGACTTCTGGACAGAAAGAATACTCTCACCAAAACAGCTAGTCATCCAGTAATCATGAAACAACAGCACCTGTGCTTCAAGTCTTGATTGTCTGCATTGCCCCTGACAACTGCTATTTACTGTCTTGTAAGAGGCTGGTTTCTCTCATTCAATTAAATTTTGGATTTTGTTTGGGGTTTGTTCGGGTTTTTTTCCTGGTAAAAAGGAGTTTTAGAGTTTTTGTCTCAGTCTCTCAGCCACTGCTGCAGACCTAGCTGTCCAGTTACCCGTGTTCTGGATCAGAGAGGCCTCCTCCAAAATGCCATTACAAATGATCATACTTTAGTGCAGTAATTCCATGTGCATAACTCTTTCCAGTTCAGGAGGCTTCCTCAGATGGTGCCTGCAGGCTGTGAAGCCTCCTACTTCTTCCAGAGGGTTATGTAAAAGCTCCAACACCTTCTGACCAAAAGTGAGAACTGGGCAACCTGGTTCTGTGCACGTTTTTCACCTCTACTTTCCACTGAATTTCCTGGTTTGTCTAGTGAAGATCAACTCTTTGATTACATCAAAGTATGAATGCTGATTTACATGATCATAAGTGAGAAGGAAATTCAGTGTGCTGTTTCAGAAACTGAACTGCCCTTTCTTGCATATTTTGCCTGTGAGCAGTACTTACATAACAAATAGCAGCTAGCTCCTGACGCAGGATAGTCGCCTCCAGGCTTGATGTTGTTTTCATTGGATTTACTCCATTGTCATAAACCGTAAACTTAGTTCCCATAAGATTTGATCTATCAAAAAAAAAAAAAAAGGAAAATCCAATCACCATTTGCCAGTAATGCTGCCCGAGACATCTATCCTTTACTGCACTGTAGCCCCAAAGGAAAGACGAATAGTATTGAGTACAAATAGTTAATTCTAATCCCAACTAAATGGCAAGTCCTGGATTAAAAGCCCTAACAAAAATGTAAAGGTACACTACAGCAGAATATACTAAAGGTCCCTTATCATTACACTGGAGATTTCTCATGACATCTTGCAAACTAGTAAATTCAAGAAAGCAATAAGGAAACAGGTGGGGTTGTTGCATGTGTTTGCTTGGTTTTTAAAATATGCTTACTCTCTACAAAACTATCTGCTTTCTTACCTGACTACTAACTCTATAGAGAGACTGATTTTCATAAAGTTGTAAGTAAGATCAGTCACACCAAGGAGCACAAAATACAACTTTGAACATACTAAAACCACATTATCCTCATTCTGTTTTTGCACTGCAATAAATAGTGCATGACGTTCCGAGATCCACACAGGCAAATGGCAATTAGCAGTAGTCCCTTTCCTCAGGCACAGACAATCTAAACATACATTGAGAGGCTCCACATTAAGTATCAAACAACAGACTGATGTATGATGGGGTGACAGACAGAAAAGAAACACTTGGTTCTGAAAGAATTCCACTACTTGTAAATAACTCTAATTAGGATCTTAAGAAATGGGCAAAACCAAGGAGATTTTCAGATTGTCTAACAGACAGAACTTCCATTCCAAGGTATATATATCAACAGGGGCTAGACACAATCTACTCATGCACTCCTGAAAATCCCATTAAGATAAATTGTGCTTATACACCCTTGAGAACCTGGCCTTTGAGCATTTAAGAGCTTCAGTCCTGCTGACTTTTAATAGAATGTGATCTCGTAAGTACTTGAGATGTTTTGAAAACATGCCTTGGATACTGGTAAACTTTAAGACCGTTATCACATGATGTAGTCAAGCCTCTAATTAAAAAGTCATAGTGGCTTACAGGCTTCTTAATTTGAAATGAACTTTAGTTAGATAAAGAAAATTCTTAGATGTATCAGTGTTTACCTCAGTTTTCCAATAAAACTCTCTCCGCCCCGAGACAGGTCAGTTGGGTCTATGGAGATGAGGTAATTAGAGGTTTTACTCTTCTTTCGTTTCCTTCCAGCTAACAGAAACACCTAAGCAGTGCAAAAAACCATATTCTAGAACGCCAAAGGGGTTAGCACACACCACTTCCTGCTTTGATATAAGGAAACCATAGGCAATTTTTCTGTCTTCCAGCATTATTAGCAAAGTAACAGAAGGTCTCCTGGGACTTAGCAAAACCAGATAAAAATCTGGAAAGGGAAAGTGACTTCTCAACCACTCAGTCCATTATTTATGGTTTAAATAATTAAATTTGATCTATTTTGTTAAATGTTTCTTTCTAAGTTGCTGTGGCTCTTCCAGTTGAATTGAAAACAGATGCTTTTCAGGCCACAGAATGCAGAGAGCCTCAACTTCTGACTGTCACATAAAGGTGCCATGCATGGACTATTTAAGGCCAAAGATCAGACATATGAAGAAAGACAGTAGAACAAAGTGATACTATTGTTTTGCTTTTGGAAGACTGTAGGGCAGATCTCAGTGAAAAAGCAAATATATTTAAAATGTAAGATTATATTTTCTTTGTAAGACTTCTTCAGACTTCTAATATTTTTTTTATATTCAGATGCAACTGGTATGCCATTCAAGTTATTTTATGACCTTTTTACCATGCTCCCTTTCCAAGTGGAGGTAATAAGTAGGGTACATCCCTCGGTCCATTCCCTTCTTGTCTCTTGTGATTCTGCATTTGACAGTGACACCCTGTGGAGCAGGTCTTACGGCAAATTCCTCCAGGTCATCGACATCTATGAGAGGCTCATTTGTGGAAGGACTGGGGGCTGAGGCTGCTTCCTAAAACAGTAAGCAAAACTCAGGTTTCCTCATCTTTGATTTACAAGGTTATAAGTACAAAGGAATGTCATTTGATAGAAGCCACACTTTAAAAAAATAAAACCAACAGACATATTGTCTTCCCCGTTCTGATTCCTCAGCAGCCTTGAAGACAGCTTATCAAGCTAAGGATCTCTCCCCATCCAATTGGTCAAGCTCTTGGCTACCAAAGGCCCGGGGAGCAGTTCTCTGTGCCGCTGATGCTCACTGTACAGACACATCTTCAAAAGCAGAACGAGGTGGCTGCAGAGGCAGAGTGCTGTAATGTTACAAAGCAAACCCTGGCTCACACCTTCCCATCTCACCACACTTCTTTTTTCAGAAAGGCCATACCCAAGGACAGTGATGGCCTGTGATGAAAGGAAGAAATGTGGTAGGGAGAGACAGATTAAGCTAGATAGAGATATCAGAGAGATGAGAAGTCAGTGCAGTATATAAAAGAGTGGGGCACTATCAACTGGTTTAGCAAGAGCTTGTGATTTAGAATATTTGAACAAGACCAAGTCTTAGTTTATGTTCAGATGTTAGCAGCGAGAACAGGGCGGGAAAATGCTCAGAAAAAGGCAATAGAAACAAAAGATCCTTCTGAGCACCTGCAAGAGGTAGAAAGGTAAATATTTACTGTTTACCTTTCTCTTCATTCAAGTTCAGACAATATTTGCTATTCTTTTCTCCAAGTTATTTTCATTGCTTGCTCCTGTGAACCCTGAGAGCTATCACAGTAAATCACCTTGGAGATACTCTAGTGCATATTAAAAACAAAACAAGAAGCCAGGCCTATCCTGACTGCACTCTGAAATCACGCAGTACACAGCAGCCTGCATGTGCCTTCTTCGGCACTCACCCCTTACCTTATTGGATTTCTTGCTTGTGGCAGAACCAGGCCGGGTGTTACTGTTTAACTGTGAAGAACTGGAGCTGTCTTCATCTTCTTCATCTTCTTCCTCATCAAAATTCATGCTGCTTGAAATGCCTGAGGAGAAAGCAGCGCGCTTATATGAAATACTAATACATTAAAGCTGTCCATACTTGCTGTAAAACATCACTTATTATACTGTTGCACCCTTAGGCTCACAGGTGAGAGAGGGTGTGTGTGAGGGGGGTTCACTGTGTGAGGCAGTGTACAAATACGTGGGTGAGACAGTAGCTGCCCTGAGAAGCCAAAACATTTCACCAAATGAGAAAGGAAATATCATGGTTTCCATTCCACAGAAAGGATCGAGTTACCCAGTGATACAGGAGCAATATCCAGTTAGGAATTAAATTCAGATTTTCTTCATCCAATCAAGTACTTCAAACACAACACAAAATCTTAAACCTGAGATTGGAGCTGAGTGGACAACCTATCACAGCCATTTGGAAACCTTAACAATTAAAATACGAGCCCTTCTACAAGCACACTTTTAACTGTTCCTATGTGATCTGATGAAATGCAGATCTTAGACTGAGAAGGAACATTCACATCAAGGAAATGTTCTCATGCATATTTATTTCATGTAAAAAACAGTATCAGCCCAGGCCAAAGGAACTGCCTTACAGCACTTAAAAAATTGACTTTACAAGAATTCAAAACCTCAGACATTTCAAAGGGAAACACAACTTTGAACATCAAATAGGACTTAGCAGCAGAAAGCATCATTTGCCAGGCCTAGTTTTTCAAGGAGTATCATGCAGATGAAGCCACCCTGTATTCAGGTTCAAACTCTAAGTTCCACGTATTAGAGGCTAACTATGCAGTATTTTTTCCTAAAAAAAAAAGAAAAAAAAGAAAAAAAAAGAAAAAAGAAAACACTTGGTCCAGAATTTCCACTACTGGTAAGTCCAATGCAGAAGGATAAATGAAACACAAAGATTTCCAGAGTCAGGCAGCATGGGCATAATTAACTTTTTCCTTCTGTACTTACCAGGAACATGATCCAGGGCGACAAGACTGGATTGGGAGGTGGAAGAGGACCAGGATGTATTTGCATGGGGATCTGGGAAAGGAAAAAATCCATGGGCTTGATTCTGCAAACCCTTAACTGAGTGACCAAACCTAACTTGCCAACAGGACTCCGTACAGGGCTAAAGGCTTAGTGGATGGAGCCATAATGCTGCTGCCTGAATTCTCAATTATGGACATTTTATCTTTCTACACAATCAAATTCACTTTCTACCTGCTTATACTTGCTGTCGCCTTCTTTTTCAGTACTTTGGATAAAGTCAAAAAGTCCTGGATCACAGAGCTAAAGCTTCAGAAAACATCATCCATGCTAAATGGTTGTGCCACAAATGTTTCTGTGCACGATGTGCCCTGCATGGTAGGTTTTTGGCCTACTTTTGAATTCTAATACACACACAAAAAACACCTGATCGACACAAGTGATATACACAGATTCTACACAAATATTCATTCAGTAACATTGAAAAATTATTCAGACACATTCTACCTAAATCCCTGTGCCCAGTGTGTCATCATCATCTTTCTCGGGCTCTCTAAACTGTTCTTCCGGGACTTCCAGGGATACGCATAGAGACTTTCATGTAGCTTAGTCTTTTGGAATATGAGCTTGGTCTACAAGCAGAGACTGAACCAAACTAATGTACAGAAATATAAACATTAGAGACAGTATCAATAATGGGTTTCTTCAGTTCAAATTTTGGAATGGAATGAGAAAAAAAAGACACCAAGAAGGGCATTTAAATACTTTTTATGTTATTACTACTTCCAATAACTTCAATGCATATCCCTTTAAAATAGCTTTTGACACCAGATGCACACTGGATAATGAAACAACATCAGAGCAGTAAGAGCAAGTGTATAACAGTAAAACAGAAGCATATGCAGTGCTTGTATTCCATTCAGCTGCACCATGAATGGTCTTGTTATCCACTTCTTCAGTTCCCCCAGTCTGGACATACACCACACAGCATGACAGCAAAATGTTTCAATAGGATCTCATTATGCAAGGGAGGCCTGAGTTCACAGGTCAACAGATATTTTCAAAGCCTGTAGAACTCACTCATTATTAATTGCACACCCATTAATCACAAACATTATTCCTTAATAATGACAACCACATTCTACTCAACTATGCATGGGTAATAGAGACAGTCCATCTCCTCAGCTGGCAGGTGTGCAATAAAGCCATACTTCATAGCACAGACATAATCAGTTTATTTCTACATCCATGCTCACTATTTCACCACCAATATTTTGGTGGTGAAAATTCCATGTCAGCCTTAGAAAAGTCTGCACTCATGACCTGTGGGGAAGAACGCTTCAGAGAGCTCCTGTTTTGTTTTTGAACCCAGAAATCAAACCTATTCCTTCCCTAAATCTCAAAACAGTTGTAACTTCAGGTGACGAAGAAGAACTAAGACCAAATTGCTCATTCCAAGTCTTTATAGAGACACATAGGAAACTGATAAATGTGAAGACTAAATGTTAGTTATTCTGTGTTAAAAACTTATGGAAGCCTGGCTCTGTCCTAGTGACTCATTTGCCAAAGAGGAACTCACATATTAAGACTTCTGAAATCAAAAGGACAAATATTTCCTGCAGGAAGAAAATTATTCTAGTATGGCAATTTCCAACAGATGGAGAAATCAAATAAAACATTTGGCATTTTCTTGCAAGTGACATATTCTTTTCACACTCAGGTAGCCTATAACCTCTTGTCTCGTAACAGAACTTGACTCACTGGGGAAGCAGAGACACGTGCTGAGAGAGGCTTCCCTCCACAAAGTTAGTGTCAAAGAGCACAATGGGCACAAATCAGGGCAATGCAAATCTGATGGGACTCAGGCTTTCCCATTAGGCCAGTTAGCATTTATCTGTCTGTTCTTCTCCTTTTGCTCCTATTCCACGCAAAAGAAGGACTGATGGGAGACAGCAATTCTAAATGCTTTTCAGACCAACGGGGACATGCCAGTGAGGACATGCCACAAGCAGTGAAATGGCAGTTGGAATCCATATAAAAAGCCCTAGCTCTACATAAAGTTTCCCATGAATACAGGGATACTCCAAACTTTCTAACAACCCTCCTCTGCTGGTATCAAGTGGCAAACCATACACGCATAGTAAAAATATTTATGGAGGAGCTGCTAGTTGCAGTCTTGTCTTAATACCTTTCTTTGTGTCTCACAGAGCATAGCTCTGTTGTTAATAAAAATGAGTAAACCTCAGCATTCCCATTTTAAAAAAGCGGCCTCCCCCCTGACCTGAAGCATACTAGTGGTCCACTCTTAGCAGTGTCTGTTCTGATTAGGAGTATACTCAGACCTGGTAAAAAAAGGTCATATCATATATTTAAGAATATGAAGCAACAAAGCAAAACAAAACCAAATCAAAACCAAAAAAACCCCCCACCCACTACTTCTATTAAAAAATAAACAAAAAACTGGGGAGAATAAAAATATATCTTAACCTGGAAAAAAACATAAAAAATAGAAATGTCCCCCAGAGTAAAAATCTGAGTGCTCTGACCTAATTTGAGAAGTCTGTTGATAGTTTTTAAGTCAATCAGCTTTAGTAAGTAGTGTGCCTGATGATTAAATATTCTGAGCCATGGTCTAAGGCAACACAATCACCACACAGATCAGAACTGGTTAGTCATGCCAACATCCCTCCGATTCAAATGCCCAGGAAATACCACACTTGGAGAAAATCTGCCCATTTCAGTTGAAGTTGCTCACATCTGCAGAGTAACGTCCCAGAAAAAATGAATCTTAGTGAGAACTGCTCTGCAGACAAGAGGCAGGCATTTAGGTATAAATAGTCTATTCTAGATGAGTCGAGTTTGCACTTACATTTTGCTCTTTATACACAAAGAGTTCATTCTTAAAGCATCAGAACACTCTTGGCTTGAGCCATCTTTGCTTCAAAAGCTGTACACTGAAGAAGAACAAGTCCAAAGCAAATGCCTTCAGAAAAAGCTTTGTGAGGATTTTAGGATTTTTTTTTCCCCTTCCTACAGTTAATGTCTAATGAGAGATAATAAACAGTGCAGGAAGGAAGGGACGGATGCATGAATGTGTACATACACAATCTATCTCCCAAATCATGCATGCCTCTAGAAAAAAAAAAAAAAAATTCCAGAACATGTGAGGACTATGCATGGGAAATGCTGCAGAATACACAGTGCTGTAATTTTCACCTCTGCAAGCACGAACACACATTATGAAAACATGAACAATATTTAACTGACAACACAACTAAAATTAATATTCTAGTTTGAATGTTGCTATTCCCTACTCCTTTTTTAACCCTCAAGTAAGTGATTTCCAGAGTTGTGCAATATAAAAATGTGAACAGATGGATATGAGCATTAGCATCTGCCTGGTACCTTAATAGCGGCACTGCACTACAGATGGGAAAGCCACATCCCTGAGAGCCTGGAGAGCTCTTGTTCCTTGGGACAAGAGAGAACTTCATTATTGTTTTTTTTTTTAAGATAAGAGAATAGAGTCTAACAGGCTCTGAGGAGAAGAAACACAGAGTAACAATCTCTGCTTAGGCTAGGGCTGAGAGTGAGAATAGCAAAAGGAGTCAACGTACATAAAGCAAGCAATGGGAACATGAAGGCAGCTTTGGCTACTTACCTTTTTTCTGCATTGCTGTTCTAAGATCTTGTTTGCTTTGCTGTTGTTGGCCACTAGCCATTTTCTCTCCATCGTCTTCATCATGGCTAGACTGTCCAACAGTGAGAATCTGCACTTGACTTCCTATCTTCTGAACGTCATCTTGAAAAGCAGCTGGGCCATCAATCCCTGTCAGGCAACAGCAAAAGCCTTAGTTGTCTTTGTGTCAGGGAGTTATTGAAAAGAGAATTGCTCACTCACAAAAAGCATCTTTTCTAAGAATCAGAGATCAGAGGTTCACATTCAATAATATTTCTAGACTTAAACAAGACTAAACTAGCCTCCAAGGTAAGCATCTTACTTCCCACATACTGCACTAGAGAATCTCCAAGAGGTGGTCAGGATTTCACTGTTGCCCTCCTCACCCCCAAAGCACACCCATCCATGCACCAGAAACACTGAAAACAAAACAGAAAAGAAATTTATTGGAGAGGACTGACAAAGAAAACAGATGCAGCTTTCATAAGGACACACAACTGGTCCAGAAACAGATAAGCCCGAGTCCCAGATTATGCCACATCCCCTAATAAACAACACTGCTATTATGAAATGATGCTTCAAAGTTTCAGAAACCTGGAAAATTCACAAGTAGATCTAGCAGTGTATACAACAGGAAAAGCAGCACGTTAAGAAGCCTAAATACGCCTATTAAGTTAGTAAATTGCTATACAGTTAAAACATCAGTGTGAAACTATAAAGAGGATAATACATATTCCCTGGAATCTCCATCCTCTGAGATACTCAAATCCCGACCAGGCATGGTCCTGGACTACCTGCTCTGAGCAGGGGCATGGGACTAGACAGTCCCCAGAGGCACCTTCCAGCCTCAGCCGTGTTGTGATTCTGTGGCTTCTGATGACAGCCAGAAAGAAACTATTTACCTCCTCACAGCTGTAAATCGCCTCTGAAGACAGAACAATGAAAATAGGGGGTGGGGTGGGGTGTGTTCTTGTCACAAGCTAACTTCATTTTTTTCTTCAGGACAGCAAGTTAAAACATCAGATTGCAAATGTACTTCAGCTCTTAGTTAAGACTTAGTGCTGGTCTATGTTACTAAATTAGCTATATAGAAATGCACTTTTGCACCAATAAAAATGGTAACATTATCATGTACAGATATAGTAAATAACATAAGCCTATATACTGTTCCTGTTCTGAAATTTTTGTTAATAAGCAAGCAACATTGTGGAGAATTAGCAAGCACTACAAAGAGCTAGTTCAGTAAAAGAATACAGTGCTTCTCACACCAAACAGAGCTGAATAAATCCTGTAAGAAGGAGCTGTAGGGATTGGGATTTTTTCAGACTGTGATGTGTAACAGAAATCTCCAAGAATACCATTTCAACCCGCCTTGCCAGCAGCTGTCAACTTGCATTAAAAGACAACTGGATTATACATTTAGCATGCTTAACTGTACTTCGCCATACTAGCCGTCACTGCCGCTGTGATAGGAAGCATAAGTGGAAAAGAGAGTGGTCCACACCCTCAGGAACAGGAACAGCACTGGCTGTGCAACTACCTAACAAGACGCAGTCTGACACTGCGGAAGTATTAAATTCACAGAGTTCAAGATCACAAGGAATTATTGACTCATCTGCATCACACAGACCCTTACCTGGCAATTTCTGCACTAACCGTGTAAATTCTGATTTACTTACAGTAAAACTGACAACAACAACTAACAACAAATAAACAATCTGTCCATCCAACCTTGAAGGACTAAATAAAATCCGTGGAAATGTTTCCCTCATCTTGGTAGGATGACGATTTCAGATAGAAGCTCTGTGTGATGCAGAATGAACGGTATAATTTCCTATGTTGCGGGTATAATATGGCAGGGAACAGAACAGCAGTTTTCTTAAAAGTTATCTCAGGATAAGCACTACAGCAAAGGTGCTGTAGAACAGACAGGTAGCTGCTCAGATCCACTGTGTTATTTTTAACAGCTTTAACCATATTCACCATTATCATTAAAGTGGCTGCCTAAAGTTAGGTTCTTACCTTAATAATCTGAATTTCAAAAGCGTTAAGCATCCATGAATTTAACAAGATGCTCATACCTCATGCATATCTATCTAGCCCCTTATTAAGCTTTGGACGATACAAACCTAATTTTGAGAACCCATTTCAAAAGGATCAAAACACCTTAATTATTCTTCTTCAAAGCAGACATTGATCTGCAGCAAATGAAATGCCTTTGACAGTATTAGACGTTGCACTGGGGCTGCTTTTTTCTGATGCCTGCAGAACATCTGTGCTCACATCCTGTGCTGTCAGGAACATCACGTATTATTGGGCGTTAGGACAAAGGCTACACTGGCAGGTCACACTTTTAGAGAAGAAAAATCAATTTCAGTATTCTGAAGAGTGCATCACTGGTAGAGTGTGTTATTAAGCATTATGAATGGTTCCACTGGTGACCTCACTTAAGGGAATGGAAGATGTAGCCAGACTGGGGGGCGGGGGGGAAGAACCTCTGCTGCATTAGAACACTGTAGATGGTTTGTGGCTAATGCAGCATTAACTACTTAATATTTGTGTGTTTGCACACATCTTTGTAGCTATATATGCATGCGTAAAATGGTATTAAACACGAGCATACATACACATTTCTTTGTTCTATATCATGAGATATATCTTTGTAAGTCGTCGTTCAAAAGGCAGCTTTACCATCACCTAGTTAATGTCTGAAAACACTTCCAAGCTTGCGTAATCGTGATACTCAAGGCAGATCTCTCCCTATGTTCTCACTTTTTTTGCCTCGCTGACTCCTTTTCACCCACTTACTGGAAGGATGGTTCACTGTGCAATAAAACAAACCATTCATGTCTATAGTTACAAGCTTCCCAGTTTAAGGACAGGGTCAAAAGAGGCAAAGAAACTGAGCGGGCTGTGCCAAAAAGAAAGTCTTTATTGCTACAGTCAGCGTTTTCTACAGCTTTTCCCAAAAATCAGGTAGAAAAAAAACTGATAGATATGTCCTTGAATACCTGCTACTAAGAAAAGGAGTTTTTGAGAGGCAAATGTGAAGGAGGGCAGGGAGGAAAGAGGAAGACTGAAACAATCCCCAGAATACCAGTCCCTTCAGCAAAGGCCTTCTGGTAAACTTTGACACGGCCACGTCTCAGATGAAACCCAGAGGTACCAGAAACGAAAACAAAGAGATAATGAAAAAAATGCATTAGAAAATTGGCATTCACTGGCATTTCCATCCTATAAATGACTATTTATCAATGCCTGTATTCTGTTAGCACCTAAAATCTTCTAGACAATATTTATAAATAGACAGTACCATGCTCTTAAAAGCTGGTAATCTAAACTACCACATAGAATGTTTTTATAACCTGAATTAATCTAAATTCTAAGAAATTCAAAATACATTAGGTGGACATGAACTTAACTTTGATCTCAGGTATGGGATTTTTAGATAGGATTTTTTCTTCTTTTGCTGTAAACACAAAAAATGTTAACTATCTACACAAAAAAATTCACAAGATCCAGGTCTGGAATGAGGGGAGAGAGAAAAAGGTATGGGAAAAATAAAGAAGAGAACTGCTACTGAAAGCCTTGGAAGAGGAATAAAGTGGCAAAATTTTGCTTCGTGTTTATGACATACGAGAAACAAATCTAAGCTTTCGTGCCTTATGTGATACCACATTAGGCCTGTTTGAAACTTCAGCTTCTAAAGGATGGACCAACAACCCAAAATCCATTCAGTCTCACTGGATTTAGTAATGACAATACATTTCAAGGGTATGAAGTCGAGACCTTGTTTTATTATTCCAATCCAGCAACTAAAGGAAGTATCTCTATGGGAGGGTCACCAGACACACATTTCTCTATCCTACATCCCCAGCAGCTTTCTGCTGAACAGTTTCCAACCATTTTGATACGTCCTACAGATAGATGCTAAAATGAATATAGATGAGTCATCTCAGTTCTACTAGATGTAGTTATGAAATTTCTGTCTGACAAACTAAGCAAGTATAGACTACATGGGATGAAGGCTATAGATCCTGAAGTACATCCCTCCTCCTTGGCTCTACAGATCTAGAGGTTGTTTTGGGGTGGTTTTTTTTCCCCACACAATCGCACTAATAGAGCATTACAAGTGCAGTTCTGGGTATCCATTTAAGCCTCGTGCATTTTTATTTCAGCTTCGCAATCTTCAAAATTATTTTGCAGGAAAGAAATACACTTCCTAACCCTATTTGCAAGTGGGAAACTAAGGGTATAGTCATGCTGAACACAAGGCTTAGATCAGTCTGTTGAATAGTACTGTCTAAACCCAGAATCTGTAACAGAATAGGTCTGAGTGGAACTTCCTCTCAAAACTGGACAGAAATTAAGCATTTCTAGACAACCCATCAGATAAACTCTCAAAGTCATCACAGTCTAATGACACGATAATATTACAGCAATATTTCTTATTACAGAATAAGAAAATTAAAGAGGATAGGCCAGAACCACAATTTTGATTATTTCATTACTCAAGAGATAATCAAGAAAGAATATTTAAAATTTTTAGGGGGTGGAGGGAGAAGGTCAAATGGGAGGAAAAGACTACATACTACCAAGCTATGTATGACCAGGGAAAGTTCAGAGGGGCAGCTAATATATGTGGCCACCACTTATAGACAAGTACGAGACGAAACGTGAGGAAAGGTTTTGCTATCTGACAGTAGTGCACGATGCACAATGGTAGTCTTGAAAAAATTAGTTACAGATTAAATATGTGACAAACTACCCAGCAGCAAATTACAGGCATAAGCATAGTGAGTCAGCTCTCCAAAACATTATTTAAGTATTTCACTATATACTACATGAATCCCCAGTAATTGGATCTTCAAGGAAAAGAATCTAATTGTATTTATACACATCATGTTCCTCTCTGCATGTATTTATACATGCAAACATTTTGCTGTGAAAAGATTTTCAGCAAATGTTATTTCCCATTGGTTCTTTTACATGAACTTGTAAGTACAGGAAAGAACGATCAACTGATTATTTACAGAGAGTCTTTAGTGCACCTAGGCCACCATGAAAAGAGAGATTTCTAAATTATTTGAAAATAACTGTTATAATAAATTAAGAATTTCTTCATAGACATTTGCAAACTAAGAAAGAAACTAAAAAGAAAAGTATCGTACATCAGAGAGAACTAATTGAGCTTAGTGACTGAATGGCAAACAAGATTACGTATCAGGAAAGGAACATAGCATAGAAAACAAGTATTTCTGTCCCTACTTTACAAATGAGGAACTGCAGGATACAAAAATTCCTGTTCTCATTTTATAAAGCATTTAAGAGACAAATTCAACATATGAAGTCAGGCATATTGCTCACAGACTAAGTTTTAAGAAATGCTTAAGCCCTGTGCAGATCAGAGCTGAAGAGTTGACTGAGGTCAGGCAGGAGGTCTCTGGAAGAGAAAATTCTCAAGTCACATTTTCTGACCTCAGTTACATACAACAAGGGTTCTACAAGTATGTCCTTCCTCTACAAATGTGCTGGCAGCAAATGCAGGCACACTAGAAAATTTTCTTTTTTTTTTTTTTTTTTTTTAAATGTGCCTTCAAAGGCAAGATAGCAGGTTTGATAAGCCACTGGTCTGACACATAAGTCATATCCACGTGGATAATACTCAAGGCTGTGGCCAGCAGCAACGCTGCAATTGCAATTGCTCTTCAAGAACACTGCAGAGCAGTTCTTCCTCCAACTTAGGGATGGCAGCATAACCCTTCAAAGGCTGGCTGGCCTACTCCGAGGTCAAAGACAAGGAGTCTGTCCTCAGAAATAGCTGTTCTTACTAGACTGACACTAGACCAAACAGAGGTTCCATCCTTTAAAGAACTTGGCTTAAAGCAAACCCTGCTTCTGATTTTATTGTCTCAAGTGATCTACATTTTAAATTAAAAAGCCAAAACAACAGTTGATTATATTTTTTTTAAATCTGCATTTATCAAGAAGTGTGACCACTGAGTATAATAACGTTTACTTCCAGAACAGTGGTACAAGAAAGTAGTATTACACAAATCAATAAGTGAAAAAAGTTCTTTCTCAGAATGATTGCTTAGGAAGCTCTAATAAAATGGCTAGAATGAAATAACACAAAATTACATCTTCTAGAAATTTAGAACTCCATTGCTTTAAAAAAAAAAAATTAAAAAAAAATTCTCTCTCTCTCTCTCTCTAAAAAAATCACTGTTGGATGAACCTCTCCTCAAAAGGAATTTACTGAAAAAACAGAATGTTTGAAGAGGGGAAAAGCATTTTTTGGTCTATTTTTTAGGACTGAATAACTTTACGTATATTGTAGCTGTCAGTATTTTGTAAGCCATTTCCCAGTATATGCCTGTTCTCATCGGGGCTGCGCATCCACTGATATGGGTTCAAGCAACTGCAAAATCACAAAGGGATTTGTTTATAGGGAAAGGGGGCAAATAGAAATTTTTTTAGGAAAGGACCTCTGGAGGTGATTTAGTCCAAACTTCTATCAAAAGAAGGACTATTGTTAACACTAGATCAGGTCACTAAAAGCAAGTGCTTGCACACCAAGCTCTACATTCACTTTGATGAAATCTACAAAACTGTAGCAGGAACTGTACTTTCATAAATCTCTATCCTCAGGAGGCCAAAATGACCTCTTCACAATCAAGTTCATGTGTTGCCAAAGCACAGCCTGAAACAGTTGTCAGACCTAGAAATAACAGGACTTTTCATGGTGGAAACTAAGTTATTGTTCCTCCTACCCTTTCTCTTTAATGCACAGGGAAGCCGAGATAAATCTTCTCTACACATGAACTTCCCTCCCCCCGTCAGCAAGGAAGTGTTACAGTGAGAAATGATGCTTCTTACCCAATAAATAGTGCTGCTTTCTTAGTCAGCCAGCGTTAATGTAGTTGCTTGTTACATATAAAAATGGGACAGGATGCACAAATCAAAACAGACAGACAGGCGTGAAAGAGAGAAAAGAAACACAGAAGCAGCAAACCAAATCAAAACGTGAAATAGCCATCCTGGCAGAGAAAGTGCTGTGTGTCAGAGCAGCTCATTTGCTTTCTGACTCTCAAAGACAGCAGGGAATACCCAACATACTATATACATTTAATGTACAACGTAAGAGGAAAATTGCTGGGAAGATATTGTTTATTTGAACATTTTAAATACATCCAGATTCCTGATTTCAGTGACAAAAATCTTCATTTTCACCACGGCAGTGAGTGAACCAGTGCAGTTCAGAGCAGGGTTTTCCTAGAATGCACTTACATGCTCTAAGTGCAAGAGCGCTAGGAAAAAAAACAAAACCAACCAACCAACCAACAACAACTTTTCACAGAATGATTCATGAATTTTCGTATCAGATTTCACTTTGAATTAACTGTTGGCTTTGCATGGTTTTCTGGGTCTTTTTAAAGGTTCCATTTTATCTTCCTGATTTGTTTTTGCCCCATTCATTGCGCATAGCCAAAAAAGCACTTTATCCAGTATATTTATTTATTCTTCACAAACCTATATTGGGGAAAAAACCCAAACAAACAAAAAACCCCACACCACTACGTACCTGTAATACTTTCAGGAATCTCAATTTTGAAAGAATTATCAAGGTATTTGATATCTAAGATGCTCTGGGTTTGTATTTGTAATACTATGGAGTGTGCATACTTTTCATAGGTTCCTGCTGCAACTATTTTCACTTGTTTGTATTATTTTTCTGTTGAACCATCTAGCAATACTGTACACCAGGTTCACTAATATCCTTAATCAACCCTCACTAGCATCACAAATCAAACCAGAATTTGATCCGCTATCTCCACTGGAAAGACAACCATTTTACATATTAATTTGTTACATTTTGGGTTTTTTCCAATGCTGAATATTATGTCAATGAACTGGGAGACCAAAGCTTTCAGAAATACCAGTTTAATGAGCTAAGCTACTACAAAATGTCATCAATTTACTGCATTTGCAGGCTCTGTCCCACAAAAATGATGTTTCTTTTTAAAAATAGGCACAGTGTATACTGGTTACTACCGTTAAGAATGAAATACCAGTAATAACCACAGATTTAGAAAAAATTGCTAAATACCATACTACCCATCACAGAATTACAAAATGCACTGACCCCTAACTTGAGAGGCACAATCAGCTCTATATGAGCAATTAGCCACATTCCTTTTCTTGTCTTATGTCACCATAACCTCATTAAACCTAGTATTTCCCTTGCTTTTGTCTTTAGCACATTGTTCTGATCATAGTTTCATCATTCTTTGAGCCACTTCTTAAAAAAACATTACACACCTAAGACCAGACTAAAATCATTACACTACAGCTTCAAGAGCTATTCATGTATAATTCAATGATTTTTGCCCTGAATTAGCTTATTATTCATCAGATCTGGTCTAAAGGTTTTTCCTTAAAGCACAAAGAGCTTGGCTATGCTTAGAAAGGTAATGCTCACTATAGCTAAATACCATCAGAAACCTTTAAAATGCTATTTTAGCATGTAAAGTGCATTCACCCCTCAGCATTCATCCTGCTCGTTTACAAGACATGCAAAGGTTACAGAGCAGTCAGAGTGGAGACAAAACCTGAAGCAATTGCAAAGCTAAAAGCAGAACCTAAAACTTCCAAGATTTGGTCTAATTACCAATGAACTTCCTCCAACAGAATCTCTTGTGCCACAAAATGGTATAAAACCATTTAACCTTCATCCATTTTCATTAGTTAGATCTGAAGTTATTAGCAAATCCATTCCATATTATTATAAAATCTATATATTTATAACTCACACTTACTCTTAAAAGTAACTGAAAAATTATACAAGTTCCACTACAGGGTGCTGCTACCACTTGCATCTTCTTCATTCCTAAGTAACACAAATTAGCTATGTCTGTAGTGGACTGATCAGTAAAATCCCTCCGGAATTTTCAAGTCGCATTCGGTTTTACTTTTTCATCCAATAACAAAATATTTTGCAGCTTCAATAAGGATGCAAGACTGGAAATCCAGTTATAATCCCCTGCAAACACTCTAAGTTTACAACACTATCAAAGGTAAACTAGATATGATTCCTAGGGTGAAATTATACATTAATTAACAGTTAAATACCAGTGTGCAGAAAAAGTAGATGAGCTGGATGAGAAGGTGCCAAGTGTACGCTCTGAACATACTTTAACTGACAGGGATATTTGTTACTTGAGATTTGCTACTAATCATCAACATAAACTTCAGGAGAGGAGGTATTCAAATTTTTCTTTAGTGTAATTGATGAATAACAGCTCCACTCTATGGAAACAAACATAAGATGCAATTGATGGGCAAACGCTGAAGGCCAGGGAAGACCACGCATAGCATAGCAGGATGAGCAGTAAGAACTGCAGCAGAAGCCGAGGTTTCTATAGCTAACAATAGTAGTTTCCAACACATAGAGCAGCATCAGCATGCAAAAGTTCTCAGTCTACATAAAGTGACATTGCTTTTACTAACACAACTTGCTTCTATTAAAATATGCCAACGTTTGCCTGTTTGGGGAATTTTTCAGAAAATGAACAAAAATATTATTGGCATATGAGAAAAATACTAGGTGCTACCTGCTGTGGGAGAATAAAAAAACTGCAACTCCTTCACAGTAAGCACACACTACTCATGGAGTAACTTGCCCACATCTAGCAGACAAGTTCAGAGAGAGCTATCCAGCAAATGCAGCCCCAGCATGCACGTGACCAGTGTCTGCAGAACAGCCCTGGAAATCACACACTCAAATGATTACTGTTTCTTGCTACGTGCCTCACTAGGCCTGTAGCTAGGATTTTGTTCATGGAATATTTTAGCCAAGAGCTCATCAGAAAACTGCCTAGAAAACGTATGAATGTATACACACGTTAGCGTTACACAATGCAAATTTGTCAAATCAAACCTACTGTAACTGACCCGCACAATATCTTAAGTTCTGAACATGGTACAGACATAGACACCCCATAAAGGCAAAACAGGCATTATATGAGATGAAACAGAGCCTCGAGGTTTTGCAGTAACCATGATTTAAGTATTAGCCCACACAATGCTCAGTTACAACCTAAGATAGGTTTTCTTTTAAACTAGTAAAAGAACTTTTACTCTTCAGCAATATGTACTTCAAAATAAAATTTGGCATCTGTATTACTATGCTGGAGTGGCATTACTTTTTACATTAAGTTGAGAAACATTAGCTTTCTGTTCACTTTTTTTGCCAACAATTTTTACATTCACTTAATTTTACTTTTGACTTTTACGTATTATTTTAAGTCTAGGTATTGACACACACCATCTTTTTTTCAAATATATGAATGAAGTCTTTACCCCCAGGGCCAGACTCTAAAGCCTGTCTAACCTAGGGCTTCCTTTGCAGCCAGAGGGACTACAGACATAGAGCTGCTGTAGATTCAGATCTCAAGAATGAAGCTGCAATATGTAAAGGATGTGTAAAGGATTTTGATAAGGTAGGCTCAAGTCCTGCAAAATCCCTATAGATATATCCCCAATACTCTGACCTCAATAATTACTCTTATTAGTCATTGCTATCTTGAAATAGACTTGTCAAGGATACACACTATTTTCTTAGTTAAGCAATAATGGAGAGACTGTTGGACATACACAGACAGGAATACAGTCCAGTCCAGGCAGGATGGTGTTACAGTGGCCTCATCCAAGAACTGCAAATTATTGGAAAGGTATTTATTAATTTCATTAAGTCATTTGCCATCAAATAAAAAGAAACTGTATGCAGTATAAAAACCTCTCTCTTTTTGTGTGTGCATATATATGTATAAAATTTGAATACTTCTAAAGTGGCTCATGTTACTGCTTCCATCTAGTCTATGTAGCTCAAACAGTAAATCTAATAATGGCAATGTCAATTCTACTTACCCTTTTGTCATTATCAATAGTGTATTTTTTTTGTCTACCTAATCTTACCCAAAGTCATTGCAGAAAATTTTTCGTACAAACACCTCCCATATGTCGACCAGGTGGGATGGAGTAACACTGAATTAACAACTTGAAGAACCCTTTTAAGGATGTTATCTTGGTTTTGTTGAATTGATTTTCAAAATGCCCACTTAACCTCTAATTTGTATAGTTTAAACCTCAGTAAGAGTCTGGACAGAAATGACTGCAATTTAAGGCTGCTTCTCCAAATTACATTACATGCAGATAGTCTAAAAAACCACATTGGTGTAAGATGGTTCTAATTTCTTTAACACTGCAGGAAAACACCAGCATCTTTTCATCAGTACTTTTTTCCTCCTCTGCAATTTGAACAAACACTCTCCTTTGGAAAAGTCTCAGTTTACAAATTTTAGCCCTCCTTCACTCCCAGGTTGTACATGCCGAGACAAGACCAAGTCACTCACATTTTTCAATCTCATAAAAATTTCAAGGAATGACTTTCAGGCAATTTTCAGAAATTCAAATAAATAAAAAAATAGTATTTTGCAGTCAATTCAACATCTGACATTCAGCCGCATGCAGCTAACCTTTGTGTTTCCCTTTTTTCTCCTTTCTGGTGCTGCCAGTCTGACAGCTCGCAGCTGCTGCCCTGGTTTTTTTAGTTGGTTTCGGAGCTTGGGTATCCACTACCACCTTTGTATCTTCCTGTTCGGCCTCCTGCACTGCTTGAGAGATTCAGGGTACCCCACCAAAAAGAAGAACAGAGAGAGAGAGAAGAGAGAAACAAAGAGGGAGAGAGACAAGAGAGAATGAATTGAGAACTCTGTGAAGGCATAAAAAAGTAAGCAGGCATAGCAGAGTTTGTTTGGTATTTCAGGCAATTCATGCAGAGAGGAGACTCAAATAAACCAGAATTTGCAAAGCTACAGTAAAAACCTGAAAGTGTTAGGTGAGCTGGGATGTATTTCCTAACTTTTTTCCTCGTTCCAATAATATATCAGCTCCTAACTTTCAGGCCAAAAGTGACATCAGAATATTAATGTGTTGCTGAGCTACTGCAGGAAGCACTTTTACTCACAGTAAAGCTCTGCCAGACTGATCATCAACAGGGGCAGCATGAAGGCAGAAAAATTTTATTTAGACTTTGTAGTGCCTATGCTTAAAGCTACCTCCGAACCCTGTAAACAAGAGCTATTTTCAAAACACATCTTGCACAATTGTATACATCACAGTATGATGAGAACGGCCATGCATTTTATGGTGAAACTATACCCAAGCTGAAATTAAAAATTCCTCCTACTTTGTAACATACAGAAATTAATTAATTCCTTAGAAGTCTCAACATAATGTGCATTGCATAAACTGTGAATGTCAGCATAATTCATGTAATGCTAGTTGTTTTCAAAGCAAAAAGAGGCTTTATCATTTTCTAAAAGCACGACATGCTTTGAGGTCAATATTTGAATCTGTGAAAGCAACACACACAATAACTCTTTCTTCTGGCCAGGCCAAGCCTTGAAGTGAAATAATATTGAGTTTACAAAGGCATAAAAGCAATTACCTTTGTGAAATACATAAAGGAACCATCAAACTTCACACCCCAAACAAAACAACCTGTAGGTGGACACTAAGAAATCTTGGTGCCAGCTGCTGGTCACTGTTAATTGCTAAGCCCCGCTGGCTTCACGTAGTGACTGTGGTTTACCTCAGAGGAGTATCACCCTGGCACTTGGGGCCTCCCACCATCCCTTTCTTTTTCCCAAAACTAAAGTGCTTTCTTTAAAAGGATAAAAAAAGTCCACTAAGGAACCTTACCGGAAAGAACTGGTTGCCCATAAAATTACTTTAAAAATATCCCGACAAACTTCATAAACCCCCAAAAGACCTAATGATGCTCAATGACGTGTGGACTGCCAGTAATCTCTCTTTGAAGGGGGAAATTCTCCCTAGGCTTCTGGCCTGTGAGGCAACTTTCCTGTTCACCAAATCCTTCATGCACATGAACAGCAACAGAAACACCAAGGAGATTCTCAGAGGAGTAAGATGAAACAGATTTAGCCATGTCTGTGTGGACTGTAGCTTACAAACCCACAGCTACCTTCCCCAGCACAGCAAATCTGTTACGAATAGCATTACATTCATAACACAATGAACATCTGAGTCACTCAATAAACACACGCTCCTTTTCTCATTACGTAGAGGAAGAGTTCAAGTTTTACAGAGAATATACTTTAAATTAGTAGAGGAGTGACTAAAAGCCCAAAGAAACAGCTTGTCACTGGCCAACTCCTCATTCCTGTCTTTATCATACACTAATCACAAGATTGCAGTAAAGAAGCACCGGAAATGAATAAGACATAACCAAAGGAGCGAGTGCACAGGACACCAGGGAAAATGGCACATAAAAGGCAGTACACTGGGTCCTATTTCCACAGGCATGGCAGCCTCGGACTAAGCAGGGAACCAAAGAGTCCCAGCTCCACAGTCTTTAAGTACATGTGATTTGCCAAGCCAGCAATCTGTCTTATATTTGTAGCTCAGCCTCTCTTTAAAAACTAGGGTGTGTTCTTTTCATTGTTGTAAAGATAATAATCCACTTTATAATTAAATGCAGTACTTCACAAATGACCTATATTAAATGAGCAGACAGTTCTCTAAATCCTTTTAAATATGGCCATATTCATTCACTCAGATGAAGCATCATTTACTTGGTCCAAAGCAATGATTAATCAGCAAAGGATGAAACATTCTGACATTGTTAATTGAAAAGTTAAAGACTTATCTGCACTATCTTGTCAGCCATCCTTTGATCTAACAAGTAAAAGCCTGAAGCTTTTTGAATTACTTTTGCCTCATAACTTTCAGCAAGAGATATCTGATTATAAGTACAGTGATGGAGCTCCAAAGCCCAGAGAAGGAAATATTGCCATTGCTTTACCGTATAAGGCAGAGAACACAATTTCAGTCCAGCAGCCACTTTGAGCATATACCATCACTGCTGTCTGTGGTAAACAGGACTTTCAGACATAAGTGATGGAGGCTGCAAAATAAGATTTAAACCATAAATGTGCAGATACTGCAGCTGGGGTCATGAAAGGAATTGGCACAGAATTTCCTGTTTCTAAAGGATGCTTTTCTGAGCTTTAACATTACATTTAAAGTACTACCTCTAAAATAAACCCAAATCAAATCCCAAAATACTATCTCCACCACAAAACCCCGCCATCTTATTCTTAGCTATTAACTATTCAGCAAATAGCAGACCTTGGCTAAGGCTCATCTGCTCACTAATGTTTTCTCTTGTGACTGCAGATATCAGAGGAATTATGTAGTTTTGCTACTGACTGTACAAATTCAGTTCAGGACAGCACTGAGTTCTAGGGGACTTGGCTACATACTTGCAGCTGAGCACAGGGTAAGGATGGGACTTCCCCTGCCCATAAGTGCTCACCTCCCCAAATACCTCACACATAAGTGCTGCCCACTGAAGCGTAGTAGGAAGTGAAGTTTATGCAGCACAGCAGTCCCTGTCAACAGGGCCAGTCAAGACTTTGATCCTTGCAGAGGAGTGGGCAATGGGCTACCTTCTGAAGCCTGCTGACCTACAGAGAGAGATCCGTGGACCTACCTTGCTCAGTGGGTCCAACAGATTTAGATGTGGAGCAAAGTAAAAAAAAAAAATGCTCTCTTTCCAGTGCTTTCTCCTGCCCTGGTGAATTGTAAGAACAACCATTTCTAACATCCTCCATACTCACTCTGCAGCTGGTCATTAGCATGGGAGCTTTGAACGTATTGAACCAGCACTCCTTCTGGTTTGTCTTTGTGGAGATGAAGGGATAATTGAGCAATTCGTAAAGGCAATGGTTATCCTCAAACATGTCAGGGGATCAAATGTCCTCCCCTCTGCCCTCTACTACATCTTTGGATCACTAACAGTCTGACAAGAATTTCCCTTCTCAGCACAATGGGAACCTTGAGGCAAACTCTAACCTGCTTTCTCCGCAGACTCTAGATAGCCCCATAAAACAATTTACCGTTCCCCGCAAGAAAGCCTGAGTAAGGAAAATGAGATAAACTGGCCTCCCTAGATAATATTCACTGATATGACAGTATGATTATGTCCTTAGTTAGATGTTAAAAAGTTAAAAACAATGATAGCAGTACCACAGGACAAATAAATTAAGAACCTTAAATGCAGCTATACAGGGATGGCGTTTCAAAGACTGTCACTCAAAAGTGCATTAATTTCAATACAAAAAGAAATTTAGGCAACTTTAAAAATCCCTATTGATAGTTATCTTAACCAATAGGAGACTACATTTGAAAATCTAGCCCGATACTCCATGTGCCCCATCCCAAATTGTTAAAATCTTCACTTAAAAAAAAAAACACACAGATTTTCCTTTTCTATTAGAATTATTTGTTTGTACTAGGATTTGCATTTAGACAAGACAAAAATGGAAGAGCATGTGTTGTGGTGAGACAGAATTCCAAACAGCAAATAACGCTGGACTCTCAGATCTGGTGTTTCATTCTCATTTGGATTCATAAACTGTAAGAAATAGTTTTGAGATAAATGGCAAGCTTTCAAATAAAATAATGACATGATTTTAATTTTAGTGTTATTCACCCACGTTCATTAAATCAAGTACTGACTACTAACCTCAATACGGTATTATAAAAAAATACTTTTGGGGAGACAGAAAAGAGCACAGATTGTGATATTAATTCAGGATCTGAGCTGAAAAGAAAAAAGGAACAACAAACAAATAGTCTATTAACATAATACAAGGTGAGTGTAGAAGGACTTGCATCGAAGCAGAGAAGGACAGTGTCCTGGCTTTGCCTTGCATCACCAATGCTCTAACTGCTAAAAGTGGGAAAAAGAAGCATCTCCCATGAACCAGTTCTGCACTGGACAACACTGCATGTTAAGGGGATAAAGCTACAACACACAATCAAACAAGAGGATGCAATTTGTAAGGAAGTGAATAATCTGTGATGCAGACAACACAGAATTGAAAAAAAAATATTGAAAGATAGTTATCCACACATATTTCAGTGAATGAAAATGAAAAGCATGTTTTTCCATCTGGCCTTCATGATGAGACGTTCACACAGGAAATTAGTTTCAAAGTAGCATGCAATGAAAATGCAGATTTTTTTTTTTCAATTTGCATGACCATTTTTCTTTATATGAGTGCTTGCACACTCTTATGATCTTACAGGAAGAAACAAAAAATCTATTAATCATAACTTAGCAATCCCTATCACATAAAAATGCCATGTGCTAAAAAAAAGTGGGTTTGATCAGTACATTGTGCAAAGAATGAAGCGAATGAAAAATCACAAAAAGATTTTTTTAAATGGATACATTAAGAATTTGTGCAGTCTGTCTGGAAAACACCCGTAGTAGAAAGAGGTTGAACCAAACGATGAGGTATGTGATGCAAATCATTAGCTCAACTGTATAAGGCAAATATTAATTCTATTTACCAATGTCCTCTCAACAGTAAAAGTGAAATCCAGAATGAGTATCATGCAAAGAAAGATAAACTACAGTTCAGTCAGGGTGTACCTTAACACATCAATGCAAATTGGTTGTCCTTTTCTTACTGTTGTCTGAGATGCTACAAGAATGGCTTGCTATTTTACTTTGTAAAGGTCTGGCCTTAGTGAATCTTGCTGCTTATTTGGGCTGTCATTCATTATTACTTTATTTGATCAACTTAGATTCTGAACTGGTCTAGCATTTCTACAGTCATCTAAAAGATTCTGGATTCTATCAGAAACATTCTGAAGATGGGCAAACCCAGTCTATTTTTCAATGCGATTAAGTATTTTTATCAGTTTTATATGGACAATAAAATGAGTTAAATACAAGGGCCTGAATTAGGGCAAGGACTCTCGTATGTTAGGTACTATTTAATCACATACAAAGATTTGATTTCTGCTTCAAAATGCTTATAATCAAAGGCATTACCCCTGCTACTAGTAACTTACAGTCAGATTCCAGATTCCCAAAAAATTACATTGCCCATAAATTCCCTGTGGCCCTTTGCAGTTTAGGTATCGAACACTGGTGTGTTGTTCAGGCTGATTTTACAAAGGTGAAAATACTCATAAGTGAAACTGAATGTGAATGGGCTCAGAAAAAAGGAACAAGTGTACATGAGAACCTGGTGCTGCTTAAGGACATTCTCAAAAGCTCATTGCTATAAGAAGATTTCCTCACAAAGAACAAAGGAAGGAATTAAACAAAAGATTCTTCTTAATGCCCAGATATCTGCTGTCTGCCCCCAGGGAGGGGGAAAGAAAAGGGACTATGCGAAATGGAGAGTTAATAGCAATGAATTAAGACTCCCTGGGAAAGCAGACAACTAATAAGGAAAGCTAAAAATATCTATGAAAAACCTACACCAGGAAGATTAAGGACAGTAAGAAATTACATAATTATTTTGTGTATCAGGGCCCTGAGGGCACAAGTAGGCTTTAATTGCCCTGACAAGCCTCCCTGGGGGCTTCTACCCACACCCTGCCCACGGGCCACGGGCTCTATTTCAGCTCAGCCTGGGGCTAAGCTGTAGGTGTGCTGCTTCCCAGCTGTGTCTCCTGGGAGGACCCTGGCACTATCCCGTAGGTACCTCATCTGCTCGATGGACCCCTCATATGTATGCTGCAGCCTTGTCTCCTGGCCCTGTCTCCTTTCCGCCCTGACTGGCACCTTGGAGGGCTGTGGCCCCGGTTCATCCCTTGCTGTGTCTGAGACTGCTGAGGATCCCGTTAGCAGCAGCCGGCTCTGCCCGCCATGTTCAGAGCTTGTGGGATGGTGCCCCATCTGCGAGGGCATTGCCTGTGCTGGGGTCACCCTCACCTCCTGGCCCCTGCTGCTTCCCAGCACCGAGATTGACAGAGGACAGAAAATAATGGCTAGTTGTGAAGTGGTAACTGAAAGTAAATATATTTTAAGTGGAACTTTAAAGCAAAGAGAAGGCAGTTTTTCAAGCAATTGTGAGCAATTGCCTCTAAACTTCCCTCTCAAATCTTTCAGTACCAAGAACCACAAAAGACCTCTAAACCACTTGCTACCGCTGCTCTCTGATCGTTGCTGCCAGGCTAGTTTGTTTAGTTTGGAAATGTACTAGTGCAGTAAGGACTTGCTGATAAATCAAAAAGATGCTTTAACAGATGAAGGTGAAGAGACTGCGGCTGAAAGGGAGGTTTCAGAATATATGCTTATTGGAAGTTAGGTATTTTGCCCACATGATACTTGGAGTGCTGCCTGATCTCTCAGTATTAATAGTCTTGTGCACAGAACATTCCTTGCTATCCTCAAAAAGTAAACTAATACCTTCTCATTTCAAGGTCAGTGGAAAACAGGGATGGCAAGACACTGTTTTGATGAACATGCAAATACATGGTTTTTTTAAATGAATGGTTAACTGATGTCATCTTATAAAGTTGACAGCTTGATAGTCATGAGAAAATTCTCATCTTTCATGGTAAAGGAGCAGAATGACACATCAAATTTAACAATCCAGAGCTATGACTTGTCATCAGAAGTCTGTTCGACACACCACACAACCATTACCTCTAGATGTGCTGCCAAATGTCAAAGAAGTAAGAAAGTAATTTTGCCTTTTTACACATGGTTAATGTAAATCTCTAAATTGGAAGTTGCCATGAAAATTACTCTGAGAGGATCTAATTGAAAACATTTTTAATTTCAAGTCTTAAAAAAAAAAAAAGCCACAGCTGCAACAAAGGATGGTAATATTAATGAAAGCGTATCTGGCACTCATTCAAATCACTGCCTTCCTCAGTGCTGTGAAAAGAAAAATCACTTCCCAATGGAAATTCACCATTTTCACAGAAGTAAAATTACTCTTCTCTGTAAAAATGGGCTTTCATAATTTGCATTAAGTGTAATTAAATAATGTAATTAAATTGTTGCAGTAACTAGTGTATCTCTGCATGCTACTTCGCTCCAGGAACACTCAGTATGTATTTGCAATCCAGATTGAAAAGAACTGTACTCATAGCAGAACTCTGCAATGTCATATCAGGCTAAAATGTTTGTTCGGGTTTTCAACAAACTTCACAAAATAAGTGGTGTTGAGATACATGAAAACAAACCAGCAGATGTGACTGTGAGGCATTATGGAATGGCAAGCAAAATTTAATAAAAACTTTAAACAAATAGGTAGCAATATGTCCTTATGAAGGACACCAAATCGAAAATACAGAACACAAGAAAGAGAAGACAAAGCAGTTTGTAAGTGATCTCTCTTACACAGAAGGATTACATTTATTCCAGTGAATAAATGTTGTCTTTTATATACAATGTAAACTTAATAGCAATACAAAATGTTATTGGTTCTTATTTTGCTATTTATAATGATGAAATAGCGCTGAAGTTGTATTTGGTACTGCAAGAGAGAGGCCTTATTTGTAATAGTAACAACTGGAACCAAACATCATGGAAGTTAATGGAAGGATACCTATTGCTTGAAATGGCATGCAGATAATTTAGGGTCTAACCTACAAGTGTGGTCCCAAAACTATATTAATACCCCCGTTTCAGTGGGGGGGGAAAAAAGGAAAAAAAAAGGACTCTGCATTCATCATTTTACATGAACACTTTCTGTTACCTCCATATACTCCGCTTTGTCCCAGACTTATCTAGAAATGCTGCCATGAAACTACTTCTACTACTGTGCCTATGTTCCTAGATGCACAGATTATAAAACAAGAGGTTCTGTTCCCACGAAATATATCTCTATCATCCTTTCCAAGTAACAAAAGCAATTTCCTGCACGCCTGATCCTACCTGACCTACAGATGCTGACAGACAAGCGCTGTGTTACCACTGGCTAATACTTGAGCTCAAACTAACCACTCATGGACCAGAGTGCCAAGGATTCATTTTATCTCGAGTTGGCCTGTTCAACCTAATTCATGACAGTTCCCGCAGATAACTCAAATATTTGTTGTTGTTAGTTAATTAGGCATTATGCCAACAACCAAAAGGTTTTTAAAAGGTATACTACATGCAAGTCATTTACAAGCTACAGGATCTGAAAACTTTTACCTGTAGGTGAGACATGGGCAGGAACTAAGAAATGATCTGTCTGGAGACTTGTACATGGTGAATTCTGCAGAGCCACTTCCCCAGTGGAAGGGCACCCATTCTCCTTAGAAGTCTCACAGCACCCAGAGGAATTACTAGTAACACTTGGCAAGGAAGAGACATACCATTTCATCCTACCAAGATGTCACCTCACTGCTTTGAAGGTACCTAGGAAAAACTATGGTGATCCTGGCAATACTCCTCCTTACTTCGTGGAGACAGGCTTTCAGCAGAGCCATTTCAGTATTTATTAAAGTAACAAAAAAGAAACTCAGAAGAGCCCTGTACCTGCTCAGTTTCATGCGGAATTAAACTGGTCCCAGCATCTTCAATCCTGAGCAATACAAGTGTAGGAAAGCCACATCTGTATTATCCCCCTTTGTGAGCTGCCCCAGCTGAGCTCAGTCACAGCCCTTAATTAATACCCCTCCATCCTATTGCATCTTAGATTTATTTGCACTTCCCTTCGGCTCCAAGCTACATGAAGCAAAATACATGTGCAGCCAGAGGACTAGCAGCAATCACCCTGCAACTCCCTGCAGAGGTTCAAAAGCAGCCAAGGGCTCCTTTCTGTGGAAAAACTTATGATCAGCTTAACTAGCAAAATATGCTGTTCCACTGTATCTACCTACAAATAGCTCACCAGGCCGATGTTCTATTCCAGAACAAAAGTTACTTTGACTTTTTACTCCACACTCTGATAATTATTCTGGAATTAAACGAGTTTTTATTCCAGAGTAGAGTTGCCCATCGGGGAACCATTGCAGCACAGGTAACTGCATCAGAATAAGCTATGGCAGCGTATGAGAAAATTTCCGAGTGCAGAAAGCCTAACGTCTCAGAATTGCTGAGATGTTATCTCTGACCTACTTTGCTCAAAGTACCATAGAGAGATCTCCACACAGGCATCCAATTATTTGTTGAAATCAACAAGTACTTTTGTACTACACAGAATTAGTACAAGGAAAAAAAGAGAGTAGAGGAGGATGATAGGTGGAAAGAAGTGTTCTTTTTGTAGCATTTGCAGTACAGGAATTGATTTCACAAACATGCTCATCCAAGCAATGTAGTTCATTCAGCAGACCATCAACTCCCATCAAAGAGTCATTCTTAACTTAAAATCAGCATGCCCATAACAGAAACAAATGAACGGAAAAGAGCAGAATAGTTCTTTAGAAACAGCCCAGCTGTCTCATGCATCCGACACTCCCACATACAAATGTTTTCATTGAAGGGGAAAAAAGTGCCAACCCTGAAGCTGAATACCATAGTTAAAAATGGCCATCAAAACCCAACTACATACCATGCAAACAGTGTAACCTAAGACACTAAGCACATTCCCAGAGAGGACCACACCAAAAAAGGACACTTCTGGAGTTCTTACAGTATTTTCAAAAGCAATGGTCCTAACAAAGGATTTTACAAGGCAATAAAACACTTTACTAGGTAATTAAATTCTCCTAAATTGGCTTTAACAAGGAATTAACAAACTCTGGGTTGAATATGAGAAACATTACCATATTTTTTTGCTTCTCTGAAACCTTGTGAAATTTTGATGGGGTTTGAGAAACAAATTTAGAACAAACTGATTTAAGGAGAATACATTAATAAGTATTCCAGTAAATGGTGTGGTATATAACATTACAGGAAGTGTCACTTTTACCTTAAGAGCACAGTTAATCTCACTTAAGTCAGAAAGTCCACTCTGGTGCAAACTGTTGCAAGATTTAGCTCAGTTAGTGCAGATATGAAATTTGCTACCATTTATGGGATGATAATGTCTGTTTCTCTGATCTGTGAAAATTAAAGCCTTGTTCAACTGAAAATACAGAAGGTTTAGTATACGATGGCACCCCTGTACCATAAGATACTATTTCTTAGAACAGTTCTGTACCTTTGATAAGCTATTGAGTGAAAGACAAAAGAGAAAAATTGTTTTCTCTGATTAAAAAAAAATTAAAAAAACCCAAATTCAAATTCTATGCTAAATCAAATTCTTAGGTCAGACTGGAAAGCAATTTAGTTTCATCTTAAAAATTTTCTTCCCAGACCCTGAGAAAAAGACAGTAAAGAGAGAGAAATACTACTAATGCTTTTAATATTTATTAGAAAAAACATAATTAAAATAATACTAAGAGAAAAAATAATTCTCCATCTGAAATCACTTATGGTAGCCTATCTGCTTGCAGAAGCAAGATAAAAAAGGGTCTATTATTAATGAAGCTTTAACATTTAATCAATGCAATTTCCAGTTTCTAACAATAAATTCTGTAGCTGTAACCACACCAAAAAATTACACCAATTGCAAAATGGGGGCAGAGACTCTGAAACCTGCACTTCTCATAGCATGATTAGTTAGTCCAGTAAATACCTGCCATCACCTTGTTGAAATACGTGACCACCAAATGAAAATGAAATGATAGGGCAGATGAAAAGTATAGCACGTGCAGTATACTTGACAGAAGTCTGAATTGAATGATGAATTAAGGTTTTGTTTGTTTGTTTGTTTAGGATACTGGTTGGTTTGGGTTTTTTTTCCAGAGGTAGATTCACAAGGTTTTGGGTTTTAGACATTAAACCTGAAGTGCTCTGCCACCTAGTTAGCATTCCCAACCTGAAAACAGCCAACTGCATTCCCAGTACCAGCAGATTTCAGCTCATGTCCCCTACTCTCTTTTTTTCCCTTATACTAATTCTGTGTAGCACATACCCATCGATACTCAGGGAAGAAAGCCTTTTGCTATTGAGGCTTATGAATCCCTTATGAATCAAATTTGACTTAACAATCTGCAAAACAATAAAATTTGAAAATTACTATTCTCTATAACTCTTGGAGGTGTTAGCAACCTGGAATGAGGTCTACAAGAGACACAATATTGAACCAGGGTTAGCCAAGCTTCCCTCTTGGAAATTCTGAAGAAAAGTACGCACCTAACCTCATTAGGAGGCCAACAAGCATGGGCCATATGAGCACAGAACTAAGTAACAACTAATTTCCTTAGGATTTATTTCTGATTATTAAATTCTTTGAGGTCTAACAATACAGAAATGGCATTATAATTTTTTCCCTATGGCTGTGATACCTGAAGTGTCTCTGTAACTTCTGGATTCTGTAATCTTTAATAAGAAAGCGTAGACCACATTGTACAAGCTTGAAATGTTCTTCTCTACCTACTCGCCTATTTTAATGAACCTTGCAGAAACACAGTATCTTTGAAATTATTATATTCAAACTTAGCTGAAATTAGTTAACAGGTTTCAAAATTATCATTAACACTGTCAGGCTTAAGCAAAATTATGTACAGAGGAATACATAGAGTGGAACAGCATAAGCTTTACTTCAGTAGGAACCAAGGCTGAAGACACTTAAATATTCATGGCAGAAGGGACAAGCCACTCTCTCTTCCCCCCAGCACTGAAATGGCAGCTAGTTACCTCACTCCCTCCTGTTAGGCTAGCACTGCAAGTTCTGATGTTTTTATCCCCAAACACAAGTGAAGGACATCAATTATTTACTAAAAAATCCAAACCAACAACCTTTGTTCTCATTAGCATAAATTTAACATGGTGACCATCATACTGTGACTTTCAGTAAATATACATGCAATAGATCACATTCATATACCATGATATATGGTGCTGCTGTTGCTGTTAAGATACGATTCAACCAATGGTGCTTGTTCTTCCGAATGTTTCATTCTGCGCGTCCTTGTGCGACTGTCCACATTGGACTGAACCATTAATGGCTCCTGGCGCTTTTTTTTCTGCTTCTGTTCTAGCAACGCTCGCTGAGGAAAATAGAAAGAAAAGCACCTGTTACTGGACTCCAAACAGTAGCAATCTATGATGAAAATCAATGGATATCTTTACACCTTCTCCAGTTTTCCAGTGGCAGCAGTTGGCAAGTGAGATATTGGGATATCGGGTTACAGGAAATCTTTCCAAAAAAACATAACCAACCCACTGCTAAAACACCTTCTGCTGAAAACAGAAGTAATTAAAATAGATCTTTCTGAGCAGTCTACCAACTGTCAGAGCTTGCTTGGAAATAACCCTTGGGAAAACACCAGTGTGAGAGTACTGGCTGTGAAGCAATGGGAGGGTAAGCAAGGGCATGAGGCAGAGATGCCAACTTAAGTTTCTGTAAATTAAAAGCAGGTAATCTGCAAACTAGAATCAAGTGATAATGCTCGACGTGAGCCTAATTTAACAACTATACAAAATAAACTTTAATTAAACACTTGAATTTCTCAGCTAGACCTGCTGAAAACCCCAAACCTTCAGCATCTGATGGCACCATAGGCACCTCTCGCTTTGAGCCCTCTTCTAGAACCTTAGAGAACTGAACTGTTAATTTTACTTATCCATTACCTTACCATTTCCCCGCTCCTGTACAGTGATTTTTTGCTTTTAGAAAGGAGATGGACTAAAACTGAAGAACAAGAATGGAGAGTGGACTTCAAAATGATCAGAATCTAGTACAGGATTATGGCATAAATAGAAAGTATTCGAATTTGAAAATGAGATGCTGGTAGACATGCAAGCTGATAAAACAATGGGAACAGAAACATATAGAAAAACATAAAATTAAACTCACAACGTTTAACTATAAACATGAAAAAGTTTTGTGAAAAAGGGACCAAAAGAAAAGTGAAAACCTCAAACCCCATTAAAACCTGATGGCAAAATTCCCTGAGATTTCATGGAAGAGATTCTGAATCACTGTCTTGTACAAGTCATGTAGGAATACAGTAGCAAAATAGGCAACATAGCACATAGTGCCACTAGTTTACAGCCACAAGGGCTAAATCCATGGAATGAACAGGAAAGTATGTAAAAACTTTGTGGTAAACCTCTGTTGGCTGGCATGTCTGCCAGAACCTCTTGTCCCTTCTGGTCCATCAAAGGAGTAACAAATATATTGTAAGTCAGCCAGCTTAAAACAAGTCCAAGGCAGTGGAAATGAGAATCACTCAAACCACAGTCATAAGAAAAATTTTAATGGAAGTTAGACTTCTAAGAAAGCTGTAACCTCCACAGACCTCTCTTTTGCATTCCCTAATCAGAGGATGCAATCTTCTATCAATTACCAGATATAGACCCAAGATCTAGAATTCAGAGAGCAAGTAGATCCCCCTCCAAAATCTTACCTGCCTGTCAAGCTTCTGCTGACGCAGGCTGCTCCCCTCATCATCCAGAACACTGCAAAGACAAGGAGTACGTAATTGGAACAAATTTATCACCCAGAACAACACCTAACAGCAATCACTGGAGCAAACTCTTGCAGGAGTTATCCATATAAAACTCCCACTATGTTTCATGGAAGGTTGCCTGCCCTAACCTGCAAAAGTTGACTCGAGAATTTACATGCAGTCCATGAAAAACTGAAAAACTCTGGTTCACATAAACTTCAATAAAAATATATATTCGGCCAGTTCACAAAGAAATGCAAAATCCATAGTCTGTAGCTCATTTTCTTCTCCACTGTCTTCTGATGCAAAATGCCAATGTATACAGCAACGGGGTTTGACTGAAAATTTGCATATAAAGCATATAAAGAGTGAAGAGTATAAGAGAGCTGCTTAGCAACTCACCAGTATTTAAAATTACAATAGGAAAATTAACTGTCTAATCTTTTGCACACTGAAAACCAGAATTTATTCCTGAATATCTCAAAAGGCACACTGATTGCCATGCACTTCAACATTTAGAGACTGGCAAGACAAACAGTATTGTGCACTGCCATATTTCTGTCTGCTAATTGTTGCTACTTGGGAGATTAGCTCCTGCACATTCAATCATTTTCATTAATTAGATGTTAAAAACTAATGGCATTGAAATCAGAAAATTATTTTTGTGAAGTATTTTATCAAACTACTGACTACACTTTATTTTTCTGGAGAACAAAGGTCTCTATTGTAGGAACATCATGGTTAAACACTGAACATAGATAATTACATCTTTTAAACTGTAATATATCATCTACAAGGAAAATAGTTATATAGAACAAAAAAAATAGCCTCTTACAAGTAGAATTCATTTTCTCTTACAACAGATTTTTGTAAAAGATTAGCCCCTTTTTTATAATCACTCTTAGCAATCAAAAAGAAAAAAAGAAAAAATCCAGAGCAAACAAACCTGGATTCTGACCTACATACAACCAAATTGTATTGCAATGGAAATTTCATAAAAAATGTGACTTCCCAGGTATTAATATAAACTCTTTAGGAGACAGTAACTTTATAGTAGAGTTAGATAGGAAGCTAATAAAGGCATGCAGAATGCCACCTTTCCAATGCCAGCATTATCAAAGACCTATAATTAAGCATTATTGGTAGCATCAGCCTTTTACAATTTATACTCAGGTTATATGTTACAAAAGGCTGATGTTCCACAGAATGAAACTATGCTGTACAAGTACCTCGGGTAGGAAATTACAGTCTCTTGTAGAGGTAATGCATTACTCATAGAAAAAAGCCCTCACACTCACAAAAATCTTCTGCTTTACACCAAGCATTCTTCGTTTGATAAATTACAGAAACAAGATATAAAAAGCAGATACACATTCCTCCATGGTATACAATATCAGTTTTTTTTCAAGAGTGCTTCACTACAACTGCAATACACATTAGCTGCACTGTTAGAAAGTAAAACTACCCAAACGGATATCTTTGGCCAAACAATTGAGTAAAAGATGCCTAAGTATAAAGTTTCAGGCTTAATGGCCTGAACAAATCCTCCTCATTTAAGACAATGCTTGAAAAAAGCCAAAACCGTGTAATGATGCTAATACAGACCATAAGAACTGCAGGGGCAGCGATGCACATACCCAGAGAGGTCGAGAGCCAATACTGCTCCACTCCACCAGTCATTTGCAGAGCTAAGGAGAAAACTCTGATCTCTTCTCATCTGCTGCTTTATAAATCAAACTATGCTGACTCCCTCAGATATGTTAAATGAGCTATATGTACACAAACCAACAGTTCAGTAATTATCTTTATGTGAATATAATGGTTTTCAGTATTATGCTGGATTGGCTATAATTCTAGATCCTGTATCACAGACAATGTGTCTAAGCGCTCTGGATGACTCCAGCTTCCTCAGCTTTCCCACCACACCGTATCCTGTCATAACACACTGCACGGAACAAGGGAGCAGGGAAACGTCCTCGGTCAGGTTCTAAACCTTATCTGTGACTCCCTGGGAAGCTATAACAAGCTAAAGTCAGGTTCAACTAAACAAGCACAGCTCCCTCAGGTCTCTTTATGCCCAACTTTACCACGGTAAACATGGTAGTTTAAGTAACACCATAGCAAACACCAGTCAGAGGAAGTGTGTGATTTGCATTGATTCAGCATTCCACAAATACAAAGCAACTATCAGACACACCAAAGGACTGCAAAAAAAATGAACCTCCATCCAAAAACTGTGGATGCTGTAACACTAAAACACTTCTCCATATTGCCCTTCTACTGCAAGACATTGTTTTTAAAGCCTCTGAATATATGCAATCAAAGCTGACACCAAAAGCAGCATGCCTTGAAAACCAGCTGACAAGTTCGTCTGGAACTTCCAGGTCCTTCATTTTCTCACTTCAGATTTCATAAAGTTCTGGGTTGTTTTCCACAATCCTTTTGTAAATATGCGTTAACTACAAACCTTGCATTATTTAAGCCATAACATTCAACAACTAAAATTGAACTCCAGCTTTCTTCAATGATACCGAGGTTCAGTAGAATCCAGTTATTTCAACAATTCTCACCCCCTCCATATTATTGGACTTGGACTAGAATGCCTTACTCCCACCAGACAGACAACACCACTCTTTTGAATCCTCCACAGTGTAAAAAAAGGCCTTAAAAGTCATCTCATTACCACCAACTCTGTCTATTTTAACAGTTACTCAATGCCAGTATCAGTGAAAAGCTGCAGTTCTGTCCTTTCTTGATGCCTAAATAATCACCTTCTGCTAGAACAGCAGAGCACTCTAGTTTGAGACTGTGTACTTCGTTAATATTTTCTACAGGACTAGAGGACCTTGGAGTTGCTGATTAGCGGCCGATTAGCGGCCAATATTTCACATTCCCTGATTTTCAATGGAAGAACTCTCCTGAGACTGGGTGACTCCCAAGATTTGCCATTAAGGGACATCAGGTTTTTAATAAATAAATAAATAAATAAATAAATAAATGGATGGATGGATGGATAAATAAATAAATAAAAATAATAAGCTTTGTTTCTGTAGCAATTCCATCGGGCCCTCACTCTTGCTGCCTTTAAAAACATCTGCAGTGGACTCTGAGATGCAAGTGTGTAACCACCATTGACCCTTTCTCACTCTTCAGTGAAGCTTTGCAGAAGGATTTAGCAGATGACCTTGCCACAGTGTCTGGCAGTCCATGCACTCTGACAGACGCTCCAGGGTCCAAGAGCTGAAATCCAGAGAACCTACCCTATTCTTTCTTTGGAAAACACAAAAGTCTAGGAGCAGAAGCACAGCTTTTGCCCTTCCTGGTCTTTGAAAAGAACAAAAATCAATTGCTCTTTCCTCTGGAAGAGTTGTGCACATGGTGAGGATCCAGCCTACCCTGCCCAGTTTCAGAAGTGGCCATGGTTTTGTTGCTCAGTGGTCCAAATAACGTGGATGGTCAGAGACTAAAGGCCCAGTACAGTGGAAAAACTATGTCTGTAACATGGCAGGACGACTACAGGAAACAACCTCATAGAGAGCAAGGCTGTTAGAACAATTCTGCCTACATGTTCGATGTGATGCTAGAAAATCCCAGCAGCAGCATGAAACTCAGTCAGTCTTAGTAGAGAAATATAACTTTATAATTCATTAAAATTGAATTATTGAAGAGAATGCGTACATATTAGCAATCTGCTGAGCACGCTGAAGCATCCTGAAGATCCAGCAAGGTTCATTTTTACTCCTGTTTGATCCAAGTATCATGTATCCACCTGGCATCTTGGCTATGGCTTTGACCCCATTTAAAACAAAAAGCAATTTTACACTATATAATATTGTAAATAGCACTTCAGGTTTGCAGTAATAGTCTAGTCCAAACATATCAGAGCTTGTATATATTTCCTCCAGGGAAGACCCATCCATCTATACATAACTCGAGCAACCCACCCATTAGAGCTTAATGGATATTGGGCTTAAGAAGTCAAGCCTATAGCTATATATCTTAAAGATTCGTACTAGCAGCCTGGACCAAAGCTTAGAGAATTAAGTATTAAATTTAGATAGCATATTTTCACATTTTAAACATGGCATTTGATTCAAATATCCCCACCTCCTATTTTCTAAAGGCAAATACATTAAAAGAACCTTTTTGTCAAAGTATTACTTTTCATACCACCTTCTTAAGACACAATCTATTTTACAGAGGCAGTTTCAACATTAAATTCAATTTACACAAGAACAACCAGGCTTTCTATACTGCTGCATGTCATAATGAAGACAAAAATATAAGCAAGAATTTTACTATTCTAAGCTCTTTATAATCTGTATTCCTTAAAAATCATTTAGAGAGAAACCCAAGACCAATCAATGATTACATGAAGCTCCACAATTTACTTCTGAGATGAAGGCAGGAGCTTCTGTAAATCAACATCTTGCTACATTTCACTGTAATTCCACATGGACTGATTTCAATTTAAGTAAAATCGGAAAAGCCTTAATTCAAATAACAACACATTTCACAGAAAGTACCTCACCTTTACTCTTTGACCATGCAAACTGCTCACATTTCAGTAAGCCATTGCAAGAAAAAATAACTAAGAAGAAATGTTTTCATTTAGAATGTGCAAGATGCATGTAGTCACTGATTTTACTTATTTTTTTAAAAGAAGAAGTCTGACATAGTAAAGCAGCTCTGTTGTTTCTGCCTGACAAATGACGCAATGTTTTTGTTCCTTCCTGACACTGCTTCATAAAGAAACATTTTGATGACAATACCTTTTTTACCAGGACAAAGGTTCAAAATCATCTCTCACATCTCTGCAGCCCAGCACTAATTGCCATGAGAAGTGTTCCTGGTCAAACAAGCAAAGACATATACTACCACTAAACTTTCATACACTGTTTAAAAGTGTCACCCTTGCATTTTCTCTTTCTGCTGCTTCATGATAATACATTACTAACAGCAGCACCCAAAAACTCTATGTGAAATCAGGGACCTTTGCACATGCAGAATGAATGTACATAGTCAGGGAAAATTCCTGAAACAAACAGCTCACGGTATAAAAAGATGAGGAATTGGATAAGAAAATATTACTCCCATTTACAACACTAAACCAGAAGCAATGGAAAATTAGAGGAGATATTTTCATCTCGAGTTTCTTCTGCCATATTCTCATCTGCAATTCAAAAACAATGGATGATCAAACTGGATAGAAAGAAGAAAAAAAACCCATATCAGACTAATCTTCAAGATCACTCAGATCTTTTCCATGCACTCTTGCTGTGAAGAAAGCTGGTATGTTGCTGTGTTAAGAGAAGCAGATGACGGGACCTTTTAGAACAAGGCTGACTCAAAAGGACAAGAATGGGCGTAATGTGCCATTTGAACGTTACAAAGTCTCTAAAAACATACGAAATAAAATCCCTGCAAAGAGATAGCACTTGGCTTATTGGATACCATCTGTCATATTCACCCAATTACACTTCCCTATAATCTCTATACTTCCATGAAGTCTCTGTAGTTCCATAAAACCCAACTGTTCTGGATAATGTTACTGTTAAGCCTTTAGGAACAAGCTTTCCAGCAGCACTGATGAAATGCTACTGTAAAAGCCCATTAACAGGGTCAGGGACCTGCAGGCTTAAGTCATGCTCCAGAGAGAACAGCACACAGTTAGGTTCTTCAAAGAAGTGAAATTCAATGAATTCCTAAACCAGTGAAGCCAGCAATCTCTATAAAGTCCCAACACCTGCAAGTCCCCACATAAAATAAGGTCGGCTCCCCCATGTACGCCATATGCTGAGTTGACCAGAAGCCTCTTGGGAGAACATTATGATATCAGACACACACCCTAATCAAAGACTTTTAAATTAAACAAATCGCTCTGAAAGACTGCGAGGGCTCCCCTCATGCTAGGAATCATCAAAGTCTTCTGACCCCAAAGCAGTTGCTCAGTCATCTGATTTAGAGTAAATAAATAAAACCTGCAGCTACTATCTATCGTAAAATGGGTAACATCTTTCCTGGGCCATCTAAGCAAGCAAAAGTCTGGCCATCTTCTTCATTGAGGAGCAGCCCAAGGACATTCAATCTTAGTTTGCACTTCTACTGCCAACAGCAGCAACAGCAGAGGCTCTTGGATTTCTCCCATGCCATACTCTTACAACAGAGGGCAACAGCCTACCATTACTGGTACACCTATCAGTTACCACTGAACTGACCAGTGAAGTACAGACACCGCAACCGCTGCAGAAATGAAGCTTGCATTTCTTCATGTGAAGCTTCAGAGGAATAAAATTGTTTCACTGTGAATCTCACACAGTAAATAAAAGCATGGCTGTCCAGGAATACAGCATTGCTTCCCCTGCCCGTGCAGCTGTTCTGAAGACCCTTAAAAAGACTAAAAGAGGTAAAGCAAAAGGATAGGGAAAAAAGGGCAGGAATATGAACACAGATGTTTGTATCAGAATTATCAGCACCAAGTCAGCCACAAAGCACAAGAAGATGCAGAGGAACATACATGTGCCAATGATCCAAATGGCACTAAAAGTAGCGCCTGCAGGGCAGATGGCTGAAAGCAGAAACTGAGTTTGTAGCTGCACAAATAATTACAGAATCAAATGCTTTATTTTCTTTTCAAATCCTGGCTGGCAAACTAGCTTAAAAATCAGTAAATGAATGAGACTTTCCTGAATTGTTGGTCCTATTTGCTTCAGTAAGGTTTATCTAAATGTTCATTGTACATTAAGATTTATGACACTCATTATGTCTGTCCAACAGTTCTGTTTGGGGGATTTAAAAAGAACAACAAACAACTTTTCAGCACTCTATTAGCAAATAATGTTCTGCATTGACTTACTGGAAAAATATATTTTTCTCTTCCATCCCTCCTCAGTCATATGATAAGTATTTGCACCTGGGCAAGAAGAGATAACACCTTTATCAATGACCTGGAGGAGACAACTGAGTGCACCCTTATCACATTTGCAGAGATGACAACAAGCTGGGGGAGACCATTCAATATACTTGGGGCAGGGTGCCGTCCAGAGGAACCCTGACAGGCTGGAGGAATGGTCAACAGGAGCATTATGGAATTTAACAAGGACAAACACAAAGCCCTGCATCTGGGAAGGAAGACTCCCCTGCAACAATACAGGCTGGGGACCGTCTGGCCAAATAGGACCTGGGTTCTTGATGGACAGTGAACTGGACATGAGCCAGCAGTATGCCCTGGCAGCAAAGGCAGCAAAGAGCACCCTGGGCTGTACTGACAGGAGCAGGGCCATTATATCAAGGGAAGTGATTAACATCCTTCCTTTTCTCTGCACTTGTGAGTCCCCATATAGAGAACTGCATCCAGTTTTGAGCCCCCAGGTACAAGAAAGATGTCGATCAACTGGAGCAAGCCCAAAGGAGAGTAACCAAGGAGATCTGGGAGCTGGGCTGGAGCACTTGTCCTGTGAGGAGAGGCTGAGTAAGCTGGTCTTGTTCAGCCTGGAAAAGGGACAGCTTTGGAGAGACTTAATCATAGCTGCCTAATACTAATACAGGCAGTCCGGAAAGGTTGTGCAGTCTCCATCCTTGGCATTTTCAAGACCCAAATGAATAAAGCCCTGAGGAACCTGGTCTGACCTCATAGCTGACCGTGCTGTGAGCAGGACATTGGACTGGAGAACTCCACAGGTCCCTTCCAGCCCCCAGAAGTCCCTTTCAGATTCTGTGAATAGTGTCCTTTTGGATTTTACACAGAACTAAAACATCAGTGTCCCAACTAAGCGACATGGCAGATTATACAAGCAGATTAACTGAAAGAAAATATAACAGCAGGAACACACATTCCTATTTTTTTTCTTAATTCCACATAGATAATTGTTAAGCTAAACTCCAGCCAAATCCTCAGCATGACCACACAATTGTATTTTTGCCCTGTTTTAATTAGCATAGTTCATCAAAATAGATCTCCAATTGTTACAACTTCAGGGGTATATGAAACCAACAGAAATTGTAGAAGTCAAGTTTTCTAAATGTTTCACTCAGAATAAGTTTTAAAAAAAAAAAATCAGAGTCAGGTAAAAATATATTGGAAGATGAGTATATTACAGGATATATACAACCAAGCACTGACCAAGAGCAAACAGCCCAACAGACTCTCAGTGGTGCTGAAGGGAACAACAGGAGCTCTACAGATACTGTGGATATGCTTTGTATTAATGAGATCCAGCTTTGAGTTCAATCAGAAAACTGCTATTCACCTTCCAAGAACAAAACTGAAGTCACTGGGAAAAAGAAACTACAGTTTAGGATCTGAAATGTCTAGGCTGACAGCTTTCAGTGAGGATGGTAAGAAGCCAGGAAAAGATCTAATGAGCGGAAAAGCAAAACTATTCCTTAAAGCACACTGCATGTTTTAAATAACCCAAACTACAGGGCTGCCACTATTGCCCTGGGAAGATCAGCTGAGCTAATATTTGTACAGATTCATTCTCTGCAATTACACAGAGGTGAATAAGATAGCACACAGCAGTAAATTGCAGGTAATGAAAATAACACCTAAGGGAAGAGTGGATGGCTGGGCTATTTCTTGCCCTCCTTCAACACACACAAACTCTGAACACAATGTTAGAAAGAAAATCTATGTCCCAAAAGAGAGGGGTGAATTTAATAAACATGAATGATGGAGCACAAATACAGTATAGCCTTTGGGTATTATGTGAGCTATGCTAAAATTGTATTTAAAGTAGATTGATGAGAAATGCCTGAATAGGAGGAGCAAATTGGGAAGGAAAAAAAAAACCCTGACCTGGAGATACACTACCTGCAATGCAGATGGATCCAGATGACAAATGACATGACTTTCAGGAAGTGTGTTTATTGAAAGCACATCGCTGCCAGCCACAGGAAAGGTCCAGCCCTAACAGTCAGTCTGATTTCTCCTTCAGTACCAAAATTCAACCAATCTCAATCATTAAAATAGTAAAATATATGCACAAACGAAACCAACCCATTAATGTACAAAGCATCCGACCACAACAAACAGTAAATTAAATGAGCAGAAACTACGGAAAAGTATTGTCTGGATAAGGAGACTGCACTTACACATACAATGCAGAACAAGAGTTCTCCGCCTGGACCTCAGAGGACCACGACGGCTCTCCCATTCCACTACTGCTGCACTGGTAAAAGATGTCACCTAGAACAGACCACTGTGATTCTGATACGGAAAAGACTGTGAACCACTGTGATCAAGAGAAAATCTGCATAACATGACTGCTGGCTCCTTTCCCTCCCTCTCTTATACCTGTTTTATGAAACATTGTTTTGTCCAGTAGGCAGCATACTGGACCTATTTTACATCAAACGGTATAACCTTCCAAGACACCTGTAAAATGAGATTAACAAACAAGTCTTAACTCCTCTTGGAAACACCTTCGTGATGCAAAAATGAAGCATTACAGGTACAGTAACTAACCTGAAAACAATGCTGTCTTTTAAAATAACAGTATAATCGTGAAGTGTTTAACAAACAAAACACTGATCCCAACAATAGGGTCAATGCTGCAGGTGTTCAGTGAGGCTTCTCCCTGCAGTAGGCATGTAAATACAGGCACAAATATGTAGATCAAATATGCTGCTGCTGAAAGAGATGATATCTGAGATAATTCACTAATGCAGCAACTTATTAACAGAACCCACTGCCTACCTATGTGTTTAGGACAGGATAGGAAAAAGATACAGTTGTATTTATTGGCTTTTTAAAGGAATAGTAATATTAAGCTATCAGTTTATTGAAAATGTGAAGGCAAGAGACTACCTAGTCTCCCACAGCTGCTTTAACAATCACAACCGAAGAAAAATACAGTAAGAATTACAAGTCTGATAGGAGATGTTAGTGAAGTGAAACAGCCAAGCTTTTTCCTTTTTACAGGTGGTTTTACAGTTTCTGTGGAATACAGTTTCTAAGAGAAGACATGTCATTTCATGATGAATACTAACCCTGAAACAAAATATTTTGTCACTTGAAACAAAATATTTTGTCACTTTTTCCCACACACACATACTATCTTTATAATCTGATCTAGTACTCTTTTGCTAGAACTGAAGAAAGCAGAGTTTTCATTTTGGTTTGAGTTTACTCTCTGTAGTTACCTTCCATACAAGTAGCAAATTCTGACAATCCTGGACAACATTTTCAGTGGAAAAATGAGTTTGTCAGATCCTGGTGCCTGAGTGTATGATACAGATTTCAAGACTGGTAAGATGTTGATGGCTGGCAAAAGTAACAAACACCATTTGGCCTAGATTTTGTAACCAATAATGAAAACCAAGTCATTATTTCTAACAACACTCTGTGCAGGTGAGGTATTCTATACAGTCTGATCTGCATACTTGGGCCCTGATCCCAAACAATGTTAATTCAATCTCATGAAAATGTTCCCATTAATTTCACATGGCACAAAAAGATGCATGTGTATAAACCTTTTCAGGCTGGGATTTTTAATGATAAACTCCTGGAGACAGAGACTTGTTTTCACAATGTGCATTTACAGTGCCTGCACAAAACAGACTCTTTTTCTGATGGAGTCCTCCAGGTATTAATACAATCTTAGAAAAGCATAGGAATAATAAGGTTTGGATGGTGACTTTCCCCCCACTACTTTTTTTTTTTTTTTTTTTTAAATGAGACAGAGGTATTCACTCCTTTTTAAAACATGGTAATGTCTACAGTATTCAAAGATAGAATTTACACATTTCATCTTTTCTAATTTATCAGTTCCCTCTGAAAAGACGATCTTGTGAGTAAACAACCTGAAGAGCATTATTCTCCATTTCAGAACTAAGCCAATCTCTTTCCTTTGCTTCTGTGTGCAACCAAAGGTGGGTAAGTGGAATCCACTCTTGAGACTCAGGAAGCAGCAGGAAAACTTCACAACATGGTCAGAGAGTTTTCTGCAGTTGTGAAGCAAACAGCTACTGAGAAGCAGTGGCAGAAAAACACAGGAGCTTTACTCACAACAAGAGTATTAATGACTGTCCTGTGAAAGCTGGTCCTTCTAATTACCTAAGTCAGTCATTCTTCTGGGAGTTTACAGCAAAGGCAAACATGGTGGCCACCTGGATGGTGTTGCACAGTGAATGATTCCTTTAGGGTACGTTATCCAGTATGTAGGAAACCACTTAAGGACTGACATTCATACACAAAGGCTTCCCAGCGTGGCAGACATCAATGCAATCTGTGAGCCCATCCTATGTTCTTGGCCTCCACACAAGAATTCTGCTCCTTGCAGAACTGGAGGGGGCTCTATCCCACAAGGCTGTGGCGGACCACCACAACAGGCTCCTGCCAATGGCAGGGCTGGTCAGACAAAAAATCATCCCATTACATTGATCAGCTCCAGATTTTGAAATCTGACATCCTGAAATTCACATCTGCTCTAAATCAGAAAGAAAACCAAAAGCATTCAAATTTTCTATAGAATAGATAAAACACCTACAGAATTGAGCCCCTAGCAGCCCTGGGATCTCTAATCCTATGCCTGTGCACCTGCCTGACTGCCAAAATAAGCAACATGGAAGGCCCCAGAAGCTACAGAGTACTGAGTGAGAAGCACAAGAGATGGGTCATGTGTTGTGGAGGCTGCTGAGGGGATAGGCAGGCAAGCAACAAAAGAAATTCCCAAAGGAATTTTTCCCAGTAAAAATTTTCCAGAATCAGGCTTTCTCCATGAATCATTTGGCCTGTATCAGAAATAGTGTGGCCAGCAGGAGTAGGGAAGTGATCGTGCCCCTGTACTCGGCACTGGTGAGATGGAGATCGGTGACGAGTGGTGTCCCTCAGGGGTCTGTATTGGGAGCGGTACCGTTTAATATCTTAGTCAGTGACACAGGCAGTGGGATCGAGTGCACCCTCAGCAAGTTTGCAGATGACACCAAGCTGAGTGGTGCGATTGACGTGCCTGAGGGACAGGATGCCATTCAGAGGGACCTGGACAAGCTGGAGAAGTGGGCCCATGTGAACTTCGTGAGGTTCAGCAAGGCCAAGTGCAAGGTCCTGCACCTGGGTCAGGGCAACCCCCAGTATCAAGAAAGGCTGGGGGATGAAGGGATTGAGAAAAGCTGGACATGAGCCAGCAATGTGGGCTCGCAGCCCAGAAGGCCAATTGTATCCTGGGCTGCATCAAAAGCAGTGTGGCCAGCAGGTCGAGGGAGGCGATTCTGCCCCTCTCCTCTGCTCTGGTGAGACCCCACCTGGAGTACTGCATCCAGCTCTGGAGTCCTCAGCATAAGACAGACACGGACCTGTTGGAGCAGGTCCAGAGGAGGGCCACAAAAATTATTAGAGGGATGGAACACCTCTCCGAGAGAGTTGGGGTTGTTCAGCCTGGGGAAGAGAAGGCTCTGGGGAGACCTTATTGTGGCCTTTCAGTACTTAAAGCGGGCTTATAAGAAAGATGGGAACAGACTTTTTAGTAGGGCCTGTAGCGACAGGACAAGGGGGAATGGCTTTAAACTGAAAGAGAGTAGATTCAGACTAGGTATAAGGAAGAAATGTTTTATGCTGAGGGTGGTGAAACACTGGAAGAGGTTGCCCAGAGAGGTGGTGGATGCCCCATCCCTGGAAACATTCAAGGTCAGGTTGGACGGGGCTCTGAGCAACCTGCTCTAGTTGAAGATGTCCCAGCTCATTGCAGGGGGCTTGGACTAGATGACCTTTAAAGGTCCCTTCCAACCCAAACCATTCTATCATTCTACGATATACCATTCACCTTTCTCTGTGGCAAGTAACTCCCTTTCAAAGATACTGTTAAGTCCAGGCACTGTGTTGGAAGAAGGTAGCGTTGGAAAGGAGGCAACAGAAGTCAGACTACTGTCAGGCAAAGTGCAACGGCTCTAGCACACAGTTGGTAAAATTATCTCCATTATAAATTGTTCTCTATGGGTGGAGGAGAAAAGTATGCATTATTGTAAAGCGTATCAGCTTTTTTTTCTTTTTATTACGTTAAGTGATTTTCTCCACATGTGTGTAACTCCCAGTCAAGGAAGCTGAACTACCACATGCAAATTTCAGCCTATGTCAGTTTCCAACTTTCTCTAGTAAAAATAATTGTAGAGAGAAAATAAACAGGAGGAGGGAAAAGCATAACAAGGAATACTACTATGTAGAATCTCATGTCATAGGACATATTAGGAAAAGGAACAAATACTACTTTTTGAGACATTTTAGGAAAAAACCTAACTTGTCCCATTAAACCCATATTTCTGTATTCTGACCATACTTTATTTAACCCCAAATATGCTGGCATAGATTTTTGTGTTTCAAACTGAGAAAAAAATAGTCCTTTTAATAGTCAAATGCATTCACTACATTTACAAGTACTTGGAAGTGTCACATCAAGTAAGAGTCTCAACATCGTTATGCAACATACCTCTTTCTGTTGCATACTAAGGTATGTACATTGCATAATTTTAATCATCTTTGATTTTCATAAATATTAACCGTGCTCACCAATTTGAATTTATATACCTAGTTTAGCATATCAACTTTAAGTATTTCAAATAAATTAGTCAAATTTAAAACAGATCAAATATTTGTTATTGGAATATTTTTATTTCCATCTTCATTATGAATCATCAGAGTCCCAACTATACTTCTTTTTGACTACTCTGTGACCATTTTTGTTACATCTGACAATCATGAGGCATCTTTTACCTAAGTAAGTGTACTCGAGGAAATGATACTGGGAAGTACAAACAAGCCTGGGCTCTTCTTGTGCCACACAACAGGAAGATTTCAGCTATTTAAGTCTCCTACTTCTACCATCAAAATTCTGTCACAAAACTACAATCCAAAACAACACCTGTCCACTCAGAAAACTCCAACGGTTAATGGAAATCTACCCTGTAATTTTTGACCCCATTTCTGATACTTCCTCACACAAAGCTTTAGTTTCCCGGGTTGCGGCAGTCTTTCTTGATGTAAGAAAAATTCCAGCAGCTAGAATCATCTGTCCTGATATGAATCATGAGCACACACGAATCCACCTGGTGTGTAAAGTTTTAAGTTCAAATCAACTATTAAGCTAATATGTTGAGCCAGGAAGTCTTTAACTAAATCTTCAATCAGAATCTCATGGCAAATGCAGCATACCTGAAAAACGCTTAGTTCACAAGGGCAGTACCAGTAAGCACGTGTACATCGCATATTGAAAATTACAGGAAACTACAGAGGTAGAGCATGTAAAATACAGAGAGGAGGTTACGCCTTGGGGTTTTCCCCAGTGTTGTTCCGGATATAGTATATGCCATTAATATTTCAGCAAATAAGAAACGCAAAATACCCCAGCAGTGCGACCTCTAACTGATTATCAAGTCGTCTTTGTCTAGTTCTCTCAAACTGCCTCCAATGAAGTTATCATTTAGCCTAAAAATTACTCTGGATTGTTCTCTCAACACTTTATAATATATTGTGTGGAGCTACAAAGAGCTATGTGAAATGCCTTGCTGTAGTGATATACAAATGGAAAAATACAAAAAAGCATTTAATTACTAAGAAATGTGATAACTTGATAAAAGTAACACATTATCTGCTCTGCCCAGCTTGACCTCTCAGTAGATAACCGGACAAGACATTATTTCCTCATGTTTAGCTATATATACCTAGATATATGTGTATATATTAAAAAAAAAAAAAAACACCTGGGAGAAAAAAAATCTGGAAAACTACTACTTTTTCTTTTTAATACAGTTTGGAAAACTATCGTCATTAACTGGTATGACTCAAGTGTCGGATTCTTTCAGCTATGGGCAGTTAATTGATATAGCAATCTTTCCTTTCAAGACGTAAAATTTTGCTCTACAACATGTATGAGACATGCAAGAATGTGTGCTGCCAGCAAGAAATGAGAATTGTGGGAAAGGCTGTGGTAGAGGAGTCAGACAGCACACAGACTCGCAGTTTCAGAGAACCGGGAACTGGTGTCCCTAAAAAGCTTTGGATTTCCAGCTGAAAGTCTCCTCTGCAGTATACAGCTTATAGTTGACACAGTTATCAAATTACTGGAAAATTAAGAGCTAATTATCATGACCCAACTAATTTATATTTCTAACTGCAACTATCTTTTCCAAATTACTGTTCCAGGCTTGAAAACATCTTCACGTGAACAGCCTGCGTGGTACTGTTTGAGAGCCTCCATCGGTCCCCCATGCAAGACATTTCAGACTCTAGAACACCATTTCCACTATCTGTGAAGAAGACTGAAAATAGGGTCTGATACATGCACACCACCTAATTTTTAGGGTTCTGATCCTGAACAGACTAATAAAACTTGTTATTGCTCGACATAAATGTTGAAACCTGACCCCACTCAAATGGCTAAGTAGTTGCAAAATAAAAGCTTATAGCATGTGAAATGGTGAACACCAAAAGAGAAGGCTGATAACAAATCATTCATTTTTATCTTTGTTTTCTAAACTGCTTGTCAAATATTCACCAGTTCCATCAAACAGTAACCAAGAAGGAGGGGGAAAAAAAAAAAGACAAAAAGAATAAGATGCTTTTTCTGATTGTTTTGAAAACTCCTAGGATTTTCACAAACATTCTACGTGCAAAGAGAGTAACCTTTTCTTTAAAATAAAGCCTGCATAAGATAATTAGATTTAAAAAGGTGTGTCGACTTGAGGTTTTTTTTTTTTCCTCAAATTAGCAAGCAGCTGTCATCCGTAACTGTAACAAAATATCCAAAGGCATTAGATCAAAAAAGATTTCAGCATTTATCCAATCTACTATTTTTTAAACTGTTCTTACCTGAGTTAAGCATTATTTTTCTCTTTCACCATGTGACAACTGCTAAGCAAATAGGGTACCATGTTTTATAAACCAAAGAAGAGCTATCATACAAAACCACAAGCATTCTTTGCCAGTCATGTACTACCACAGATTTGCAGTATAATTTGACCTCTCAAAATAGATAAAGGATACAATACCAGCATGATATCCAAGGAACTAAACAGTGTAATTCTCATTAAGGTTGTGCCATTAATCCCCAGAGTGTACTGAAAATTTATGCTCAAATGATGTATTTCTAGATATTGGTAGAAATTACAGTTCTCTAGAATCAGAATATAATTATATAGGATTGCAAATTGTACATTTGTCAGTTCCTAGAAACAAAATGGATAGCAAAATCTGCAATTCTAATGGATGTTTTCATGCTAAATACAGATACTGAGAACACTGCAGCTCATTTACCAATTAGACAAAATTTTTTTCCCTTGTCTTTTTCTTCTCTTTTCTCTAAGATTCAGGAATATTATGAACGCACTAAAAGACAGAGATAAGTTTATTGGCCAGAAATAACATAGGAAAAATCTACTGACTCTTTACTTACTGCATAGAATAGACAAACTCTCCTTTTTAAAACATAATTCAGATGTACAGAAGATTGGGTATCACTGGGTTTGGGGTTTTTTATTCCCTTTGTTTTTTAAGGGAAAGATGAATGATAGTCCTACACTGAATTTCAACCTGTGGAGCTTAAACAAATCTTCAATACTCAATTATATTGTGAGAAGTACTGCTTCCTATGTGTTTAAAACTTGACAAAAATAGCTTCAAGATAGAAAGAATAACCAGAATTTAGATTTTTGTAAATGTCACTTTCCATGTGTTCAGAAAAAGTGCAAATTGTTTCCCATCCCAAACGTTTCAATAATAAAATTTAAAAAAAGTCTGTATAAAACCACCTCCATTTCTAATTTCAAAACCGGCACAGGTTTAGAGAGATATCACTAACGAGAGCCTCACTTTTTGTAGCAGATTTGTTTAAGCATGACAGAAACAGGTCCTGAGGTAATTCAAGATAGTACAGATGTTGGATTTTGTGCTTTCCATTTTTCAACAAAGAAAACAAGCATAACCTAATTTGCTCCAGTGTGTCATTTAAAAAGCCTAGAGATAAACCATCTTTGGTTTTGTGTAACTAAACAGATCACAGCTAAAGTAGATCAGATTAACTGCTAAAGAAAGATTGTGTTGACAAACAGTACAGAAAAGTTTATCAGCACTTTTTGTGGATACGGATACAAAAAGCACAGTAAAACATACAAATCTATTTGCCAGGAGGATGTCTTAAGTTTGTGTTGAACTTGTAAAGCGAAGGCTGGAAGGGTAAGATGTAAAGGGTTTTTACTGAACAAGGAGCTGTTCAGGTGCTGTGACATCAGTAGCAAACCATTACAGGGAAGGGCTTTTCACCATCCTTTTCATATTTTTAATGTGTGGCTGAAGTTGCCATTTTAATTATTCCACTTCACCTGCTAGAATGCCTGTTAGGAACAATTATAGCAAAAGCAATCTCCACTGGAGACTAAAGCGCCACATACAGCCTTGTCAGTGGACACACTTCCAAGCCTGCTAGTTCCCTCCTATGAAGCATTTTCAATTAAAATGTGGGTAAAATGTGAATAGAAATATGTGATTATCAGACTGGTTGCTGATTTTCTAGAACAGGAAGCAAATCATACCATGCAAGTAAAATTAAATTCAAAATGTTCAGGTCTTTGTCAGAGAAGTGTTCAAGTTCTCTGTCTCACATGACACATGTATGTTAATGCTACATTTTGCATAAGAGTACAAGACAGAAAGCAGTGAACAAGTGTATCTCTGGAAGTTTCAGGAAGAATTCTCATTTCCACAGGGATCCTGTAATAAAATTTGACCAGAGCACTCAAACTTCAAATTCCTTCACTGACAATTCAGTATCCATATAGTGAGGGTGTTTTGCCTGGTTTCTTAAGGAAGAAAGATTTATGCATTCATAATGTCTGTAATTTTTTTCTTCGATTGATTAATTTCAACTAAAATTAAAGAGGGGTAAATCTTTCTAAGTCCAATAGATTTCATGATGAAGGTGGTGGCTGGGTAGAGGCAAAGACCTTAAATAGCCTCTCTGTGGTGAGGAAGGTTTTAAGCTTAGCTCAATAATATTATTAATGAGAATCCACATAGGGAAACATTCTGAACAACAGCTATAGGAATTCTGGCTTCAAAAGCTGTATTGATCCTAGGACCACTTCTTACAGGTATATGCAGAAGATCCCTTCCAACCCCAACACATTGTGAAGAAAGTTTACCGGGTTCCTTTTTTCTTGTCTACAGATGCATAGTTCTTATCTTAATTTGGATTTCTTATAAACAAACAGAAATACAAAAGAAATGAAAAAGATAATCTGTTTTAGAGGCAAGAGGGTGGAAGTGGAAGATAAAGCAAATATAATTCCTTCCCTGATCTCACTACTGAGTTTTTATCCTGGAGAAGCCACATTTCTGCTGTATGTGCAGTGTCCACATCTGTAACACTGGGGCAATATGCATCTGCCTTTGCAACAGCTCCCAGAGCTTCACACAAAGCGCAGCACGTGAGGGTGAGACAAGACGGGCAGTGCACTATGGTACCACGCTGAGGTGCATCCAGGCCACTGAGGGACCTGTCACACCGAGCTCTCGAGCCACAGCCACACCATAAATCACGAGGTGCGTGCCAGGAAGAGGAGACAACAGTAGGAATAATAAGTGAGCACACATACTCTCAGATAGAGGAATCCGTATCAGACAAAGCTGGAGACCACTTTTAACCATATCAGATGTAATTAAACCACTTCTGGCACTGTGGGAAGCTCCTTTCAAATGCATTTGGGTAAGGCAGAAAGTAGCATTTTGGCTATTGGACCAGTAAAAAAAAAGAGTGAAAATAAGATCCCCTTTTGGGTCTAATCAACACTTACACACCAGCAGAAGTTTTTCTACTCCTCTCAGGGAAATACATATGACTGTGTATCTCCTGGTTTCTTTATGGAACACTAATTGCCCACTGCACAAAAAGTCTAACTGATGTAGCATGTGATCCCTTGATTTTTCATAGCTCTAATATTTCAATGCACAACCCGTCAGTTTGTGTTTATTGTAGGATACAAGGTTACAAGGTGAGCCATTTCAGCTTGCAGGATCATCCACTGAATGTCATTCAGCATCATTCTGTCAGATTCAGAGGGCTCCATTTTCTTGCTCTTTCAGGACCTAGCCAAAACTGGAACAGGATGAGTATCGTGGTTTAACCCCAGCTGGCAACTAAGCACCTCACAGCCACTCGCTCACTCCCCCCACAGCAGGATGGGGAGAAGAGAATTTCAAGGGTGAAAGTGAGAAAACTCGTGGGTTGAGATAAAGACAATTTAATAGGTAAAGCAAAAGCCGCGCACGCAAGCAAAGCAAAACAAGGAATTCATTGACTACTTCCCGTCGGCAGGCAGGTGTTCAGCCATCTCCAGGAAAGCAGGGCTCCATCACGTGTAACAGTTACTTGGGAAGACAAACGCCATCACTCCAAACGTCCCCCCCTTCCTTCTTCTTCACCCAGATCTATATGCTGAGCATGACGTCATATGGTATGGAATATCCCTTTGGTCAGTTGGGGTCAGCGGTCCCGCCTGTGTCCCCTCCCAAATTCTTTTGCACCCCCAGCCTACTCGCTGGTGGGGTGGTGTGAGAGGCAGAAAAGGCCTTGACTCTGTGTAAGCACTGCTCAGCAATAACGAACACATCTCTGTTATCAAGACTGTTTTCAGCACAAATCCAAAACATAGCCCCATACTAGCTATTAGGAAGAAAATTAACTCTATCCCAGCCAAAACCAGGACAATGAGGAGGAGTTCAGCCCAAGAATTATGGAAAGAAAGCTGGCTGGCACAAGCAAGCTAGAAATGCATAAGGCAGCAACAGCTTCCTCTATGTGACCCTTCAAAAGTGTTTAGCATTCTGGAGTAGCGTTGTACTGCTACCAGTGCACATGTTCTTATCTTTATGTGCGGCAAACTGGTGCTCCTCTGGACTGCCAGCCTCACAACGGTGACCACAGCGGTGACTGGAGACTGCTCGCCCACATCGCTGAAGCGATGCATCCTTGTAAACCACACTGCTCCCCAGGGAACACAATCTGCTCTCCCCTGCTCCCACATGGTGACAGAAGTCTGAAATCTACTTTAGAAAGACTTTTGATGACAAAAGTCATCATCTGCTGGATGGGAGCACAGACCTGAAATCCTGCTCAAATATTTATCTGCTTTATGATTATTAAAAGATTTAATTGAAGAAGAGCTGGAAGATTATAAGGATAATAAGGAAAATGGTAAGTCAATACATTGACTTACTGACAAATTTAACTCAACCCATATTATGTCCAGCTACTCTCCCAGCAGCACATACACTATTCTCCCCAAAGCCAGCATCAGCCATTTGGCAGCGCACCGGGCAGAGCCCTACAGATCAAATTTCCAGATACAGAGAACTCACACGAAAAGGGAAAGAACCACAGAAACAAGCTGAATAAGTTTCCTTAAGTATTGAGTATCATTAGAATACAGAGGTAGGCATTTTGTGATGTAAAAAGAAAACAAATGTCTTTCATTTCACAAAGTAATTAACTTAGGGAATTATTAATAGTGACTCAATCATTGTTAGTTATAGACCTATTCTAATGGAGTGAAAATAAAAAATACAGAAACAATATCATAGCCATTTTGATGAAAAATTAGCAACAAGATAGAAGTCATCAAGTGCAAAGTGAAAAGCAAACCCATACAGAACACCATCTTTCTATTTACTATTTATTGTAATATGCAGTCATGTTTGGCATTGTTAATCCAAGTCCATAGTAAATGCAATATGGCAGAGCTGGCTGTAAACTAAAACCCTTTGGACTGAATTTTCATCCCAATGCACAGAGAATTACTTCGAGGACTCCTCGCAATGTCAGTTGGGCGTATTTACCATTCATCGTTCAATGCAGCGAAAACTTCTGTGCCTCTAATGTATCTTAGCTTATTCTGAAGAAAAACGTTTTTCAGATGAGAATGAGTTGTTCTTGCCAAAGAACACATAAAAACTGCAATGTGTTATATGCTGTTTGTCATTTTTACTAGGCAGCACAATAGTCATTCTCCTCCTCTCTCTCTCCACCACATTAAGTATTTTCAACAGAAACTTCAGATTTTCAAAGAGACTCATGATTAGGAAATAACGTGAGCAGAGAATCAGAGTGACCCTGAGCACTCTTGAAAATCCAGGCATAGACTCTTCAAGGCTCCCCAAGTAGTATTACATTCCATCCTTTGAAAGGCCTATACCAGCCTAGTGCTAAAATACAGCTGTTCTGCACGTGTTCTTAAATCTTCCGTTTCAAAATCTTTATATTTTAATGGAATGCAACAATCAATAAACTGGAAGTCCAGCAACTGGATAGTCATTTCCAATGAGCTCCTAGTTGCCTCACTATCTCCTTCAATTTTTCTAATGGCTTATATTATTTGGTACCACTTCAATGAAATGATGGCTTTCAGAAATTATAATTTATTGTAAGTAAAATTAATATTCTAAGCCCAAAAATCTTTCCTTCCAAGACTAGAGTTCACTGGATTCTTTTGCCAGAAGTCTTTGTAAGAGAATGCCAATTTATCAAATCCAAATCTTGCAAACCCAATGACCTCCAGAGTTTTAGGAGAAAATTTTGGCGTGTGGGGGGAACAGGCCCAGCCCACGCCAACAAATAACCTGAAAGTCCAGGCACTCATCTGAGGTATTAGAAATACCTTCCTAAGGAATGAAACAGACAGGGCAGAGACTCGAACACTTGAACTTGCATATCCCACTTTCCAGGCTATGCAAATGTAATTTTACATTTTTTTCCAATAGAATAATCTGGAAATCATTCTGACACAGGGTGCACAGGATTGTAAAACTTTTTTTCCTTCCAATACTACTCAGAACAACCTCTATCTTGCAAAGCCTCAAGCATATAGCATTAAATTAATAAATAACAGAAGGTGCTTGAGAATCAAAACAGGAAGGAAAAAGGGAAGGAAGGAAGGAAGGAAGGGAGAAAGGGAGAACCTTTCGTTTAATTTAAATTTCTCCTGTGCTATTTTTCTTGATCTTTAAAATCTGAGTGATATTCAAGCCCCAAGGAAGTAATTAACAATTTTTCAAGCTGCATCAATACTGCCAGCATACTGGCAGTACACTATATCATTATTTGAAATAGCTAACATTTAAAAGGCATCTTCCAGGATGCCTCAAACTTCTAGCAATATCATGATCTTTTTGCACTGATATGATGGCCCAGTTTCTCTGGGTATTAATATAGTATTCCATAATTAATATATCTGGCATATCCAAGAACAATTATCCTAGTATTCTGAAAAGCCAGAGCCTAGATTAGGTCGCTCATAGGTGGCTAGTGCTCTTAACAGCCAAAAATTAACATTCTTAGTTTAGACCAGAAAATGAATTTTAAATTAAAAGTTACATCCATATTGTGAACTGTGCTATGATAGATACCCAGCTAGCTGTATACAAGCTAACACATATACTGGAAACAATTTAACTATGGTAGTCCTTAGCTCCTCACAGACTGAACTGCATTGCTCCTCAAAGGAGTAAATCACTTCTGCATTTTTGATGTTGTTGTATGACTTTCAATATCTGTGTTAGCTCAAATGCAGCTCACCCAAGTGTCTCTATACTGCACTGCAGTATGCAGCATGGACATACCACAGAGATCAAATACAGAAGGAAAGAATTTAACCAATTCAACACCAAGCAAAGCTACAGGGTTCTCTGTCTCCATCATTGCATAGATTTAACGATTTGCAGTATGCAGAGGCACCTGAGCTCTGCCTTAAGGACAGGCAATAAAACAAAGCTAGTGTTATTCCAGGGCAAGCATAAAAACTTTCTCTAAAACCTTGTACTTCACTTTTTATATCTGCAGCAGCAGCCAGTGAAGTGATTTAAAATTCAGTAACCTGGAAGAATCAATTATAAAGTCTGACTTACTGCTGTGTAGAGACATCTTCAATGTTATTTAACGTTGCTCTACAGAAGCAGTGTCCCAAAAGATGCATTATATACCTGTATAACTAACCTCAAGTTTTAGGTAGGCATATAAGAGTTCATACAATCCCTAGGTCTGCAAAAGATTGTTTAATGGAAATTCACACTTCTGGCCTGAGTCTTGGGATTCATATCTGCCAAAAATAGTGGGATGCATTCCAAGGTACAATAAGTATCTTAATCTTTCAGCTGCCACTCAACCTGACCTGAGCGGTTAGTCTAAGTCATTGTCCAGACAAGTTATCTATTCTTTAATTTCTACAATACATCCAATAATTTCCTCAAATTTTCGTAAGTGAGAATTGCAACATGATGCAATGTATTTTTTTTTGTTACTGCAGACAAGTGAAAATGCTGCTGCAGTAGTATCAGTCAGCAACAACCTGCTCTGGAAAAAATAGAAACTAATTTTCCTTATGCTTCTTGCTGTGGCATAGGTACCATTAATGGAAATACCTAGCCTTTAACTTTACTCATTTTGCTTTCAAACTGATACCAAATTTGAAAGGCAGACCTGTTTTGATCCCTTCCCTAAACATGGATCAAATACTGACATATCTGTATTTCACTTGCAGATACAATATCCAACTTAAGTCATAATCTGAAGTTAATCAAGGAATTTCTTCATCTTGTAATTTCTCACCTGCAGGTAGTTAGAACTGTGATTACAATTAAAATTACCATTAAAAACTTCATGCTGTGGTTTCATTACCTGTGTCAAATGAGTTATATTAATTACAAATTATGATATTCACAGACTTGTGTTAACATGCATCTCAACAGGAACCATGAGGTTTCCACTGAAATCTGCAATTCAAGACTTAATTTTGGGAAACATCTGAGAACTCAAGTTAAAACTCAACTTCATGAAAGAATGACTCAGGCACTTGTGTTGTCAGAGAGCAAGATAAGTATGTCACTCACAAACAAAGAGCACTTGCACATTCATATTAATGTATTATAGACCGCTTGCCATTATTTGCTCAGCTAAAACATGAGCTCAGAGAAGGTCATGGAACCAATCCACTTCCCTTTTAAGTCAATAGAAAGGCTGTTGTGGCACTTTGTGACTGCTTCCTACAAGCAACCACACAATACATGTAAGGCAGAGGGTGGTGCTAAACTCTACAGCATCCCTACCTCCAGGTGTAAAGATAGTAGTCTGGCTGCACAGAATCAGCATCCAAGATCTGCAAAGCTCTTGTACTGGCAGAAGCAGTTGCTATCCTCTCCTGTATAAGGCCCTACTGCATTTCCCCAAAGGAAGGGTTTTAAATTGGGTCACTTTTTCCCTTTAAGGATAAATAATAGATAAATCTCCCAACTTATTAGCAATCCAAAAGTATGAAAGCTACTTCTGCTGTAATCACTGAAAGGGAAAGTAAAGATATATTTCACCTTCTTATTATTGTAAAAGAAGAAAACACAAATACATCTAGTGAATAATTTAATTACAGAGCAAACTAAGCATTTAAAGACCTTCCTAAATGTCACAAAGCTACACAATGTAGACATAAACTAAAATTATTCAGTAGATGATCTGCAATACATCCACGGTTACTGAACATGTATAAAGTAAAAAAAGCTACATTACTATCAAGTATTAGATAAAACAAGCTGGTGTAAAACAGCTGTCAGCAAAAAAAAAGGTTTCATCTTTCATCGCATGTACTCATCCTGTTCCAAAATAATTACTCCAATCTTTCTACCTTCTCCCATAGTTACTTTTGCACACCCTATACACCCTTCTCTGGGAGCACATTTCCTTATCTAGTTAAGTCACTACCCCCTTCCTTCCTATTTTCTTAAGAACAGCATAGTCAAAAGAAGCTCATGATCATAAGTCTGTAACAAAAATGAAAGCAACAAGAAGTATGCCAACAGTCACCCTGATCTTTTCACTTGTATTTTGTGCCCTTTTGTACCTATCTTCTAAACTGAAAATTCTTCAGACTGAAGACTGTCTTGCTGTATACCTGCATACTATTAGCATTATACAAACGATAACACAGCCCAGAGAGTTATATTCTCAGCTGAGAGTCCTCAGAACTTGCTGGTATCATCCCGCCACTACATCATGATAAAAGAGGTTGCAAAACCGCCAGAGAAAAGTTCTTCAGTTCCCCACCAGCACCCCCTTGCATGACATAGACTATCATCGAGAAGAGCATCTCCTAATCCCAGTTACTGGCCTTCATACACTGCGGTAACAAAAGCTTCAGCAATAAGTGAGATATAAAATAAACACTGATTTTAACATCCATGCTTAAAGCAATAATCTTTGAATAATCTGCTGCAAATACTGAAATTAATTCTCAATAATCTGAAAAAAAAAATAATTTCAGCTTAAAAAAATTGCGAACAGTACTAACTACTTAAGTAATACAATGAGAAGTTGGGATGGATTTATTCAAAAGTTACAAACAATAAAATACAAATTAAAGAGCAAACATTTACAGAGAAGGGTACCATATAGCTGGCAAGACAGAATCCTATTTTCATGAATAATCTCAAAGTGGGAAAGAGAGAAGCAAAAAAAAGAGGCAAGGAAAACAAGTTGTATGGACAAATGGCAAAAAGAAATCTGTTCGTAAAAAGAAAGAACAGAAAAGCATGAATTAGAAAATAAGTCATTAGTATGAGGGGAAGAGGAATGAGGAGGAAGTGTGAAAAGAATCCAGCTCTCTAGAATGGCAATTTTTAGTTACTAATAAAAAGTACTACCTTCCAGAAAAGCTGCTGCTTGCATGCCTAAATGGACCTTTAAGGAAGGTCCAAAAACTCTCAGGCATAAGAGTCAAAACCATCCGACTCAGGGAACTGTAAGAGGAGACATAACATTTCATATCCACTTTCCGGCTGTGATCCAAATCTGGCACAGGTGGCTTGTAAATAATTGTCACTGCCAGAAACCTGCAAATGATTGTTGCTACCAGAAACCCATTGGCCTATTATGAAATGAGTTTTAGTCTCAGTCTGGATGTTGATACTGCAAAGCTGGTCAAGTGTCACAATACTGTAGGACGGTGCAACCGCTTATCTGTCACACGGCCCAAAGCGCACCCTGCAAAAGGTGGCAAAGACCCTTCAGCCCCTTACTTAAATCCACCTTTGGCACACCGCAAAGCACAGGACAACTAGGTTTCACTCCCAGCTCTGCTGCTGATCTCCCTTGAGCCTTGTCCTATTTCCATTTAGGCCAATTCCCTGCAACTTTCACAGGTCTCTATTTCCCTCGCTGGTAAAACTGAAGTGATATACTTTATTTTCCTCGCCTCTCTTTTCTGCCTGGTTGATTTAGGCTATCAGCTTCAGGGTAGCAATTGCCTCTGATGACGTACAGCTCCCTAACACTGATGCTGGGCAGAACAGGACTTTGATCTCAGCTGGAGTCTCTATGCAGTACAGAGGTAACATGCTATATAAGAGCACAGACCCCTATTAAGGGAGAGCTCTAACTTAAACGTTTTAAAAGCACACGACTAAGCTAATTTTATACATCGCAATAACCCGAGACAAGACAGCCTAATTTAGAACAGAGGAGACACACGCTCTTTGTACCCTTTTCTTTAGAAAAAGCAGCGCGCTCATAAATTATCAATGCCATTCCCCACAGCAGGCAGCTGAGAGCAAGTCTGCCTGCATTGCGATGCACTCGGTCACAAACTGCACCTTGCAGCCGGGTGAGTACTCTACCTGCACTGCTGCCTTTAGAATGTCGAGGCTTAAAGTTAGGTAACATCCCAATACCTCAAATAAATGCATAGACAAATGTGTGGGACACCCTTGGTCTTCAAGCCTGTTCCTGCTCCAGGACTTGTTTACATATCACACTTTCAGAAGCCTTCTCATCTGCTGTAATTGCCATGATTCATGAATTTACAACACAGCTGTGCTCCACAATTGGCATCCAACTGTAATCCTTCACTTTGCAAATAAATAACTAGTGACTGTTTATAGCCGCAATATCTAAGCACAGCCTTAAAACTTCAGAACAAATTCATAAAAGCTACGAAAAATTGACTATAATAAAAAATGTGACAAATAAAATAATGTATATCATTACCATCATCATGTAAATATCAAGATGTATTATGCCACTGCAAATGCACGCTGTGTATTCTGCTTTAGACAGTGCCCTCTGTGCAAAGTGCCAGACCCCCTGCGGCACAGTTCATGGGTTCCCCTTGGCCTACGGCAGGTTTATCCACACAAACCAAGTCTCAGCAGAATTACACAGACCCTTTACAGAGAACTCTGGGGACTGGGGGCAAATTTATTCCTATGTGGACTGCGTTTTTCAGCTGACAATGTTTATATATTTCTCATTAAACAGGTTAGATGGTTTTGTAAATGCTGCTTTTTAAGTTATAGTATTAAGACTTATTGTTAAAGAAGCAAGTGCAAATATAAGAACAAATTATAATAGGGACTGGGACCTTACTGTGACTGAGTGTACTGATACTTTTATCTTAGCTAGCAACAGTTTCATTTAACTATAGTTATGTAGTATGAGGAATGTGCTCACTTATTCAAGACACACCAGCATAAAATAAAAATGAATATGTTAATTTCAGAAATTCTATAAATTAAAAATTAGTTCAGGAAAAAAAAATGAAACTGAAACATATTTTTGAACAAAAAACCTGAACTCCTGTGAGTCTGTAATGATTCACAGATACTTCTGCTTTGTATTTTCTACGGGAAACTGCTAAAGGATACCAAAAGGATACACTACTGTGCTTGAGAACATAATTCCTAAAGAAGCTACATCTTACTCTTAACTGCCATCAGGAACAACCGTTGGGGCTGGGAGTGGCTACATGAACTGCAACTGATTTTTTACTTGAGTCTAAACTACTTTGATCCTTCATAATAAAGGACGGAAAGGTTGTTAAAAGTGGGTTCAATTTAAAAAAGAATTCCTAGCTCGTTGTATCTGGTATGTAGCTTCATAAGAGTAAGTGCTTAATCGTATGCTTGAATTTCTATCTACGAAATAGTTTCATGAAAATATTTACTTTTTAAAAATAATTTCTCAATTGTATTTCATAACATTAGTGAACTCGAATCTCTTCATCCTATGACTATTAGTGTTTCAAAAGCAGAATGCATAAGAGAAAAAAAGACACTAAGGGCAAAATGCCACAATTGTATACTCGCAAATAATATGAATCTTTTATCCACCTCAGCATGAAAAAGCTAACGCTGACACTGAAAGAATTGCCTACTATTTTTTGTTAACTCACCCAAAATATTCTCAGCATCTTAAAAGTGGAAGTATAATCTGTTGAGAGTTTTGGACATGCAGGTGGATTGCTTAACGAGCTGTGCACAACATTCAGAACTGATTCCCTCTGGCTCATTTCACTTGTAAGGAAAAATACGACATTTTACTAAAGAAAAAACACTTCCCTGCTTAAATTAATTCAGGTATATAGCTGCATGTATGTTCGATTGCTAGGAGGAACAATGTAGGTTTTAGGAGTCATGCTACCATTTTAAAGTCTGTGCCAATGTTGAAACAGCTTTGCCAAGCTCAGAGAAGGGCTTGCAGCATTTTCTAGCACACTGTACATCGGCGAAGCTCAGGCTATGTCCCATACGTCTTTACAGACTTCAGCATGCCCAACAGCCTGTGCTCTGTGCTCTGTCCCCCATGCTAGCAGCAGTGACATTGTTGGCTGTCACATGCCACCCAGGCCATACAAAGAAGGTGGAGAACAGGCCTCCAAGCTTTGAGAGTCAGCAACCATTGAACTCGCTACAGTAAAGAGGAATCTGAAGCAATGGAGCAGATAAGCGTGGAGCATTTTGCTCCCAGAGAAGAGATGAGCTATTCCAAGGGGTGCACATCAGGCCTCTCCTTCTCCTATGTATTTGACTCCTACAAAATGGTACTTCGACCTAATTTCCTAATAAAGCGCTTTCATGTGTAATCTCAGTCACATACGCATTCAGAAACTCTTGTTTCCTGGGTAAGTACGTTTAGGGGATCCTGGAGGACGCCTTAAACAAGCAAGTTCAATGAGATTTGCAATGATATACCTCTAACTCAGGAATTAGCTCTGTAGAGTGAAAAATAAGTCAACTTCTTGAAAGAACTCTATGCAAGAAGCCTAAACAAAGACACTTCAGAGCAGAAGCATGGTTTGTTTGCCTTTTGGTTTCAGCAGTTTCTGGCCATAAACCTATGGTTATCACTCAAGAGTAATATTATATTAGAAAAGACATGAGTATCATCAGATCTGTGTTTCTCTGAAGATCTACCACTTTGTCTCCCTTTGCTTCTCTGAACTGCACTGAGCAGAAACAGAAGAGATTTTATTTCCCTCTTCAAGGCCACTGCTACAAAACCCCTCAGCAAACTTTTGGCATTGGCCTCTGCAGAGCCTGGTGTACAGTGAGAGAACGGAGAAACAGTTACTCTGCTGCTGGGAAGAGCCATGAACAGCTGTTCTTCTGGTATTTTTGCCTTCATTACATGGCTTCAAATTGCACCAGAATGCATCCGCTGGTCATTTTTGAAGCCTTATTGCCAATCCCTTATGTCTTTTCAAAACACATGGTCTGAAAGAGCTATTGGGGAGACAGTGGCAATAATCTCGGGTTCACTGTAATCAGTTTTCCTTCTTTTTGAGTCTTCTATTGATTAGAACTATCACGCGCACAGATTAAAACAGCAGACTTCCACTTGTGCATCCATCATTTTAATTTTTTCTCTGTATTAAAGAGTGATTTATTTGTGTTTATGTTGCAGTCATTGTGGCATATGGTCACTACAAATATTGTCATTTAGAATAGGACAAACTACAACTGACCTGCTTACACAGCTGTCTTTGTTTTAAAATGCACTCTGTAAATATTTTTAATTTCATGATTCTCTACCAAAAAAAAAAAGTTTACGTTACTGCATCTACCTTGTTTTATTTACAACCAAATGAATGAAACAAACATGCATTCCTGTCTTATCCAGAACACCCTTTTGAAACACCCGTGACTTCTTTCTGCAATAATTCAGTTTGAAAAAGAGACTTTAATGAAAACTAAAAAACCCCATAACGTTAACATCACTGCGAACAGCAGATTCGGAAATGGCTCTGTTATTGTTCCACAGCACAGCCCATCCCGCCCGGAGCGAAATCGTCTTTGGCTCGCTCTCTCCTCGTACCGGCAAGTGAGAAACAAACTGTTCTCCTATTCCAGCAGCAAACGCTCCCGCTCCAAAACCGGGCGCTCGGGGCAGGCACG
>NW_008823951.1:51564-53690 GCF_000699105.1 Pygoscelis adeliae | reverse complement strand
GATCGGGCCCTGAGGCGAGTAACGGCCGGGCAGCCCTCGCAGCCGACTGAGGCGGGGTAGAGGTGCGAGGAGAGCTCAGCCCATGCTTAAACTCTTCTCAGTCCAGCCCTACCGGCAAAATACATAAATTTCAGCAACTCGACCCAAAATGGCTGAGGAGCCACGGCCTAGGGTCTGTTAGTAAAAGCTTAACGCAGCCCTTGAGGGAAAATTCATGTTTTATGTTCGCCGACATTGGACTGGCACTTTATGGTGACACAGCTGCTGGGCCATGGTGGCTGCAGCCCACCTCTGCCGGCCCTGGAGCAGCCACGAGCACCAGCAGCTCTCCTGGGAAAACCATGGCAGAAGGCTAAAGCTGGCTGGGAGCAGAGCAGAGTCACAGCTCCCTGAGGAGCTCAGCTTTTGCTACACAACTGTGTTACAGGCCACCATCCACTCATCCCAGCAAGACCAGCTCTGCTGCAGCTCTACAGCCACAGCAGAAGTTAAGCCCATTTACACTATTGACCACATAAATCCCTCCTCCTCCCCTTAGTCAGACTATACGCTTACAGAAACAGTTCCTGACTTCATGGAAAAAACATGATCTGAAGAAAGAAGGAATTAGTGAAAGGAATCAATGAAAAAATATAATCTCTATTTGCTTTGAATACTGGCAGTCTGGCCCCTAATACCTCAGAAGTCTTGATGTAGATAACCAGCTGTACTGTGAATGGAGGAGAGGTTTAAAGAAAAGACTGTTACGAGTTAGCTGAAGTCACCTTTTTGCACAGAACAGGCATTGCGGAATAAACCTTCAAAGAGTTAAGTGTGGCACCCACTGTACCCTGGAAAGGCTAAGATGGAAAGGGGCACCTAAGTGACAAAGATGTGAACCTCTGACCTGCTAAGCCATCCCCAAATTGCAACGTTGCTCTTCTGCTTGATGGTGTGCACTCGTGCGGAAGAAGGGTACAGTACAGGTTATCCCATTACAAGGTATTGCAGAATTAGAGGGAAGGGTGAATGATGAAGACTGTGGAAAGGTGCACATCTGAGCAGAGAGTGAAAAAAAATGTTCACCTGAGAAAATAGAGACAGGGAGTTTAAGTGTCTAGAAATAGTAGAGCAGAACAGTAGAAAAAGAACTTTCGTTCTCCTGGTTTTATAGCATAAAACCCAAGGAGACAGTATTATAATTTAGCAAATTAAAAACAGATTGAAGGAGATGATAGATACTTTTTCACACAACATAACTCTATGGTAGAGGTCACTACCAAAGAACATGGCTGGGGCCAGGAAGCCAGCAAAAGCCAACAGAAGATAGCACGCTTAACAGATGAGGGGGAAAAGGATCATTGCTCATGAATTGGCAGGGCTCATTGAGAGGGCTTTAAACTAGGTTTGAAGGGGAAAGGGGATAAAACCAGGCTCACTAGAGATGAGCCTGGGGGTGGCATGCCGATGCTGGGCGAGAAATCGATAGTCCAGCTCAAGTGCATCTACACCAATGCACGCAGCATGGGCGGCAAACAGGAGGAGCTGGAAGCCATTGTGCAGCGGGAGAGATATGACTTAGTCGCCATCACAGAAACATGGTGGGGTGACTCTCATGATTGGAGTGCTGCAATGGATGGCTATAGACTCTTCAGAAGGGACAGGCGAGGAAGGAGAGGCGGTGGGGTGGCCCTGTATGTTAGGGAGTGTTTCGATTGTCTAGAGCTCAACGATTGTGATGATGATAAGGTTGAGTGTTTATGGGTAAGGATGAGGGGGAAGGCCAATGAGGCAGATATCCTGCTGGGAGTTTGTTATAGACCACCCATCCAGGATGAAGAGGTGGATGAAGCATTCTACAAGTGGGTGTCTCGATCGCTGGCCCTTGTTCTCGTGGGGGACTTCAACTTCCCGGACATCTGCTGGAAATACAACACGGCAGAGAGGAAGCAGTCTAGGAGGTTCCTGGAGTGTGTGGAAGACAACTTCCTGACACAGCTGGTAAGTGAGCCTACCAGGGGAGGTGCCTCGCTCGACCTGCTGTTTACAAACAGAGAAGGACTGGCGGGAGATGTGGTCGTCAGAGGCCATCTTGGGCTTAGCGACCATGAAATGGTAGAATTCTCAATTCTTGGTGAAGTAAGGAG
>NW_008823951.1:44399-49790 GCF_000699105.1 Pygoscelis adeliae | reverse complement strand
AGGTGCTGGAGCATGTCCAGAGAAGGGCAACGAGGCTGGTGAAGGGTCTGGAGAACAAGTCTTATGAGGAGCGTCTGAGGGAACTGGGGTTGTTTAGCTTGGAGAAAAGGGGGCTGAGGGGAGACCTCATCGCTCTCTACAACTACCTGAAAGGAGGTTGGTGTTGGTCTCTTCTCCCAAGTAACTAGCGATAGGACGAGAGGAAATGGCCTCAAGTTGTGCCAGGGGAGGTTTGGATTGGACGTGAGGAAAAATTTCTTTACTGAAAGAGTGGTTAAACATTGGACCAGGCTGCCCAGGGAAGTGGTTGAGTCACCATCCCTGGAGATATTTAAAAGACGTGTAGATGAGGCGCCTAGGGACATGGTTTAGTGGGCATGGTGGTGTTGGGTTGACGGTTGGACTCGATGATCTTAGAGGTCTCTTCCAACCTTAATGATTCTGTGATTCTATAACAGAAATGTTACTGTATGGTTCACTGTCATGAACTTTTGAGAAGCTATTTTGTTTTAAAACCAGAAACGGGAGTTTAAAACATTTTCCAGAAGTCAAAATGAGACCTACCTTTAAGGAAGAATTATCTCACATCCATGTGGATAAGATAATTTGCTGGTTTCTTGACCAGCATCAGGCGCTGGACTTGACAGACTTCCGTTCCAGTCAGGCACAATCTGGAACTGTAAAACAACAGGCTTAACCACCACCTGGCAGTGTTATTAGCGTGAGGAGGTGGCTGCAGGGAAGAGAGATCCCATCTCCTGGTACTAAGCTACGTGCTTTTTAAGCATGCCCATTTACTGAGGCTTCTGTAGAAAATAAGAAAGGAAAGACAAAAACTAGAATAGTTTCTTGTATTTCTTCAGAGTCAAAGGCTCTCAAGACTGATGATTAGAATATCTATTTTCAAAAAGCTGTAAGTGTAAAGTCTGATAGATGAGCTAATGCACACACATCAGAAAAATTCCTCTGAACCTTTGAGTGATATGAAAGTGCTTTACTGTCATTTAAACAGCCCAAGACCATGTTTGTGTTAACAAATACAAAGCATACGGGGTTACTAGATGTTCAAAATGGGAGACTGTCAGGGTGTCCTGGAAGATGGGGGTGCACAGAGCATAATATCCATCTAGGGAGAGCTGACACAGAGGAGAAGAAAGATCAGGAAAACTGTACGGGGAGAAGGGAAAAACAATTCTCTGATCTTTTACCCGCTTTTGTAGGGTTTACTTATGCCCCCAACCTCTTCGTCATCCTCCCCCACCCTGATTCTCCCTTATCCCGTTACCATCTTGGATCAGTTGCTTTTATACTGCCTCACTCTCCAGCTTCGGTTCTTTCTCACTGGCAATGCTCTGCCCCTGTTTCTGAAGTGGGTGAGCTGAGCAGAAAGGTGAACACCAGCCCTCTGCAGCCAGCAGCGTTAAGAGCAGGATTACTGCACATCTCTAACTGAGGAAGGTCCCGACTCTCCAGTCTCCTATGGATGTCACTCTGCTTTGTCTATATGGCACACAGAGCTAATTCTGAATGACAGGGCAAGAGTTAAAGAGAAATCTTTGCTGGGAGGATGACCAAGGTGTTCATTTTGCTGTGTAACAAGCCTCAAGATTGCCCTTGAGGTACAGATCCGTTCACTGACATTTCTAATAATTTTCAGCAGCTCAGGGAAGACCTGGCTTTTGCAGGTGCCGGTTTCCCCAAGTACTACTGCAAGAAAAACTAGGAAGAAATACCAGCATGGAACAAATAACACTTAAACGCAATGATGATTTCTAGGTGCTATCTGTAAAGAGAACTGTGCTTCTCAAAAGCCATGCTTAATTAGTTTCAGATACCCACCTGATGGGCGAGGTAGCCTGTTAGAAAAACAGTGCTTTAAAAGTTCAGTGGTGGATATGTGAAACAGATGGAAAGCAGCAACGTAGATGCAAACTTAGCTCCTCTACTGCCAAATGTGTCTCACTGAGTGCCATCTTCCTCTATGTACAGTGTGCTATCTTTCCAATTATTCCTGTTTTGTCCTCTATGTAAAGTAAGTGTCCTACTAATACATTTTTTGATTGAGATGATGAATAATACAACACAACTATATCTAACGGTTGAAAACACCTGCATTTGCAACTGAAAGCCTTCTGGCAGTCTGGGTAGAGAGCAAGACATCAAAGCAGGAGGGCTGTTGAAAGGGAGTTGGGAGAACCTAAGGAGGCAGTAAAATAAGAAACTGGTGTAAGGTCTTTCCTAAATATACAGATTAGTAACTTTAAAAAGTCTAATTTTGCCATGATGGGGGAATTAAGTTCATATAATTTAGCCCATGGGGAAAAAAAAAGTAGTAAATATATATACTGATTTGAAAAAGTGCACAGGGTATCTTTTATAGAGGGATTTTTATCTATCTATATTCTGTTGTTCCTCTTTCTAGAGCCACTGTTGCTTCTGCGCTAGTGAGCACAGCACCGTTCAGAGCTTTGTGTGCTACAGATAGAAAGGTCTGCATGTTGTGTGGCTTCGAAGGTTTCCTACACCTCATAGCTGCTATAGTAGGCTCGGGATACATATTGAATTAAATTGCTGTCTCATTTGCCTTTTTAGCTGACCTGAAAGAAGGTTGATTTTAGAGAAAGGAAAAGTATAGTAATGAACACCATAGATATTCTTATTTGCTGACCCATCCTGCTTTTATGCTGTGGTATAACACACATTCTAACTTACAGGTCCTAATCCATTCATAAGATATCCAAGAGACTAATTTGATCTTTGCTTTTTAGGTCTTTTAAAAGGGCAAAAGCTGACAGTTTGTTGTCTGTGGATCAGCTCAAGCAGAGTGCAGAAAACACTTCTATCCGGCGTTTTAAATCTTATAATAGCACAAACAGGACAGATTTGGCATAAACATGTAAGGATTCTGGGGTTTCCTTTATTGGCTTGGACGTTTCTAATTTTAAGCTCCAAATGACAAGGAATAGGGGTGTGTTTGTGCTGGCGTAACTACAGAAGTGGTTGTGTTTAGATTTTTCCATTCCAATATATCTAAAATCAAGCTATCATATTTGAAGTAAAGCCATGCCAAATAAAACTTATCTGCATTCATTACAAACCTAGAATTCCTTACAAAGTTCATGAACTTTTCTGTACAAAGCTCAGATCAGTTGTGAGCGTATCTAGGATATTTTGTTTGTTTGTTTGTTTGTTTGTTTGTTTGTTTGAAAATCAAACTGTGCAACTAACCAGGACCAGATGCAAAAGCTGAGGTTTTGTATAATGAGCTGAAATTCAGCAAGTTCAGTGGATTTCTTCTCAAGCAGTGAGTTCTGGAATGTGTTGAAACAAATTCAGAATAAACTCCAGGGATGATAGTAAGGGCGTTAAAAGTTTCACAAATCAAAAAGAAGAAAATGCTCACAAAAAGTGAGTAAAATCAAAGCCCTGAATGGTAATTTTAGCCATAAACACTTCAGTAATACCAAAGACGTGATAGAGATAATTCTGCTCATTGTCATGGGCTTTGGATGAGCCTTATGCCAAATTCACTGTCCTTGTGCCTTAAACAGAAAGAAACCCAGGTTAAATCTTGTTTCCCTAGTAAGAAAAAAAGGCATTATTTTTGATATCCCGATTTCAACTAGAACAAGAAAATTTTGTGGTGAAGGTGAACAATTTGGAAATGAAACACTGGGAAGGAGACAAACTGGTATATGAAAGATTTATTGCAGCCTTTACATGGTTGATGCTCTCCATCTCTCCATGAAAGCTCACTTTTCCTTACTGTATTTCATCTACTCTCATTCCAATAAGTACATTTCTGTTTCTTTATTGTGAGGCTGTGAAGCATAAATACCGATCGGTAAAACACTGAAATAAAATCTATTCTGCAATAACAAAATAGAGTTCCCTTTCCCAGAGTGATTTTTCACTTCAGTCACTTCGGTTTGAACTTGTCTAGCTCCACTGAGATCCTGTCTAATACCAGGTTTTTTACAATTAATATCAAGCTGATACCTACATCTACATATTCCTATAAAATAAGTAAGTATGAGAAAACATTAACTTTTGAGGAGTGAATGTTGTTAAGCTCACTTCACCAGCACTAGAAATCAAACCTTGTACACCACTGTCCTGGTGTTTGCCACTGGTGGCCTGCTTTCAACACCTGCTGTGTAAGTTTTTAGTTCAGTCTGAGAGCAGATCCTGTAAAAACACTTAGCGTCTCACTCAAAAACTTGCACTGGGTATATCCAATGCTCTGATTCTCCACTGTAAGTAATAAACCCTGTTACTAAGGTGAAAACAAAGTCTCTTGCACAGAGACAGACTAACCTACGTGACTGCTGTATATAAAGTCACTGAAACTTGAGTAAGAAACTACTATAATCATAAGTAGAGCTCCTGTCATCTTTGGAATTGCTGTCCCATTGAACACTCATCTAAATCCAGTGGGACCGCTAGAAATGGATTCTGCTATATATTCCCTTCATACTCCCCTTTTTACTGCCCTCTAACATCATTCCTACATCCTGATACCTAATGAAATGATTGTTCATGAAGGATGAATTTTCCTATGATAGTGCTTAAATACAAAATTGGATAATCCTATCCCATTTCAGCGTATTATTTCACACAGGTTTTGCTTTTAAAGGTTTCTTTTCCCTTTGAAGGTTATTATTAAACCAAATTTTACACAGTAATTTTGCTCTCATCTCTTGTACTGATGCTTTTTGAAGTTTTCTGAACCATTAACACTATCTACATGTCACTCAAGGCAGTTAGAATACCAAGTCAAAAATATATATTTTCAGAAAGACTCCCCTGCCCAAAGTACATGTCCCTCTCCTATAAGACTGGTCTAAATTCATAGCAAACCAAATGCCAGTTTACTGCCCATGAAAATTATAAGTCACTTTTTGTTCGGTTTTCCCTTCTAAAAATCAAGGCTAGTTTTTGGTTCTGGCTCCTCTTTTTTTTTTTTTTTCATGGAATCACAGGATGGACGGCAATGGAAGGCATCTCTGGAGATCATCTTGTCCAACCTCTCTGCTTAGAGCCACGACAACTACAGCAGGTTTCTCAGAGCTATGTTCAGGCAAGTTTTGATTATCTCCAAGAATGGAGACTCTGCAACTTCGCTGGGCAGCCCGTGCTGCCGTTTGACCAGCCTCACAGTCAAAAGGTGTTGTCTTATGTCTGAATGGAATTTCCTGTATTTCAGTTTGTGCCTGTTACTCGTTTTGTTCCTCTGAGCTAAGATGCATCATTTTGCACTCAACCAGCAAGAGGGGAACATATTGCATCTCCCTTTGTTCTCACGGCCAGTCCAGAGGACCCCGAGCTGTCCTTTCAGGACAAAACGAGGCTCTTCCAACTCAGACTGGGAGAGCCATGCTGAAATTCTCG
>NW_008823951.1:33220-44362 GCF_000699105.1 Pygoscelis adeliae | reverse complement strand
CCAAAGTGTTTCTTCATGTTAAATAGTCTTTGCTTTGCAGCATGGTGCGTAGGCAACTGTACTTAATACTGTAAAACCTCAGGGTTAATCTGAAGCTAAGTACATCCTTCCTAACTGTTCTGTAAAAGCATGCATAGGCATTACCTCCAGTTAATGTAAATCAAAAAAATTCCATTGAAATTATAGATCTAAAACTGTCTACCCCAGCTGAGGATATAGTTTTAAAAGTTCATGCTTAGCTGTTAGGGAGCTAAACAAAAAACCAAATAAAATCCTGTCTAATCTCAGAGCTGTTGCCAGCCCACGGATGTTTCAAACACAGACATGACTTATCTGCCCTTAAAAGCCATTAACTTCACCTGACAATGAGCCAGAAAATTGAAATGCTCCCAGCAGAACTTGTAAGTAGAACCAGAAATGCTTTGCCATAGGTGTTCCTTTGGAACATCATGATAATGACCTTCTCATTTTATACCCTCTAGATTTCTTCTTCCATCAAACATGATTACTCAAAGAAGTCAGTTTATTTAGAAAAAAAAATGAGCCACAGGTTTTGAAAGAATTAATGTTCCATTACACTTTAGCACAGACTTGCAATCAAATTAAAATGAGGTTGAGTTCACTGTACAAGGAAAAAAGATTTGAATGGCTTTGTTTGGAGTCAAAGCAGCTAGAAAAATAGGAAACTAGCTTTAGAATAGCTGAGCATTTTTATAACTAAAAACATTCTACAGTCTTCAAAGTCTTCCGATGATATTTAAGATTAAATAGTATCAAGTTATTGTTTTCATTTGCTTGCTTTAAAATGGTCTAGCTAGTAAAACTTTGCAAAAGGAGCAGGAATAAGTATTTAAATTACTGTTTTGCTGCTCTCTTTCCAATACAATGGGTTAAATGTATTTGAGTTTGCAATGGAAACATCTGATTTTTCTTCAGAATTTATGCAACTTATTAGCTTGACTTACTGCAATCATCTGCACTTCTGGCCAATATATGACACTATTCGTAATATGACTGCTTTACATCATCTTTGTAATGCAATAAAATGCCGCATTCACATTAGAGATGATAAATTGAGGCAAGAGCTAGATTATTTAGTTTGCCTACAGCTATATAGAAAGTGGCTGGATAAGCTAGGAATTGATCAGTTGATCTTCACTGAAACATCCATCTACAGCACATACAAATTTTATTCTGGGTATCATGTGCCAAGCGCTTTCTGAGTCCTTCATATTTGCCAGTACAAGGAGAGAGTGAGAGTGCATTGCTTACTCAGTGTTTCCCTGAATTACAATCTAATGCAACTGGTAATAATTTCAAATATGCAGATACACTAAATTAGCTTAAACAGCTGGCTGAGAATTTCTGTTTGCAAGAGCTATTAATGTTATCAATTTCACCACACCATTTTTTCACTTCACCTCAATGGATGACTGAAGCGGCAACCAAATAGTTCAATAGAAGCTAAATGTGAGACACTCTGTTCAATAACCTGATCCAGCTTAAAGAGACTTTCTTTTTGTTATGTTTTAGCGTATTCTTATAAAATGTTTTAGTTCACTGTTACCAAGTTCTCAGTGATTTGGCTGCCAGAGTTTAACAGATGCTTGCTGGGCAGCTCCCAGCTTCCACTGGAGAATGCCAGGGCAGTTTCTTTTTGCCTGGTGAAGAGGTAGCTCCCCATGTTGGGCACCTGGGCACTCCCTGCCTACAGCCTGGGGATCTCCATAGGCTCATCGTGCAGCCCCTGTGCAGCCCAGCGCCCACCTCCAGCACACCTTCCCACCAGCACTTCACACCCACCCTTGGCGGGGCCCTCCTGCACCCGCTTGCAGAGGCCCCCCAGGCACTCCAGATGGTCCTATCTGACTGCGCATTTGCCAGCCCCTGTGAAAGGCAACACCTGAAGGGTCTGGCACAAAGCAGGCGAGGTCCCACCACCTCAGAGAGGAGGGCACCTGCATCAAGCCAGACAGGCCCTGCTGTGCTGCAGCCCTCAGCGCAACACTTTTCATTCACAGGGAGAGAACCCAATGCTGAATTACTAACAGTTCTTCTGTGAGAACTGTATCAGCTGCATCTGGCAGACCATGAGCACATTTTCCTCATTAACTTCATCAGTGGTTTGAGCAGAGTCTCCTCATCAACAAGTACAAATCAAAGCAGTTTTGTTTGTTATTTTTCTGTAAAAAAAGTTGGAGGAACTATTGTTTTCAAAATATATTTCCTGGCAGCCAGACAGGAAGATAAGCTTTTAAAATTTCCCTTCTAGACATAAAATGGTAAGTATTTAAGCACCAATTAATTACTAAGCAAAACATATACTCGTACCTTCAAAGAGCACTGTAAAGAAAACACAAAGGATGCATTAAAATAAGACTTCCACTTTAAAAAATTAAATTCTTCAAAGAGACTTTTCTTGCATGGCAGAAGACAAGGTAAAGCAACATTTCTTATGTAGTTTTGGGATAAGAATTAAAAACAAGGGAAAATAAATCAGTTTACATCTCTGTAGTAAATATTGTACAAAAATTACATGGATACAAAATTCTCTGAGCCTGTGCAGATTTTCATACAGGGAGATGACTATATGGAATCTACCTTCTTTTTCTTCATTTTGCTTTGCATAAACCCATCTTCTTTTTTGCCTCTCAGACCCTTTTCAGACAACATCTACTTTCTCCTAAATTACTGTAGGTAGATATATCTGGATGCTCTTCTCTCTAATATCCAACTCGGGAATTGCTACTTTGACTCCTTGGGATTTCTTCACATCTCCTTATCAATGACAGTTCCATGCTCTTTTTCTAAGTGAAATCCTGCTGCACCTTCCTTGCAGTGATACCACATTTTCCCCTCTATCCTTCCAGTTGCATGGTCAGCTGGGTTCACGTGCCTGGTTCATTCATGTGCCAAACACAGTTATTCAGGTCTGGATCATAACATTGGTAATACGATTGTAACCATGTCCTTCAACCCCCCTTCAGGAGCAGCAAGTTATAAAGACAAACTGACTGAGAGCAGGGATAATTCCAGATTCACACAAAATGTATTATATATGACTAAATCAAAAAGAGACTGAGATCAACGCAACATTCCTTCAGCGAATGTGCAGATGCAGTACATGCTATGGAGAATGTGAAATGAGGCACATGATCTGAACTGGTAAAAGATACAATGCATTCACTTAAAAAAAAAAATTGTGCAAGCTTAGTCACAGGCCTGAATTTAGTGAGAGGTCTGAGGAGAGGAAAAAAAGTAAAGAGCGTGAGACAACTCAGGACATCAGAGTCTGTTACTGCCTTGCTGCTAGTACCACCCATCGTTCCCATTCCTGCATGAATGATGTGGCAATGCCTCAGTTTACCTTTCTTCCTTTCACAGCTGTCTCCTTTTCTTGAATTTCAAGAATCTATTAAGATTCTTCAGGAAAGATGAAGGCTCAGGTCTTCAGGAAGGGATTTTTACTGTCTCTGCAGTATTGCCCCACCTGGCCCTGGACAGCACAGTTAATCTCTCAGGGTCAGCACACTTTGACTGGAAGATAAGCAAGAAGGAAACCTGAGACAGGGAAGAAGTAGAAAAGAGCTAGGGGGAAGAGGGTATTACAAAATGGCAGTGGAGATTAAAAAAAAATACCAGATTTTCTGCATTTACTAAAAGTCTGTTCCAAAACCACTGATGGCCCTTTTCCCAGAGAATACTAGTGTGTTGTCGTGGTTTAACCTCGGTTGGCAACTAAGCACCACGCAGCCACTCGCTCACTCCCCCCCCTCCCGATGGGATGGGGGAGAGAATTGGAAAAGCACGTGAGAAAACTTGTGGGTTGAGATAAAAACAGTTTAATAATTGAAATAAAATGATAATGATAATAATATGATAATAGTAATAATACACAAAGCAAGTGATGCACAGTACAATTGCTCCCCACCCGCCGACCGATGCCCAGCCAGTCCCCGAGCAGCGGCCCCCCCCGGCCAGCTTCCCCCAGTTTATGTACTGAGCATGACGTCACATGGTATGGAATGTCCCTTTGGCCAGTTTGGCTGTGCCCCCTCCCAGCTCCCTGTGCATCAGTCGGTAGAGCATGGAAAACTAGAAAGTCCTTGGCCAGTGTAAGCACTACCTAGCAACAACTAAAACATCGGTGCCTTATCAATTTTGTTCCCATCCTAAATCCAAAACACAGCACTGTACCAGCTACTAGGAAGGAAATTAACTCTATCCCTGCTGAAACCAGGACATGTGTTTAGATATGTTCTGTATACATATAATACTCACACATGTTGTACCTCTAGCAGCCATAATGAAGCAATTGTGCATGCTGTATATTTGGCACAGGCTTTTTGCTGCTATACCTGCTGTGTGACCCTGCTCCCTCACACAGAGTCCTAAGCATAACATCGCCCTTGAGAATCCACTCTGGAAAAAGCACTGCCTCTTCCTCAGGAACTGCTGAGCAGTTTCCTCATTCTGACATTTGCTATTTATTGATCCTGTCTTCCCTTACATTAGGAAGGTGGTAATGTAACAGCCCATTTACAACCAGTGCTGTATTGTACTGTAGTATGAGAGAGATGTGTTGAGACACGCTGACTCAAAGACCTAGAGAAATTCCCTTCTGTGCCTCTCGGCATGTTTTCCAATTTAACTGTCAGGCAGACCTAGTTAACAATAAGACCATTCCTTTATACAGAAGTGTCAAAGCAAAACCAAAACTCAGTGAAGGAAATTAAGTCAAAGAGAAACAGAAAGAACACAGCCAATCCAGAAAACACTGAAAAGTTCACTGAAGGGTAGTAGGCAAATTGATGTGGAAAAGGAGAGAGCAAGACAGGGGGAAAAGAATATATAAAAATAAACCCAGAGAACAGGGGACTCAGGTCTAGAAGACAGAGTTGGAGTTAACAGACTAAATACAGTCAGAGAAACTACACACAAAAGGTCCATATATCAGCAGGCTGGGAAAAAAACCAAACAACCCACCCTACAACAATGAAAAGCCTCCAAAAATACCACATATTGTAACAGGATATTGGAGTAAGTTGGTCAATTAGAAATGAGTCACAGATGAAATACGCAAAGGTATGCAGCACCTGAAGTGGTACAAAAGCAGATGGTGGGTATTGATACTTTTTTTTCTATTTGCCAACTTCTTACTGCTTGATGGCAATGAATTCTGTTGCACAAAACATGCCAGCCATACAGTAAATGAGCAACACTTGAAAGGAAACATACTGCATATTTTTCTGAATGGCAGATTTGACTTCAAATCGTCTTTTAAAAACAAATCGGTCTGTAGAAAAATATATTGTTGTGCTAACTTCTACTGAAAGTACCCAGCCTCACAGAGCGCTGTTCTTGGAGATTATGTGTTTCGCTGCTGTTTGCCCTAGCTGTCAAATACTAGATGAAGAGTTCTTGTTTTTCTCTTTACTACTCACTTTGTGCGCTGACACTTCAACAGACCTAAATGTATTATTACATTGAGATAAGATATTGTAGAGCAGTCTGTGGCTCAGATGCAAGTTATGTTTTGGAAGGAAATAATTGGCAATAAATAGACATTTCCAGAAGTCCACTGGAATTGGTGGAAGTATTTATGCACATTTATTCTATGGTCAGCCTAATATGATCAAGGTAGGGATTATAAGAGGAGGAAAACACAATTATACTAGCCAGCCTCAAGATGTATTATACCATGCTCTCCTAATGTCAATAAGTGCCAGCTTTCCTTGATACAATTTTTAATTATTTGCAATTAAATCTAACTCCGCATATTTAGAGAAAATTGTTCATTAATTCAAATTTTTGGAAGAATCAGTGAATATAATTTCCTTTAAAATGAAACCTTTGACTTAACTGTGAATCAGAAAAGAATACTGGAAAATTTTTAGTTTTTCATATTGGCATCCTGCTTAACAAAACTTCACTGTCCACCAGAGAGACTTTAGGGTGGCAGTAAAACAGAGGGTGCCTCTGTGCATATTGCCCCTACCTTGAGATAAGACTACTTTCCTCCTTCAGTATAGCAGTTGTAAAAAATATCAAGTAGTATGAGTAGTCCTGCCTGCTTACATGACACAGGCACACATTGACCAAACGTGAAATGGAGACTCTGGGCTCTTTTAACACCTACCAATGAATGATTTGTGTCACTGCATATATATTATTTTCATTCCCCACTGACATGAAATGAATTCTAAGCAGGTACAAAGGGAGATGCACCTCTGTCCCAATTGCAATCTCAAGAGCAGAATTGATTAAATATATTTATCTTGAAAAATGTCAGGTTTTCAGCGTCACAAATTTATTTCCAGAGACGCTCGAGTTACGTTTCCTATCTTGTGATCAGCTGCATTCCTGAAGCAATCTATCACCCCTTTATTTAAAAGAAAATATTCATGAACAAAGGTAGTGTTATGAACACCTGTAGCCCCTGAAAAACAAGAGAACTCCGGGCATCAAAGCAAAGCATCAAAAGAGGCAGCAAACTAGGAAACTGCAATTTAACAAGAGCACATGAGATTGAATTTCAACTGAATGAGATTCTCAGTCCAGAACCTGATTACCTCATTTTGAACAAGTCACTTCACCCTTAGGTCTCTCTTTCCGTATGTGATGTTTACAGTGTAAACACACAAGGCAGTCAAAGCGTGATGCAGGACAGCCCCCGGATGTATTTGTCTGCCCTAGCAGTGCCATTATCTGGATGAGGAGCTCTGCCAAAAAACCAAAAAGCAAACATGGAAAAAAATCTAAATCAGTTTACACTAAGGTGAACTTGTAAGCCATCATAATTTAAGTAAGTTAAAATCTGTAGGGTTTTTAAGAAGGCCAGGTTACTGAAGTGCCTCCTGAGCACTCGGTCTTGAGGTACTAAACATACTGTTCCCCATCACAGGAACATTTCTCACTTAACCAGCCAGTCCTCATGGGCATGAGGAATTTCTCTCACTGCCTCATAATAAGCATCTTCAGCAGAGAAGTTTAAGAAAACAGAGCACAGATGACTAATCCAAAGTTTTATGCCCTAAATGGGAGTCAGTTAAATCAACTTACAAGAGACTGTGCACTCTGAGGTGGAAGAATGAAACTTACTTCACTAAACCAAAGGGAATGCAGTGTTTTTAATCACATCCCCGAAGAACAGCCAGGCTGCTGACTGTTACGTAGTTTACCAGCACTGGAAACACCAGAGTTCAGAGGTTATTCCAGAACACATCCAGTTGGAAGTGGCAACTTCTATTAAGAAGCCTTGCAAAATTCCAGCAGCAGCCGCTGAGCACGTTGGACTGAAGACAAGCTAGGGTTTAGACTCCTTCCATACTTCATTTCAGTGCTGAAAATTCCTCCAGGCGAAAGATTAATGCATGCAATCCTCCGTAGCAGTGCATATAAATTACAGGTTATGTGCATCAAAATAATACAGAAAACAAAGATGGAGATACAATTTCTACAGAGTTGAAAAATCTGTTTTACTGACAACACTTCTGATAATCTATAACTTTGCTAACTCATCTTAAAAGAAGAACAATCCCCTCCTGTGCCATTATATGAAGGCACATGGAAGCTATATGGCTCCCCAATTCCTCACATTTCTCCAGAAGAAAGATCGGTACTTTAGCCCGATCACTGCCATGAGTAAAAGGTGTCCTTAATGGTAGCAAAAATTGACGGTGCAGAGGGAACAAAACCTTTCTTTTACAAAATGTTTCCTACCCCAAGTGTCTTAGGATACCTGAAGGAAGAGACCTGCCAGCCTTAATGTGTGAGGAGCTGTCTTGCCTGGAGAGTTGGCTGTCTCAGTGGTTTCACCTACTGCCCTCCTTACTGCAACACATCTGTCATTGGCCAAGACATCTGATCAAAGATGTATCTGGAGATACAGAGGGGCAAGGACTAAATGAACTCTTGTAAATTGTATTTGCATCATCAGATGACAATTCCATGTGGCTACCACCCAACCTCCATCACCCTGTCATCCAGAGCTAATGCCACATACTTTCATTCAGTCCATTCTCATCTTGCATTTAAAACTTATTTTTTTCTACAAAGTATTTCCCCATTATACATGCACAGGTAAAGAGAAAGAGCGGACTGACTTTTGCACAAGCAGATATGTTCCAGGGCAAGATCATAATTTATTTATTGGTTTAAGTCTGAATAGCTTCATCTGAACTAATAACTCTCCTAAGTTCGTTCTGTGTGTGATTTACTCTGGCAGACAAATTAGTAAGTGTAAAGAGATGGATAGAGCAGCCAAAATCTTTTCCATTTCAGTTCCAAGGCAATATAGCTGCTGCATGGTAGCAAAACATTGAGTAAGAAAATAAAAGTTCAAAGCTAAATAACTGAAAACTTGGTTGGGTAAAATGATCTCTTTTGCTAACCAACCCTGCGTAAGTGTTTTATGAAAAATACAGAGCCGGGCTCAGTTCCTGGATAAAACCTATAATTATTTTATAAAGACATATAGTAATTGAGGATGATTCAGAGATAGCTGAAGAAATAGCAGCTGTATCAATCTTCAGGGAAACAGTTCACAGAACTACATTTTTAAAGACTCTTCAAGGGCAACTGCTAGCTATAGTCCATCTGTTCATAAAAATCAAAATGAGAAAAAAAATCAATTATGATTTAAATTTAAATCGGATTTCAAGCCCAAAGCTTTTAAATTTCTTTAAGATTGCCGGCACACAGGCTTTGGATTTAAGACCTGCGTGATCTGTTTGAAAGAATGGCTGGCAGGTCACACCATTACATGTTCAGGTCTCTCCTTTAGGCTAAATTTGTGAACATTACTGAATTTTTCCCCAGTCAAAATGATACCCTAAACTTCAGCTTCCATAGCCCAGCCAGCATAGCAGCCCATAGCCGTTTTTTCGCCAGACCCCTCCAGGAAGGTAGTTTGCTGCCAAGGCAGGCTCCTGCCCCGCAGGGAGACCAAGTGGTGGCTCCCTGGCTGTGTCTCTGTCCCCTCACATTTCAGAAGCAGAGTGCCCTGAAAATCAAGTTCCACATACCTAGCTCAGATCAATGAACTGTAGGAAGAAGTTGGATGAAAAGATAATGACAGAAGTGAAACAGAGGTCACATCAAATACCTTTTTGCAAATGAACAGACTGGTTCAATGTCTCTCAGATCATAAGACGCTGTGCATAGATATTAGTAGGAAACACAACTCATAAAGACAAATTGATGCATATTCTCACATGCAAGGGATGCAACTTGGGAATTAGTAGAATTGAATTTGCTGTGGCAGCATAAACATCAAATTGCATTTTTGCTGGGAGAGCTGCAATGCTAAGAGCTAATACCACAGCAAGACCTCTTCAGTGTTTTTAATTGCATTAGCAATGCGAGGGCAGGTGCTTGTCCTTTTGTGAGATCAACTTCATGTTATTAATCTGCAGAGAAAACTCTGCATTCAGATGGATTTATTAACATTGTCTATGTTACTCGAAATATATACTGCAAACCCTGTGGAAGCAGGGAAAATATTGTATGTAACAATAAGAACTGCAAATCAAACTCCAAATTTCCAAAGGAACTAGCAGAACTTCACTGAGTTGGAGTGAAGATTTATGTCAGCTGAGAGCTTGGTCCATTATTTCTGTAATACTACGTAAATCATCATAAAACACGACAGATGCAGTATTAATGATGAGCTGCTAAAACTTAACCAGGGTCTCCCTCAAACCTTGCTGCTTCAATCAGTGCTATATATGACACTTCTGGAATAAACTGCTCTTTCATTCCAAATCCATCAAATTTTATATTTTGCCTCTCCTTGAAGTGATGGATTTTTGGCTGGGACAAACTTTATAGTTGGGTCTCTGCTGGTCCTGGGCTAGAGTTCACTTTGAGAGTACAGCCTTCCTCCGCTTCTGAGGATGCATGAAATTTGCGTGAGAGTCAGATAATCTGATGGGCAAACAAGTTCCATCTCACTGAGCCTGCAGTGTGAACAAGCTGACACTAGATGAGGATGAAGGGGAAATCCAAAATAATGAAGAAGGTGACCCCCAGAAACAGCTTTCCTATCCTTTGCCCTCCAGGCAGTGAGGAGAAGGGCGTGTGGAGAGTGTGAGAATGGTGCTTTCACACGCTTCAGCAAGACAGTAGTTCTGTCCTCAGGACTGCTAAATAGAGGATGGACACCTATCAGTGCAGGAAGAAACACAGCACCTGCTTTTGCAAGGAGCTGCTGTTTAAGAGGACACCAACCATCGTAGGAAGTAAAAAAAAAAAAAAAAAGAAAATACACTAACTGCTTCTTAATGCTTTGAAGTAGAACTGCAGCACATCCCCTCAGACACAGCGAATTTCTCTCCTTCTCCCACCGCTCTCCATGAAGTCAGACAAGGCATTTGGAGGGTGTGTGGTGAAACTGTCCTTTGGGGCAGACCTGCAACTTTCCTTGCATTTATATGAAGGCATGTGGGGGAAGCAAGAGAATATTTAGTCTTCCCTTCAGCCTCTTGAGGCAGAAGCCCCTCCCATCTGACTGCTGTGCTTAGCCACAGCCTTTTCAAGACTTTGGGCCTGCAGGTGGCTGAATGGACTATCATGCAGAAGTGGTTACCTTTTTCAGAGGAGCTTGGGAGGCCTTGTGAAAATGGCACCCGCACTGAGGATCCCAGGCATCCAGGAATCATGCCAGGCTTCTCCAATGCTGCAGAACTGGCTTTAAAAAAATCATACTGTTCCCAAATAAATCGAGGGTATTTTGACCTGCCTCTCGGCTTTTAGCTTTAGGATTCTGGTTTTCACATTTTCTCTACAACAGGGTGTGCTGGAAGTATTTCCCTGTAAATGGACAGGCTTAAGAAATCACAAGTGCTGAGACTTTAGGCTGCATTTCTCAAGTCTCGAAGTACTGCAAAAGCAAGCAGTAATGTTGAGCAGACACACAAGTCCAGCTGATTTCAGTGAAAGTATTCAGTATGCTGCAGTGACTGTGTGCACAGGTCACCATGAAATAGTACACATTATAGCCATATGCATGCAGCATTAGCATATTAATTCTATTGCAGACAACAGTACTAATATGGTCTGGAGTCATTCACTGATCACTAAATAATTAACTTTTACTACCAATATACTTTGATTAATCATTTTTTCCATAACAGTTGAAAG
>NW_008823951.1:12925-24648 GCF_000699105.1 Pygoscelis adeliae | reverse complement strand
AGCGTGGCCAGGGGGTCGAGGGAGGTGATTCTGCCCCTCTACTCTGCTCTGGTGGGACCCCACCTGGAGGACTGCGTCCAGCTCTGGAGCCCTCAGCATAAGAAAGACATGGACCTGTTGGAGCAGGTCCAGAGGAGGGCCACAAAAATGATTAGAGGGATGGAACCTCTCTCCTGTGAAGAAAGGCTGAGAGAGTTGGGTCTGTTCAGCCTGGAGAGGAGAAGGCTCTGTGGAGACCTTATTGTGGCTTTTCAGTACTTAAAATGGGCTTATAAGAAAGATGGGGACAGACTTTTTAGTAGGGCCTGTAGCAAAAGGACAGGGGATAATGGTTTTAAACTGAAAGAGGGTAGATTCAGAGTAGATAAAAGGAAGAAATGTTTTACGCTGAGGGTGGTGAAGCACTGGAACAGGTTGCCCAGAGAGGTGGTGGATGCCCCATCCCTGGAAACATTCAAGGTCAGGTTGGACGGGGCTCTGAGCAACCTGCTCTAGTTGAAGATGTCCCTGCTTATTGCAGGGGGCTTGGACTAGATGACCTTTAGAGGTCCCTTACAACCCAAACCATTCTATGATTCTATGAGAAGTATAGAACATTTCCTAAGGAACAATTCCATACAGTCTGGCTTCTATAGCATGGAAAAAGGAGAGCTGGAATAGGAACAAGGTTTACTAACTGTAATTGCTGTGGAGAAGGAAGCATCTTCTCTGCCTGGCATTAGAAGCAACTAACTGGTGGCATTGCTTGCCTTGGGATACTGTGACTGCTAAGAGCTTACACATGTTCAAAAACTGGTTAGAGAAATGGCAGGAAAATCCACTGTGTGTCACGAAGCTGCGGCCTCTGGTTCAGAAGTGCCTAAGGGGTAAATCACTGGAGGCTGGAAGGGCAGTACAGCATGGCATGCACCTTCTGCAGGCATGCGTTTGCCACTCATTGGCTGTGGGTGCTGCTGGCATCAGAGCAGGGGACTCAGTGCATCCCCGGGCAGACCCTGCACAACCTCCTTGTGACCATTCCCCACTAGTCACTCAGGTGAAGAAATGTATTTTGAAATTCCTGAAGGATCTCAAAGCATGCTATTGACTGTGAGTCAAACTCTCACTGACTCTGCAAAGCCAGTATTTCATTCCCATGTGCATACAATCTCCCCCCTTGGACGTGCTCTGAGAGCAATAGGCAGATAAATACTCAGCAATCAACATGTTTACTGTGCTGTAAGAAGAGATTGTTTTGGCCCATCACTCCAAGATGCTGCCCTACCCTCCGAAGAGCCACGCCAAATTAAGTTTTCCCCCTCACAAAAAAAGAAAAATGTTTGAGTTGAAAAATGATGGAATTTGTTTCTGATCTCTGTCTCCGAAAATCTGATGAAGAAAAAAGACTTCAATATTTATACTGAAGACTTCACTTGCCCTTGAAAATGGTGAAAGACAGCTGTGAAAAAGAAATATATTTAAGGGCAAATTCGTGCCCTTGACTTCTCAGAATAAGACATAGTGAAGCAAAGTGGAGAATTTCTCCTACCTCACTGTCATTTGTAAAAAAGAAACAGAAAAAAACCCCAAGCCCCACCCAAAACAAAAATCCAATGCTTTCACTTGTTCCCCCAAGCAAAAAAAAAAAAGTTATTGATTTCTTATTTTTAAAATGGGTCAACTAATTATGGGAATGAATCACTACAAATGTATGTTTACAAAGTCTTCAACATGTGTTAGTAGTGTATTAATGTTTGAATCATTTTTTACAAATGCATCAGCAAACATTTCTTCTTTGCATGCACTCTAATATTTTTCATTGGCCTGTACAAAGATTCCAGTTTTAAAACCTGTCTAGTTTAAGCTCAGTATTTTCTATTTTTGCCACACTAAGCAATCTAGATGGGTGGTTTAGAGACTAACAAGCTTTCAGAAACATCCAGTTTCAGTAATTTCTGTGCTCCCCATTTATCACTGTCAGACTGCAAAGAGGAATGGGAGCAAAAGAAAAAGTGTACTGCAGAGAAGATTTAAAGATTGCTTGTGGGTTTTGTTTCCACCTCCCAAACTCTACCGCAGCTATAAAAAGTGAACAATCAAGTGGCCTGATTACCTTCTAGAGCTACAGTAATCTAATTAGTAAATCAAAATGATACACACATGATAAAAATAATATATGCGACAAGATCAATGTTACAGAAGGGTGTCATGCAAAAGCTGTCCCTCCAGACAAAAACTGAAATAAAAATACTTTCTCTGTTCCCAGAAACACTTAGAATAATTTCCTTGCAGGTCAAGGTAGCCTAATTAGCTCTAAATAAGGAACACCCAGAAGAGTTTGTTCTATCATACATTTGTTAAAGCCTTTAAACATGTGATTCACTCAACTGAACTCTGGAGTTTGAAATTCAGACTATTTTGGCAACCATGATACTGCCCTTTTCCTCAGATGGAAAGGCATACCAGCTCTTGCAACGCTCCAGCTCCTGGATAATGTTTCTTTTTAAATCTCTGTCTTGGTTTAAGCCCAATGAATAAATACTTCTGTGGCATGTTTTAATTGCACATCCTTCACATCCTTTCAGCTCAGCCCTTCGCCTGATGAAGCACCATCAGGTGGCACAGCAGAAAAAAAACAGGCTGAATGCCAAATAGATGAAAGCATTTTTGGTGCCTGAATGAAATCCATACAGTACTTCAAATCTTGAGGCTTCTTCTGGAAAAGCAGCAAACAGGAACTTCCTTGCGTTACGTGCCTGACCTCCATGCTACGCAACTGCTGCAGAGGGCTCTGCTTTCTTTAGCAAAAGCACCTCCTTATCAGGAATATTCAGAGGTTCGGTAACAAGCAAACAAGCAACAAAACCTCACCCTACATTTCTGAGTCGTCAGTGACAGGGTATCTACACAGGTGGCCCTAGTGGCCTTTGCAGTCATGACTGTGAACAGCAGGGCTGCTTGTTAAGGGCACAGATTTAGACACAAAGATGAGCTGTGTTGTTCTCCATTTGCCAAGGACAACTCCAAAATTCAGATGTATGGTATTTCAGGCAATGTTCATGCACACAATGATATACTATACTGAAGAAAACAATCATCTTAATTTCCATATATTGGTGTCTGTGAATAAAAAAAGCACCAGACTGATAAAACTACTTTACATTTATAAAATATATTCAGAAGGATGATCCAAGAACCAGTGGTAGTTAAATTGATATCTTTCAGCTCAGGCATCATCATGCAAATAAGCAAATGCTATATTTTAGTACTTGTGAAATGCTGACATGCATACATAAATCAGGAATCACTTTGCCAAGCTGTTCTCATGCTCGTTCAGTTTAAAGTGGCAAGAGCCTCATATAGACAATCTTACAGTAAGTGTCACTGGCCACAGATAATGAATATTTTCATAAACATACAATATTTTGAAAAACCTGGATATCAACCAAAGTATGGCTTTTAACTCCAAAGGATTAGATGACTTTGGAAATAGCACACTAAAAGAAAGGAAACAGCATGAGGCATCTTGAAAAACCAGACACGGGCTTTCGTAGGTGATTTTTGCTTTCATTCCTACACAGTGCTACTGGCTATTACTGGTTTATAACCATGACTATTTCTGATTTGTGTCTCATCAGGAACTTTCTGGGGTTTTCCTCACAGATTTTCTTTTAAACATTTCTCCATAGAATAAGTAATTAAAATTTTTTTCAGGATGCTAATTTTCCCAATTTACAACAGTGAAAATAAGTGTCTACATCCTTTGGTTATAATTCAGTTGATACTGATCTGTAATTTTGGATATTCTTTGAGATAAACTAAGTGCTAGGATTCTCTGCACAGTTACAGTTTTCAGCACAAGAATTATAGAGGAGAATTATATTTTGTCTTTTCAAACAATAATGTGCAAGAATGAAACTCAAAAATAAAAGCTAGGAATAGCCAATTAGTACGTATTTCACATTTCTTTTTTTGTAATCTATAGGAAAAAACCCATGAAATCAGAAAGAATAACTTTCACTCTAAATTCCTATTGTTGTCCTACCATCCAAACATCTAGAGGCTACATTATCAGATGTTGCTTGAAGTTGTATAAATGAAGTAAAAAAAATTACATTTTTTTCTGATCTGCAATGCAGCACCATTTTATGTTATATTCTTAGATGAAGAAAATTAGAGAAACTATACAGCTTGATTTTCTCAAGTACACTGTATTAGAATGTGCCAGATAAAGATTTTCCCTCCCAGTATTTCCGTGCTTGTAGCCTACACAGTTTGTGACCCGGCATACAAAAACTCAGCTATTTCACTAACTGCTTTTAACCACATTGCATTTCTAAATCGGCACAATCAAATCCCTCTGAATTTTCTTCATTGTTAGAATGGACTAAAGGAACTCTTAACATGGCCCTACTCAAACTGACTACAGTGTTTAAACCTAAGTTATGGTGTTTAAACATGTTTAGATTTTCATCATCTATCCATCACGTTATCCATCACTGTAGCATCTATGCCTAGCCTAGTGTTTACAGCTGGTTTCTACTCACATGTCTTGCGGCAAAACTCTGTGGAGTGTCCAGACACAGAATTTGCCACTGTCTTAGGTAAAACCAGTTAATTTGCAATCAGTTAACTGGCATTGACAGAACTACAAGTTGTACATTAGGTGTACAGTAAGAAGAGAGAAAACTAAAAGCTTTGGTAGCCTTGGTGCCATCTGAAACCTCAGATGCTGTGGAGACAGCCTGACCCCATCAGAGGACAGCTTTGCCTCCTCCACCACCTCTGGCCACTGACCTGATGGGCGAGGGCAAAGGATGTGGCCCAAAACACCCAGGACATGGCTAGACTTCAGAGGCTCCCTTAGCGCCGTGCCCGCTGGCTACCCTAGACTGTACTGAGAGCTGGGCTGGCTGGGGGAGCGTGGCAGCAGCGCTTCCCGTGGCACGCAGTGGGAGCGGAGCAGAGGTGGAGGCTGGACACCGAGGCTCAACACAAGCAGTCACACATTCAGACCCCTGGGCCACTCAATTCTGCCTTCTTGGCACCATTGCCTTGGTGCCAGCACAATTGCTTGCTATGGTAAATATAAAATAATTAGGTTAAACAAAAATACAGGCAGCAGGAGCAGAAATTTAAATGAGACATTTCCAATAGAAGATTTAAAAGAAGAACCTGCAGTATGGTATTTCATAGGAAGCTAATGCATTTACCTCATTTCTTTGAATAAAAACGTTCCCACCTGGTATATTTATATTTAAGATTGCTTTGGGATTACTTAGTTAAGATGGTGTTCGAGAAAATGCTAAGAGCTGTCACCAGAACCAATGAAAAGTATTTCTAGAAAACAATTTTTAATGCGCTTGAAAAAATAGAGACACCTTGGGAGAGATGCACTGAATGGGAACAGATCTTTTGAATCCAGACAAGATTGAATAAAATAGTTTTATCTGTATTTTCTGACTTTTAAAGTCTTTTCAAGCCTGTGGTAACAAAACTAAATAACTGAGAGAATCATTAATTTCCGCTGTTTGCCAGTTCATGCAAAATGGGTAACAGATTCAGTAACGTGATTTGAACCTGAATGGAAATAGAGCTCTATAAATTTCATATCATTCTCCTCCTTTCTCTTTCCTGGTCATATTATCCTCCCCATTAACTTTAATCACCACATTTGAACTGACATTAGCCAAATCAACTTTTTTACTGATACTTCTTAATAACCACGCTCAACTTGATCCTTGTGACTTGCTTATCTCTCTGGCACAGGTCTTCCAGTTCCAGACTGTCTGTAGAGAGCTTCTGCCTTCCTTCTCACATACTGCTTTCTGAATCGACACATAAAGCTCTTTATTCCCATGATACACCTTCCCCTTTTCTAGCCTGGCTGAATCTCTTTTCACACACTCCTCTTTTACCGATAGGGATCCTTCTGTCTGTGACAGCTTTCCTGTCTCACATACCCTCACTGGCTCCATCTCATCTGAAGCTTCAGATGAATTTCTTTTAACCCTCAACCATACGTTCTTCACTGTTAAATTAGAAAAGCAGATTAGGACTTTTAAAACATTCCTTCAGTACTTATCTGAGAGATGTAATTATTGAATTAAGTTGTACATTTAGCATTTGGAGTAGCCAGCAAGTTGCTTAAGCAGGAGTAAATTAGGGTTCTCAAAGGAAGTCCGTCTGTCCATCCTCCAAAATCCAAATTAAAAACTTATTTATATTCAAAGACATTCTTTAAGTGCTTTTGGATAAACATGAGGGAACTAAAACACACAGCTTGTTTGAAAGCTGATTTGCATTTTACTTCCAGACCAACTGGAAGGGGAAATTGGAGGAAGTCTGTGTGACCAGCCTTCAGAGTTATTTAAATCCTAGAACTGCAAGCTTGTTTTATCAAATGGGGCCAGACATCAGGATTCAGGTTTATTTGTAACAACTATTTATCCATAGCTAGGCATTAATTGAGTCTGGGTCATGAACAGAGGGCCATTTCCTCCTATATCACTGTTTCAGAATACCAAAATGGCTTAATCCATTTGGACACTGCAGGACGATGAGATGAGAGACTGACTTCTCCACTTGCCTTGCCAAGAAGTCAAGACCCACCGCTGTATAACCCAGTAAATTCTTCTGTGAACTGTCCTTTGGCCCTGGCTTGAGGTCTAAAAGTTTGCTAGTGTAACATTTCGGGATGGCCCTTGCACACCCTGTTGCAGGGATCCTTCCTGCTAGCACGCGCCCTCTCTCAGCACGCAGCACAGCACCAGCCCCTTTCTAAGGATGCTATAAAAAGGTTCAAAACCAAATTCCTGAACCTTGCTACTGCGGCAGCCATGATAGTCCATCTTCATCTAGCCTAAGAGAAGGTAGGAGAGCCACAACCACCAGTCCAATGCCAAAAATAAAGTGGGTTAATGGCCGAGAAAGGCCAGATGGTCTGGTGTCCCCACTGCCCTGCTACACGTCTGTTCCTGCCTGGGGTGCAGGCTTAGAGACGAGGGCATGGGAACTCACCCAGCGTTACATCCTTTCACCGTGTCCTTTCCCTGCACCAGCCTCCTCCCTCGTTTGCTGCTATTTTTTATAACAACCAGCATTTTCTACACATTTCCACTCTAGACCCCTGTAACAGTTCTAGACAACTATCCACTCCCCCCAAACCATCAGCTTTCCACCTGACAGGTACTGACCTAACGCCAACCCCCACAATCAATCTTTCTGTTTCTCACTCAGACAGTTCATTAAAAGGTGCACTCTATAACCTGACATAAAGCATTTGCTGTGTCTTTAAAGATATTCTCAGGCAGTACGAGTGCCGCATCCTATTCTCCAAGTTAAAACTAAATACATTTTGCTAGCAGAGATGACTAGAAATTTTTTGTAATCATTTAGTCAAAAGTAAAACATTTTCAAAACCAGACAAGACATATAAAAGGATTCAGGACATTTGAAGGATGTTGCGTTGTTTAGGTAGCATATTCAGGTGATGGATAATTGAGTTTCCATTGCAGAAAAGCTGTCATCACATTTTTCTTTGAAACAAGTAGTATTTGATTGACAGTTCTCTAACAGACCTATTACTACAAAAAAAAGTAGCAAATGCCAAGTATGCTATTTTCACATTCTGGCCATAACTCAGCTATGCTGATTACAATACTGGAGAGAAAATGATCAGGGGAGTTTGGGGTGGGTTTTTTGTTTGTTTGTTTGTTTTTTCCTCTAAGATGACAATTTAAGGCACAAACAGGCTTTGAATTACAAACAGCTGATAATTGTTCTGTGGCTACAGCACGGTCTGATAATTCACCCTTAATTTTAAACCTGCAGTTATGACTAAGAAGAGACTGGGCTTATGTGTTGAAATAGTTCATCACACTGCGAGCTGACCACACATTTGGAGGTAGCACTGCACGAACCACAGAGCATTCCCACTGACCCCACTTACTGGTTAGCCCCAACCCAGCCTGCCCATCAGTCAGCTGGACCATCATCCCAGTAATAAGCCTCTAGGCAATCCAGTCTGAATTTTCTGGCCAGTCTTCATGTCCCCTGCTGGTCTGGCTGGAAGAGGTTTTCAGAGATAAAAACAATGATTTTTTCAGCCAGCAGAATTTATTCTACAGCAGCAAGAAAAATCTGTCTTCTGTTTATGCGTCTCCTTCATGTCTGTGGGGCATGGGGAAAATCTCCTCTTCTCAGAGGAATAGGGCTGAATCTCTTTTTTATCCATCTTCCAATGCAGAGGCCAAACCGGTTACTAGAAGAAAGGCAGAGCCCTGAAGGAGAACCAAAGCTTACAGCTAAGCGACAGCTGGAGAGCCTTTCCCATTAGAAGCAATCATACATAGTCATGCACACGGGTCACTGAACTAGCAGGCTGCAAAAAGGAAAACAGAAGTAAGCCTGTTGTCTCCTAAGAGTCATATGAGACATGGTGGTGGTAGTGGCTGGTGGTGGTGCCCCATGGAAAGGAGCGAGAGTTGCAGAATTCTTTGGCAGTTGCAATACTGATTACGGAGAAAGGCAAGAAGACTTCACCTTTTCAAAGTTTTCATGTCAACAAACTGGGAACAAAACAAATTTAGACACATCTCTGTTTGTTCTTTATTCCTCTGCAAAACTTCCTTAGTCACAAATCACAGGCAAGCTCAGCATGATTCCAGGTTACTTGGGCGCACGAGCAGCCAAAACAGTGTCGGTCCTGTACCACAGGGTCCTCCAGACTTAGACACTCTCTTGCTTGTCAGGACAAATAAGTCCAGGCAGCAAAGCCATGAATACTACTATCCTGTATGCTCGTATCTAAGTTAGTTCCTTCAGTGCTCAATGGGAGTCTCAGCGCTGTATCATACGGACATACCCTTGGGGTAGCATTGCCTCTTCCTTGCCCTGTAGAAGGGAGCCTTCAGCCTCAGGGGTTGTAGTAGCAGGAACTGGGTCCCTCCATGTGAGGAGGAGACAAAAGACTGATGGGGGGGAAGTAATTTCCTGGGGCCTTTGGAGCCACCTTATAGGCCTGCTTAGTAAGCACACATCGCCCTTGACAGACGACCGCCGGTACATGGAGCAGTACATGCAGGTTGACTTCTCCGTTCAGCATTTGCTACTATACCTTTCCTGTTCTGCACTGCTTCCCATGAGCACACCTTCTGGCCAGCAGCCTACAGCAGAGGCCTCCATCTTCTGTAGTCAAATCAATAAGTGGCTTAATTTAAAATTATTGAATTTAAAGCATTTTTGCCACCAGTGACTGGAAAAGTGCTCCCTGTGGCAATCACTTCTCCATTGAGGGGTGCTGTTTCAGTTTTGTCACTTCTTAAGGAGTGGTCAGATAAAGTCCAGGTGCCTTTTTTACAGATAAATACAGACACTTCAAAGAATTTCAAGTTTGCAAAGGCTTAAGCATAAAAGTTCCTGATTTGGTCCCATCTTTCGTAGTCCTTCAAACCTAAAATGCATCCACCAAACTGCCTGATAAGCCACGTGCATGCTTTGCTAATCCCAGTTTTCATCTTATCTCACTGACAAAATAGCAGCACTCACAGAATGACAAATGCTATCTCCCTTCTAGAAGTTGGCATTCAAGGTGACTGAGTGAGACACCAGGAGAATTAATTCTCCAGTATTGTTATGGCTGATTTCTAACTCAGCGGTGACACACAGATACCCCAGACACATATATAAATACCTGATAAAGGAAATAAAATTCTTGTCTCAAAGAATGAGATATTTCTGAAGGTGACAATAAGGGGCTGGATGGAAGACATTGGTAGAAACCTCTGAGGAAATTAAATAACTCAAAGACAGAACAGCAAATTGTCTGATCTTCTTTACAATAAAAGTGTGTGCACCATGTATTCTTTATATCTTTTTAAATAAAGTTATTCTTAAATAGCATAACAATGGAATTGCTCCAGGTAACTTTACAAATACCAATTTATATACAAAATGTGTAATATTCTATGTTAAATTAGATTGGCTTTTCACTGGACTTTGCTCTGTTTCAGACTCCATGTATTTAATGATGCTCTAATGTTAATTTTCTAACATGGCTTGATGCAATAGCGTGACTTGGACTTCTTTGAGTTTTATAAAAGATCAATGTGGCAGTAATGAGTAAACAAACATTTAAAAACAAACCTAGAATTTACAGCCAGCTCCTGTTCATGGAGCCAAATCAGACTTTCTTGTAAACATGCCTGCAGTTTCTGAGGCTACTAATCAATGTTTTCTCCTTATTATAGTTGTTGAGATTTGCTGACAGCTTAATGATCAAAATTTCAAGTCAATCTGAACTGAAAGTATTTCTGGTAATATAGGCACACCTGATACTGTATTTTCACACAGCAAGAACTTTGCAGCATGTTATTAATTACCGTGCAACTGACACTTCATTACAGTCGCAGAGCATTTTTCGCCAACGGTTAACTGAATGCATTTCAAAGTACCATTTCTAAATGGCATAAAGTGACACCAAAAAACATGGGTCAGACACCAAGATGTTAAGTAACACTGCAACTAGTGTTTTACTAGGCTGAATGTGATTTCTGGAATCAACAGCATGAAGATTATTTGGTTTGCTATTAGCGTGACAGCTCGTCAGGCAAGTCACATGGCCTCTTCTTCTCTAAAGGATCAGCATCTTGTAATACAGACAAAAGGTACCAGGCTGAGTTTCAAACAAAAAGGAGAAGCGGGAGGATCTGGGGAGCAATCGGTTATGTGTGGCTTTGAGTGTTCCACCTCTGATTCTGCGATCTGACAGCAGATTTCCTTCGGGATACAGACATTCACTTTGTCTGCAAGCCAGGTTGGTCTTCCAGAGACACTTCAGTGCTATCTCCCCACTTGTGTTTTCTCCAGCTCTTTTCTCTAGGATAAGCTTAAAATAAAATCCCAAACCTGATGGTAAGGGGTGAAAAGAAGGTGGTTCTGGCACTTGTAAGTAACGCGAACTGGCATATGATTGATAATATTAACTTGATAAATTCCCTTGTGCTGAGCTGTACTCCGTGTGTGACTGATACAGAGATGCTGGAGTGCTGGGAAAGAAGACATGCGTTTGTGACAGATGGGTGGATGTTTTGTAGTGTTGAAAAAGAAATTACATCCTTCTCAAAATGTCATTTTCCTTCTTGCGCTGGCATCCCCGGGTGTCGCGCTGCTGGCAGAACGGTCTCAGCAATGAATGACACCTTGACGGAAGGAAACCGCAGAATGCAAATAGGTGCTGCAAAACGTACGGCCGGTTACATCAGGGCTGATTGGGATGATGACAATTTGCTGCCAATTACAGAGGCAATTTGTTACTCCACTGCCGCTTCCTGTTCTGGAAGGCACTTACAGACTTCCCGACTCCCCAAGAGGAGGCAACTTTGCCTCCCTGTAAGTAGCACTGACCTTCTGAGATAACCCACCAGGGCTCAAGGCACAACCTCTCTGCTCCGCCATGCTGAAGCCTGGGGCTGTACACAGACATCAAGAGTTTGGCTGGCTACAAGCCAGGACTCCATCTGAAAGGCAACCTCCCTGGCTCTGCCAAACTGTGCTGTCTTAATTCAGCCTTTTGACAAAGGAATGACATAAAAAACCTTGGTCTGGTGCTTGGTTTCATTTGAAGCAAGCAATGCAGCAAGCACCCAGGCCTGCAGGAAGGATCCACAAGGCTCACTAGTGAGCCAGTGGTATCCCGCCCCACAGGAGCAGCATTTTTTTGGCAATATTTTATTTCTTTCCCT
>NW_008823951.1:12181-12901 GCF_000699105.1 Pygoscelis adeliae | reverse complement strand
GTCTTTAGTTATTTCAAGGAAAGACTGCAGCTAGTGTAACAATGTTTTACTCCCAGTTATCCACTGTTGTAAGCAATAATAAAACAGAACAATCAGTCATTAACAGCCCAGGTAACCTAAGACTTCTGGACTGCAAAACACAAGCTTTCGCTGCCCAGATTAAGTGATGCTGCCTTGCTCTCGCACCCTTCCCTAAGCATCTACTGTTGGCCACTGCATGGCTTTTACAACACAGACCTGCTAGCCAAGGCTGTAGGAAACTGCATCTCTGTGTGGGCATAAATGCTACTTGCAAAGAGCAAGCAGAGCCGGCACAGAACAGAGTCGGTCGGTTGGCCTTTGATTGAATTATGCCCGGAAATGCTTTGAACTAGGAGCATCTTAGGAACCAAGCCTCTGTTCTCCGACATCTGTTCGCTGCATGACTTGAACTGGCCTCAGCAGCAGCGGTGGCTCAGCATGAGGCGTGACTCGCTGTGTTGCTGCTTTCTTTGAACACGAACCCCTCATGCCCACGGTGCATCTGAAGCGTTATGGGGTGGGGGATACCACGGCACAGCTGGTGCCCACCCGCCGACTAGCTACACCATGCTTGTTCTTCCTTCTTCCTCCCGGCTCAGCTGAGCGGAGAAAAAAAAGCCAGAGTTCACTTAATGTTTTATCAGCTGCTTTTCCCCCGCGCTGAAGGAGGGAGCTGCCAGCGGGGTGCCGCACGGCAAT
>NW_008823951.1:5298-11857 GCF_000699105.1 Pygoscelis adeliae | reverse complement strand
TCTGCCCGCTGGAGAAACAAATTGCATTGCAGGAGAACTCACGGGCTTGGTGCCCGTTAAAGCCTATGGGCTCCTCCGTCACAGGATGCAATCGTGCAGCGCGCTCCCCTACCTCTCGCACAAGCTCTGCCCACTGCCATCCTTATGGGGACCTCACTGAAGCGCAAACGCCTTAGCAATAAGTGCCCAAAGCAGTCAACAAGGAAAAGAAAAAAAAAATATATGTATCAGTCACAAAACGAGTTACATCTTCCCAGTAACATCTGCCAATTCTTTCAATTCAGAAAAGGATTTTCCAGTTGCTCTCTATTGCCTTTCTGCCCAGTTGAGAAGGAAATGGACACTAAAAGCCATTAGAAGAGCAAATCTTGGCCTTTATTGAGATAAAAGCTAATTTTAGCCTTAAGTGACTGTCTTATCGCAGCCGTCCCTAAGAGCAGCTCTGCTTATACAATTTTAAGTACCACCTAAATCATACTTAGCATCTTTTCCCCTCCCAGTAAAGAAGCTGTAGTAGTAGTTCGTTGGACTCTAACAAAAATAGCATCTAGGTTATTCTGTCTTTTGTGAAGAATCAACAATGCTAAAAATAATTATAAGATTATATAATATAATAAAATAAACCTGCCTAAATTAGTCATGCATTTATTTCTACTATGTTGGGGTTTTTTAACCATTCCAAAACCCATGCTGATCCAAAGCAGCAAACCACTGCATATTGCACACGATGAGCCAGAGAAAGCTTTTGCTGTAAGACGCTTACTTCAGAGAGTCTACCTCCTGCTCACATGAGGTACTATCCAAAAGCAAAGCGGCCCCAACGTATCCTCTGGGAATACAAAACCAAGGCAATTCAATATCAATGAAAAGATTTGGGAGCTGCTTGCATAACTGCTTAATACCACATTAGTGCAGCTAAGCAGCTTCCCTTAAAAAATGCAGTAAAAAAAGAACCGCAGGTATCTAAGCTTTACCACAGTCAGACACGTTAGCCCTGGAGAGCCATTCTGACCTCCTGCCTAAAGAAACTTGGAGTATCACCCCATAATTGCTGCACCAAACCCAATCATTTGTTGTTAAAATCAAATCTGTCTTTCAGAAAGACAGCCAAGACTTGGTCTCGGGCATGTAGTAACACGTGGGCAGTTACGCAGTAGAAGATGATGTGCTGCTTCTTACAGCTAGGATACTTCACTTTGATAGTGACATTAAAATTGCAACAATTAACTCTAATGAAATCGACAATTATGTCTTAATGCAATAACGGGCTGTAACATAATTAAGTAGACATTATCTGAGTGTTTTTTCCTAACATGCACATTCAGGCCTGTACTTTGATGTACAATTTGGCAAGAAAAAGAAAAAATGCAAAACCAGTGGCTTGGAAAGAGTACCAATAGCACTGCACACTCGGCTCTCTTCCTCCCCTCCTACCTTTGTTGCACAGACGATGCTCTCATGAAGCCAGTTTCTCGCTTGTTGTAAGCAAGCTGTATTTCCGTCTATCTTCTGTCAGGATGAAAACACCTCCACACCAGAAATTTTTTCAAATACAAAGGCAGAGCTTAGAACTATGTGGTTTACGAGAAGTAAGGGACGGGAGCCTCAGACCAAGACACAAGCAGCTGAGGTACCAAAATGCTTTCTGTTATCATAACATAGAAAAACCTCATTACCCATTAATGAAGTTTTGATCAGGGCACAATTAGTGCATCATCATTGTTCCCCACTGAGCCCAGACAAAGCGTTTAAAGGACTTGATCAAGGCAGCAGGGAAGTCTGGAAAAGACCATAGGCTTAAGCCAAACCTCTGATCCTCAGTGCAGTCCCTTAAGATCCCGCAGTCTTCGTGTTGACCAGGGGAACCAAGAACACGCAAACACATGTAGAGCAGAGTCAGCTTTAAGTAGAGCAGAGTTGGTCTGATACATGAGGAGTATGCGTCGTTTCCTTTAAAGGGTAAAGAGGAGGCTCATAAAAGTTGCAAGCATGGACAATAACATATTTCTCCAGATTCTCAGGATACTTAACCTTTTTTCTTAAAGAAGGGCGTCTGGTTAAGAAGATCCACTTTTCTATAAAGGCATTCTGCTGCCAGATTTATTGAAAACCATGACATCTGAAATGTTCAAAAGTCTTGGAACAAAAGACAGTATCTAAACTAATTTTGAAACTCAGTTTTTTGAAAAATCCTTACTGTTGATGTGTAAATTCTCAGACCCACCAATACTGCAGTCGAGCACTAAATCACAACAATTTGCTGTCTAGAGGGCACAGTCCAAGAACAGTTATGGGCTCACAGTTTCCCCTGACAGGAAAGCAAGCAAGAACATGGGAGTAACCAAAGGGCTAGATCCATTTAGTTTGTTTTCTTGCAAATGACAAGAGATTTCTCTTATTTCATTCCCATGAGCCAGTTCTGCTTCACTCTGATTTCTAGGAGCAAAAGGGGGGACTAGAAGGGAAAACTGAGTCCCATCTGCACAGGCATAGCTCTAATCTTAGCTGTGTATCTCCTAAGACATAGTCAGAGTCTTTGTCATATCTGGGGTGACAAGCTCAAAAGACATCGCTCTCACTCAGAAGTGGCTCCATTCTGTTTCCAGGCACTCATATCATATACTTTGAAATAACGAGAGCTCTACCATGGACCATGGGCAATTTCCTGTGCAGCCCAGAACAACTCAGTGCCACAGCCCAGCCAGCAATGCTCTTTTGGAAGATGGATATTCGCATTTACAGTCATCTGGCATTCAGTACGTTCCAGGGGCCAGGGCTAGCACATGACCAACAATGGCAGAGGGAAGGTATCAGATAAATGGTTTGCCTTTTTCTCACGTTAGGCTTGGTCCCATTTTAAAGGGTTATTACCTCCTCTCCTTGGCTTGTAACTGTTCCAGTAATGAGGACGCGTATTTTCTACCCTTCACTAGCATATCTGATAGCAGCTTTTTGTGCTAATGCCTCCATCCAGTAAAACTGTTTTTCTTTGAATTACATGCCAGGAGGTTGATTCTTGGCATGGATGAGTTATTTCTTTAACCCAACAACAAAGTCTTGTGTATGTGAATATAGACGAATACATTAATATGTCCGCATTGCTCTTTTAATATTAGGCTTGATAATCTGAGTGGAAAAAAATGGGTGGTGAAATATTCTTGGATACTTCTCACACTGTTTCCCTTTGCATCTTCTACTGGCTGCTGTCAGAAAAGTTAGTGGACAGTCAGACCTCTACCCTGACCTGAAACAACACTAAATCTTTAGAAATCAGGACTCCTGAATCTTCTATTTTGAGCACTATTATTGCCCTATATTTTTTTAAAAACAGAAATGGAGGTACTAAATCGGGTATTGAAGAAATCCATTCCACATTAAAAAATAAATAAAATCACTGTGGTTAACATGTACAAGTCCGAGGGATGCAGAACAGAGGGGAGGGGAAAACTGTCCACTGTAATATCCACCACAGTTTCTGTATTTCCACAAATTCTTTCTCATAGACTGTCTCAAAGCCAAGATACTATTTTTGTAGTTTAGCCCATAAAAAAAAAAACTGTAAACACAGTACAAAGTGTGCACACAACCATAACTGCAGAAATACAGAATTCCTCTAAAAGTAAGATGATACCATGATGTAACTAGCATAAGCAGTGCTCACTAGCACAGCAGAGGTGGTTTTGAGAGGCGTGCAGTTGGCACTTACTCAACATTCAGAGACCTGCAGCGAAGTCTCTCAGAGAACCAGCGCAGTGCAAAGCTAATACACCCTGCCTTCCCCGACTGTTCTGAATGTCCTGCCAATTACCGTTATTAGTATCTACACAGCAAAGCCATTTTCTGAGAGTACTCAGCATTAACCATAGATCTCATCTCATTTATGCATTTCAGGTAGCCAATCATCTCTTTTACGGGGAAAGAAGCTAGAACACAGGCACTCAGCAACAGGTTCAAAGTTAATCAGAAAGCCAGTGACCAGGTCAAGAATGTAAGAAAGAGTTATAAAATTGCTCCCAGATGATCTTTTAGTTTCATCTGGAAGCAAGCACTAAAAGCTTGCCTTCGAAGTATTGTGAAACTCTGTTGGACTTCAACCCCGCATACATTGTGCTGAAATTATAAGCATTTTAAGGGCTAAAATTCAACATTTGTTTTCAATTTATCCACCTAGATCTTGGATCATTTAATTCAATAACCTTAAGAATTAAGAATAGGCACACATTGCGGATTACATTCCTCTGTCCCCTCAGCTTAGACCTTCAGAAAACAATCCCTGCATATATAATAGGTCAGACTCAGGGTGATAAAAAGTAGAATCATAACAAGTTTTTTTGTACGTGGCACTTGGCGTAGTAGAATTTACACACAGTCACAATTCTCAAAAGAGAATCAACTTGTACAGTCAAAACACACAAAATCACACGTTAACAATTACTAAGAACTTGAATCTACTGTGGTGTTATACCTGTAAAAACGAATGCAGAATTTTTATATGAAGGCACAAGTGGTAGTTAGGCTGTCTTAAAATTAAGAAATATGTTTAAAATATCACTTGGACTTTTTTCCTTTTATTTAACAAAAGAACACTTACTATTTTAATAGGATTCTGACAGCCTGACAAATGCTATTCGTCAATGGTTTTTTTCTTTAGAAGAAAAGGGTACAGCTAAGGAAAAAATCAAGTTTTCTCTATTGCAGTAACTTTATTTTTGTGTTCCATCAGAGCCTTTCAAGCAGAACTTAAGATTCTTTATTCTTAATTAGTTGTAGATTAATACTTCTTGCATTACCTTATCTTAGCCACCATACAGAACAGTAACCTCGAGATGGCGATATTTCTCCCCTTTTAGAGGCTGGGCTGACAGCTGGTATTACTGAAGCCTCGTCCTTCGTTCTGAAGGCAACAAAGTGGAATTTCTTTATCTTTGAGCGCATTGAGGTGTAGCTGTTCCCCAGAAATTTCTGCATCCCTCTCTCTTAAACGTTCTTAAGGTTCTTAACTGCCATTATCCAGTCTTGCACCTTACAGTAAAAGAAAAGTGAACTTCAACTAGAAAGTCCTTATTTCCAATTATTGAGAGCTTTCTGAAGTTTGTTTTCTCTTCATAATCTGAAGTCCAAAAGCCAATCTTTTTTTTTTTTTTCCTAATTTCATCCATAGGCCTTTGTATATCATACTAAAAATTATTCACAGAACAAAACTAAAAAAAAACCACTGTAACACACAGGGTTGCAAAAATTATTGACTACTGGGGAAAAAAGAAAATCATCAGCTCTGGGGGAGGGGAGAACTGTTGCTGTGAACCCCTCCAAGCCACAGGCAGGCCAGGCCTGAAGAGCTTTGCAGGGAAGACAAATTCTTTACATTGAGGATTTTTATTTGTGCTTAAAAGCTTTGCAATGACAATGGGTGACAACACTGACAGGTTGTGGTCTGTAACAACCATGTACAAACCATAAGATTATAAGTCAAATTTGTGCAAAAGAGATATGAAAGAGCTAGTTTTAGTTCAAAGCCTTATTTTCAGGCAGCTCCTACTGTAAGCAATGAACATTACACAGCTAGTTTTGGGCATATGAGATACAGACTAGTTTTCTCCAGGAGCTGATTCAGCTAGAACTCAAGTGCTGGAAACTTACAATTTTGGAGTTTCCAAGGTCTGTTCATAAGCCTGGTGTCTGTCTGCAGGTTGTCCCTGTTCCCTCTACAAGGGCTCACCCCATCAAATATCCTCTAAAGGAATTGTCATCCCGCCCTGCTCCTCTGGATATTTTTGCTGTTTCTCTGTTAGCGGTAGTCTTGTTGATTCACTGTGAACTGCCTGTCTTAACCTTTATAACTGTGAGAAGGCCATCTTTTGCATTAGAAGTAAACAAAATTTACTCAAGCCTGCCACAGAACAATATGGCTTTATAGCTGTCATTTCCAGTTGCCCTTATGAGGCATGCGTTCAAGGAAGTCTATTGCCTGATCATCTTTTGTTGTCTGCAACAGTTTCACAGCTTTTCTCTAACTCAGGTCTAGTATTGCCACAAGCCATCTTTCTCATTTTAAAACAGCGTGCTATACTATACAGGCTTTCAGGTGCTTTCATGTATGTGGTGTTATTCAGATGCTTTCTGGTATAAGGTGTAGGTTGTCTGCCTTGACTTGAGTGTTTCTAGCACAAATTAGTAAAATTGCCTCAAGTCCTGAAGAGATTTAGGAGCTTGCCTTATCTAAAGAGGTTTTTGCTTAAGGTTTCAGCACCTTGCTCTTAATAACATGACTGTGAACTGTTTGAAGAAAGCAAGCAGCTGAAGCATGCTTGCGATGTAGCAAAACCCTGTTGGAAAAGGACGCTTGGGACTAGCACCATGTTAGGAATACTTAGCTTAGAATCATAGAATCATTAAGGTTGGAAGAGACCTCCAAGATCATCGAGTCCAACCGTCAACCCAACACCACCATGCCCACTAAACCATGTCCCTAAGCGCCTCATCTACACGTCTTTTAAATACTTCCAGGGATGGTGACTCAACCACTTCCCTGGGCAGCCTGTTCCAATGTTTAACCACT
>NW_008823951.1:0-4089 GCF_000699105.1 Pygoscelis adeliae | reverse complement strand
TTCCCCGGCACTTGTTTAAGGACCTGATAAAATACTTGGCAGGATCAAGACAAAGAACCCAAAAAACAGAAGCTTTGTTAGTTCAGTCATAACCCACTTGTCTCTTCAGGGCCACTCACAACAGCACACAGACAAGCTTTGCTCAGGTGATGTTGCCATTGCATTGGGATATGGGCAAAACAGAGGCAAAGCAGTAATCCCCTCTGTTGATATTTTTATAATAGCAGTAGGAAGATACAGAAGGTAGGTCAATAAACACAACAGGTTGATTCAGAAAATTAAGCAAGGCTTATCGAGGGCTGCTTCAAGCTTATTAGCTACAACCTGGATTCGTCCCACCTGTGTTTAAGTGGCTCAAGGGATCTGAGTCAGGGGACAGTTCTTAGGTGGACTGAATGGGCTCTTGAGCTACACATATCTCATAACTACATATGAAGCTGAAGGCAACTACTTTTCTCACTTGGATGAGGACAGACCTGGGCTTGAGCATATGTATTTCTCAGTCGCCAAAGCTTCTCAAGCCTAACTGCATTGTAAGTTACTGACTGCTCCAAAATTACTGTACAAAGTAGTCATGCTCTGGTGTACGAATATACTGTATCGCAGCTGGAGACCAGTCCAACAGCTGCTTAGCATCCCAAACTCCTGGTGAGGTTGATGAAGACTGAGGTTGCTCCTCACCTCACCGGCATAAGTCCATTGAAAATAAGAGATAAAAGTCTTTATGAGAAGGAAAACATCCCAATGCTGAGCAGTCATTTAGTCTACATGCACTCAGTACTACTTCTTAGATGTTCCACTATGGAACTGGTCATGGCACTGGGAGTAATTAGATCACCTGAATCACTACAATTGGACCTGAACTTTACCAAAATAGGAATAACTCCTGAGTTTCCTGGTTCCTTAGCTTTATACTCTTGGTTTGATTCTTAATACTACCAATTCAGACTCATATGAAGAGAAACCCAGTTTAAACATCTTTAGATGTCATTAAGCTAAAAAAAAAAAAACCAAACCAAGACAACAAAAACGAAAATACAGCAACAAAAACCCATTGGATACAGTGTTTTCATATTCAACAGAACAGAAAGCACATCTAGGACAATGGGGAATGACAGAAAAGGAGCGATGTTGTTCAGACATGGGTAGCAGGCATTTCTCTTGGGTAGAGGGTGTCTGGCTAGTAATGCTTGTCTCCTTGCCTCACCCAGTGCTTCTCCCACTCTCCTTGTAGGCATCTTTTAAGTCCCTTCATTTAGGAAACTGTAACTGTCTTCCCTCCCATTTGCTGCTTCCCAAATATTTCTCCCTGCCCAGCGGGCTTATAAACTCCAGGCACCTTAGTGGACTTTATTAGTAATAGGTGACTTTCTATTAGGACATGGACAAAAGCTGTTTCTAATTTAATGTCTGCCAATCCACAAAAGAGTCATTCTTGAAAAACGTAGGCAGAAGGAAGTCCTCTATTTGAGGAGATGCTATGGAGAAAGTATAATAATAATAAAGAACCCAAGAGTGCCATTTGGAGAGACTTCACTGGAAGAGTTGCCTTAATTAGTGTGTTTGTTATATCTGTTGCCATGCTTATGCTGCAGATGAGCCTTCTGCCATGTAGTATCTAACAGCAAGGACTCCACACAGGGACTGGATCCAGGGAGTCTTTTTTTTTTTTTTTTTTAAACAAAACAAAGGTGCAACAGTTTGCACCATCTGAGCTTGAGCCCTGGGGGGCTAGCTGAAAGTTTCTATGGAACACTTGAAATGGACACAGGTGAGGAATGAAGATCAAAAAACAACAGCTAGCAAAGAAACAGAGCCCTTTACATAACCTGCAAAAGAACCTCATGCTTCTTCAGCCCAGTGCAAGCAACAATGCCCACTGCAAAGCGTGTAAAAGCAGAGAGCCTGCAGTCACAGCCAGAGGCAGCTAGATGAGGAATCACCTCCTTTAGAACTGGATCCAGCACTCTGTGTGCTGTCACACCAGTGCCAAGTAGGTGGGGATAAATGCCTCCCCTGGTCTGCTTGGGTGCATTCCTTCTAATGCAGCACAGAACACAGTTTGCCTTATCTGCAATGAGAGCAAACTGTTACCATAGCTTCTTGTCATCAGAGCTGATACTCAGCTTACAGAGACTGGGACAGACCAGTCTTTCCTGAAAAACAGCCAAGGAGTAGCCCACACGGCATAGTCTAAATGATGCATGGTTTGAACCCATTACCCATGTAGCCCAAACACCAGCACCAATTTGTGTCCAGCCCAGGAGCTGTACTGAGAATATTTAAAATCGTCATCTTACGTAATTGCAGTGCTATCTCATAGCTACTTTGTATGCTGAGGAAAGGCAGGCACTCAGCTGCTCAGAAAGCAGGGCCGAGTTCAATTTGCCCAGCTCCTGCATGCTGTTGAAATACTGCCCTATGGTTAGTAGGCTTGTGCCAACAGAGCCAAATCCTGTTTGGTCTTTACTGCGAGGCATTTCCTACACCTCTTGGCTAAATGCTCACTCTATCTTCCACCTCCTTTGCTTCAGGCTCCAGCCAACTGTCATCCCCTGGGAACCAAACATTTACTGCATAAAAAAGCCAACACACAACAACTAACCCCTCTCAGTGTTCTGTCAAGGCAACTGCTGCCTTTCAAGCTGATTTCACTGACTAATTAAGCATGGAGACACACCAGACTGCCAACACTGAATGGTGGCTGCAGCATCCATCACTCCAGCAGGTCAATTTAATGGGCTAAAAGCTACAGCTTGAGAGCCCAGAACAGCTTGTTCACCGGAATGGAAAACCCATTGTTTACCGTGCTCTAAAATTCCCCAAGTTATGAAGACAGAAAAAAACTAAACAAAACCCCCTACCTTCTCCAGCCTTGAAAACGTTAATTATTAATTACCAAGTGAGAAAAAACACCTGCTCCCCTTTTATCATTAACATTTTATGTATTACACCTTTCCATTTCTTTCCAGACATTAAAGCTCCCAAGGTCCTTCAGAGGTAGTTAAAATGTACATAGCCACCCTAAGTACCATTTGCCTACAAAAATATTTCATCTGTTGTTTCCACCAGTGATGAAGCTTGTTTTCCTCCCACATGTATACTTGGCTTCCTTTGTGCATGTGCACATGTATTTTGGATAAAGTGGCTTCCCTGTGTATTTGGTAGAGCATTCTTCTTCCTGTTGACTGAGTAGTTCACATAGAAACTTTATGCAGAAAATGACTGTGAACCATAAGATGTTATTTGTATGGTTTCTTACCTTCTGCAGTGTCTTAGACCATTGTGAAGACCCTGAAAAACAGGTCAGAATTTAAATGGCATTTAGTTACACAAAGTGTAAGGTAGCTAGACCAGAAAGAAAAGGGAATAAGTCAGGGACAAGGATGCTATGCATCGAAACAACTTGTAGTGCCCCACATAACTCCATGTTTACATTCTCACTCCAACTACATCTGAATTTGAAAAAAAAATTCTCCTCTCACAGGGAGGAAATAAAGTCTCCTAAACAGCAACACAGATAACACTGCTTATGTTTATTAAGGACATGAGATTGCAAGATTAAGATTGTAATTGATGATGCTTATCCTGATCAAATCAGTACCTCTGAACATGTTTGTGATAACAAAAATCTCAACAGAGCAGACATTTGTTTTAATGAAAATATTTTCAGACTACAAGGAAAAATTTCAGTTACCCTATTTGGCATAAAAGGACTAGAAGGCAAATGACTTTAAGTATGTTTAAGTTGCAGCCCTATTCAAAGAGAAAGACCGCTGTTTACAGAATATAAAATGGAAGTTTCGCTAAGTACTGAAATCTGACCTCGGTGTATAATTTCAAATCCTTTGAGACAGGCACAATATTACGAAAGTGTATTTTTGATTCATCAGAGCCAAAGATTTTACAATCTGAAAAAAACCTGACAATCTAGTTTACATTTATATCCCAAATGAAATGGCAAAGATAAAAAAACCCCTTCTTTCTTGAGCTAGTAATATTGGGTTAAGCTCCAACAGAGTCAACCTCTAATGCTGAAATTTGGCTCTGATAGCTGAGCAATCATAGAACAGAATCATAGAATAGTTT
>NW_008823950.1:0-878 GCF_000699105.1 Pygoscelis adeliae | reverse complement strand
TTTTACTTTTTTTTCCCATTTCTCTTCCCTGTCCCACTGATGGGGGGGGAGTGAATGAATGGCTGTGTGGTGTTTAGCTGCCTGCCGGGTTAAACCACAACAGTCTCAGCGTCATCTAATCCAAGCACAAAATCCGTATCATATAATGAATTTTAAGATCTAGCAAACTAATAGAATCTATTTTTGACCTTGCTGGAAAGAAGACGAAACCCGTGGCAAGTGCAGATCTATGTTTAGGTTTACCCGACAGGTTGGGGTACATTGCTGCACCTCTTTCTAAATTACTGTATGGCTTCTGGAAGTTGGGATCCCTCTTCTGTTCCGCTCATTGACCGCTGTTTTTCCAGGGAGTCACTGGTTTGAGTGGCAGGTGAGGTTTCCAACAGACTCATTAAAGCACCAGATACCTGCCGGTGTGGTGTATCAAGATAAAAATGATCATTGGCCGTATTCACCACCTCCAATTCCCCCCGGCTATTAGGAACTCTGATTAATACCCTGGTTGCCTCATCTGTAGCAAATGATTTAGAAACTGGATATCCAGGAAAAACAACGAGATATTTTGACGATTACAGTTTAATGCAACTCCTTGTGCGTTTGTCATGCACCCAAATAAACCTCTCGTTCCAGATCCCTAAGAAACCTCAGCTTCTACTGTAAGCCTTATCAATACTAACTTATTACTTAACTGTAAAACTGGTGAAAACCAGAACCATCTCCAAGCTGAACCCTGCGATTCCCAGGCTGCGAACAAGGACAAGCACCGGAGGAGGTGTGCACCAGCAGTGTCATTTACTGTAAATTCAAACTGTATCACACAACCAAAAAGCATTAAGGCTTTATAGGATGTAAAATTGCAATACTGCACGAGACTAAGA
>NW_008823949.1:0-961 GCF_000699105.1 Pygoscelis adeliae | reverse complement strand
CGAAGCAGCCGGGCTGGCAAAGCGCGGCTTGGGAGGGCGGAACTGAGGAGCTAGAGGGGAAGAGAGGGGCAGCGCGGCCGTGTCAGCGAGCGGGAGGAAAGGCGGGGGGTTACCGGCCCGGGGACAGCCGGCACACCTCCCCGCGGTGTTCCACGCCGGGCCTTTTCCCCGCGGGAAGACCTCGCCCCTTTCCAACACCGCGTCGCCCCAGAGCTGTCCGACCTTCCCAAACCGTACTCGCTGCCTTCCGTCGGAAAACCGCCGCAGCTCCCTCCCTTCTGGCCCCCGCCCCGGCTGCGCACAGGGGCAACGTGGGCGGACACGGCCTCTGCGCTCGCTGACCGGTTACGCCTAAGACTTCACTTGCAGTTTGGTTCCTGCACTCATTCTCTGATCCTCATTTTCTTAGTACAGTTGATGAGTTCCCGTAGTGTTGATAGCGACTAAAAGGGGTGGATCTTTTTCATTCTTTGATTAAACTTATCTTTTGTAATATCCCGTTTTTCATTGTTCTTACCAATGTATTTTTTTTAACTGCCATCTTTGTTTCCCTCTGTTCTCTTTTTATATTCTGTATGTTTCTGTAATGTTTCAACGTATTTAAATAAAAAATCCTATATCTTCCAGAAATTTTATCCCTATTAACTCTGCACAGAAATATCCATACCAAAATAAAGGACAATTTCAGTGAAAGGAAAAACAACCTTTTAAAAAAAGGAGGTCTCAGTTATTTACCTACACAATGTCTAAAAAACTTTAAAATCAACAATATATGAAGCGTTTCCGGAAGAGGAAAAAACATACAGTTACTAACGAACGGCTTCTTTCAGCGGCACACACTATACAGCGGGAACAAAGACGCCGAAGGGTAGGCGGTCCCTGCCAGTGGCGGGATTTTTGAACTTTGAATCCACCAATGCGGCTCAGCACGTCCCCAGCCGCCTATCAGAGAGGGGACTAG
>NW_008823948.1:4714-6239 GCF_000699105.1 Pygoscelis adeliae | reverse complement strand
GCCGACTGGGGTTAAACCACAACACCTAAACACTCTTTTTGCTCTCTGTACTATCCTGGGATCTACGTTTTTCTCCTGTTTTATTTTGAGCTGCATTTTTTTTCTCTCTGAAAGTTCCAGTGAACCTGTTTCAGAGCAGATTGCAAATGGCCTCATGCAAAAGGAGGATCACACAGCTGGAAGAGCACAGTCGCCTAAGCACATGATACTGCTATATGCACAGAGTAGTAAAGAATGTGGTTTTTCTTTGGTGGTTACAGTGAACTTTAATCACTTAAACAAAGAGATCAGAGAGAAGCGTGATCTTCCTTAGTACTTGTTCTGTAATCATTGATTCCAAAATCAAGTACCTCTCTAGAGGCTAGTAACTCTCTACGTATTAATAGCATGTGATATAAATGGCTGAGTTAAACTAAATCATTACTTTGTCAACTATTTCTGACTGTAGAAGTTTGATTGCAAAGAAAATTCTCTCCTTCGTTACTTTAAGATGGAAAAACTTGCCAGCTGGGTGGACAGATGGATCCCTGAAACTTCTGTGGATTTTTCTGTCTGTCCTTCTTCCTTTGCATTATTTCAATACAGGAATGTATTATCCTCTGCCGATGGCAAAATATCCTTGTTTGCACAGAGGTGTCGACCAAGTGTTTTTTGAGGGAGGTTGTTTGTCTCTTATTAGTTAACTGTTCCCAGGTTCAAGTTTATGTAGTTGAACTGGAAGTAGACGAAGTAGGAATACAATGGCGTAGCCCCATTGCCAAGTTATTAAATGGAAAGATGTTGTTTGTACAGACAATAATGCTTCTGAGGTCCTTCAGTATTTTAGGTGATAAATATGTAAAACCTGCAAAATGTAAAGTCTTACCGTGAGAAATTAGCTTGCTGCAAAGTAATACTGGTAGCATAGCATGAGTTCTTAGTGTGATGTTGTAGGCAACATTAGTATTGGAAATGTTGATGCTTTCTTCACAGGTGGAGTTCTTTTGTGAACTCTATAAACCAGAAATTCTAATACAGGAACAAGAAGTCTCTGTTGGAAGAGTGCATCTCACAAAGAAACAAACCCAGGCTCTCACTGTACAAAGGTAGAATACCTTGTAGTTTCCATGTGAATTGAAATATTTTATGGTGGAATAGAATAAATTGGAAGTCACAGGATTAAAAAAATGCAAATTGGATATTCTCACTCTAATAGAAGGAATGTGATGAGTTCTTTCTCTTGTGATCTGAGTTTTACCTTATGTATCTTTCCGGCTGTCTGCATCATACTTCTGGCAGCCAAAGCATGGAGATTTTCAGCTTCTTTTGAACTAGCGTTTCTTCAAAGCAGTGTTGGATCCACAGCTGTCATAATAAGATGTTGATGAATCTATCTTTGTAAAGGGAGATTTTTGTAGTATGTGGCACTAACTCCACTGGCCAGGAAGTTCTTTGGAAACCCTGAATTTCTAGGTTGTATCTTGAGAAAAATAAGAATCTTATAAGGGTATCTTGGAACTAATTTTTTCCAAACCTATATTTTCAA
>NW_008823948.1:0-2607 GCF_000699105.1 Pygoscelis adeliae | reverse complement strand
TGTAAAAAAAAAAAAAGTTTTAAAGACCCCTTGTTGCAAGCATTGACAATCCTAAAATAAAGACAAGCTGAAATCTGTAACTTGCAAAGCTAGCAACTTAAGTAATTATGATGCTATATATATAACACAGGCTGTGACTTTAAACAAATAGCTGAAATAAGTGCAACAGTAAGTAATGTCATAACTGATAAACAACCATGTTTTTACTGATACTGAAGTCTTCATTGTTAATCTGTTCTGTCATAAGGTTTGTAAATTTGGTTTTATTTTTCTGAGATGCCTCTTTCTGTTTCTGTGCATTGGAGAGTAGTAACAGTCATATTAGAACCAAGTGAATTGCCAGTATAAGTATTTGTTCCTAAGCTAGGACATACTGGAATGAATAGCAAATCATCTGTACCCATATGTCAATAGCGTTCAGCTAAATTAAAAAAAAAAAGCAAATTTTTTTTTTAAAATGCATGAGATGTCATCTGTAGAACTTGAATGTTTTCATTGCTCAGCCAAGCTTACTCTTGTATCTGTGCTTGAAACAGCTTGATTAAAATACTGTTGTTAAACATTTTTTGTGCTATTGTTCTGATGGTACAAGCTTAAATTTGTTTTGCTTACAGGCTCACCACTGAAGGAAAAGTGGGAGGCATTTGGTCTTAAACTGAATCATGCTCATCAACAGATGAAAATGACAGAAAATGCTCTTCTCTTTGCGTTTGTTGAGGTATTTAGAGATTTACATTTTGATGCTAGGAAGAATAGGGAGGAGCATTTAAAAGACTTTGCAGTCGGTATTATAAAATAACTTCCTGGCAAGAATCTTGCTGTGAAGTAAAACTTGTTCCATAACTCTATGGAAGGAAGCGTGCTACTTAAAGGAGGCGGTGGTTGGATGGGGGGTGGGGTGGTAACACATTAATTCAATGCTGTATAATAGGAATTAGGACTGGTATGATAAAAGAATATCAGCAGTATGTCATATCACCTTTTCAAGTGTATGAGATTAGAAAAAACATCTTGACCAGTCTCCAGTAGGACATGCTCCTGCCCGGGGATTCCTGTGAAGGATTTAATATTAAGAACCTGTGCTGTTTATCTAGAAGTGACTTTTTGAAATGTTTCAAACTCATGGTATAATACTCTAATGACATTAAGTGTGATTAGGGGAAACTATGATGGTTTATGCATGTTTGTTCCTTGTCACCCTGTGAGTCTGAATATATGCTCTCAAATTTTATGTAAAGTAAAATGTTGACCAGTCCTCTTTCTAAAAAATGACTATATAAATAGTTGGAGAACCTTTGACTTAAGTATAATTTTAATTAATAAGTTATAGTTCCCTGAGGAACATAATATTGCTTGTGTCTTTGTTTGGATTTCTTTAGATTAACTGTCTTTATTCTCATAGTGGTGTCAGTGAAGTTTATGCACCACAGTGATGGATATCACTGACAGGCAGCATTGCACAAATATGAGAGCTTAATTCTGTTATATCTGAGCCAATCTAGATGATAACTGTCTGACTTCTGTGACTTGTGAAATAATTGCTGTTATTGAGGGAGAGCAGTAAAACTGCTATTGCTGTAAAAGGTCTGGAATTGCCGTTTGTCTAATCAACCCGTGGACTGCAAACCAAGTATTTCCAGTATACAGATGCTTTAGTTGATGTATCACTGCTGGTGATGCGATTAACAAATTGATCTTATTTTTAGGGTACTCTGGCACAAGCAGTAAAAAAAGGAGAGTGGATTTTATTGGATGAGATTAACTTGGCTGCAGCAGAGACTTTAGAGTGCCTGAGTGGTTTATTGGAAGGATCATCTGGGTCGCTGGTGTTACTAGACAGAGGAGATACAGGTACTATTTCTGTGCTTGCTTTTCTTGCTATCCAGTTTGTTGAATTCCCTATCCTATATGGCTCAAAATAAGTTGAGAACATTTACCATTAAAATGAATGTGTGCAGAAGAAAATAACGTGTTCTTTCTAGACTTCATACTTTTATGCAAGAAGTGGGAGTTTTAATTCACTGTGGCTCAGGAGATTTCAGCATGCGGAAATTGTGGTAGCTTTTGTGTCTTTGGATTCTACAAGGAGCAGATCTCTCTAGTGGCCTTCGTAAGCATTGCTGTCTCTAAAGACTCTTCAGGGAGTGTCTTTATGCTTTTTATAAGGTTGAGGTAGCTTGATGGCTAAGGGCATAGGACATGAGGTTTAGTTGCTACTGTAGTAATCGTCTTTCACTGATCTTGAGAATATTTGTTCTGCAGCTAGAAATACATGGACAAGGCCTTTGATTTTTCTGAGTCCTTCTTGTGGGTTGACCCCAGTCAGCAGCTAAGCACCCATACAGCTGCTCCCTTCCTCTTTCCACCCCACCACCCCTCAGCAGGACAGGGAAGAGAATAGGAAGAGCGAAAGCAAGAAAATTTATGTGAAACAAGGGATGCAAAGGCAGTCAGTAACCAGCTCCCACAAGCAGACCAAAGTCCAGCCAGTCTCTAAGCAACGGCCACCTTGGAAGACAAAAATCACCACCCCGTTCTTCCTCTACTCCAGTTCTTATTGCTGAGCACTATATGGTAGGGAATATCGCTTTGGCCAATTTGGGTCAG
>NW_008823947.1:0-1131 GCF_000699105.1 Pygoscelis adeliae | reverse complement strand
TATTTCTTCACCTGGCTCTTCCCCCCCTTTTCCTTCCCCTCGTGTTCCCCTGGCCAAATTTGACCTCATTTGGCGAGATCTGCCAGGGTCTCCACTTCTCAGGGCACAACGGCCCCCCCGCCCCTCCTCGCTCCTTTCACTAGGGTTTAAAAGCCTTTTCGCTTTGTCCATTCACTCCAAGACTAATCAGATTAAAGCCTTGCCCAGGATGCTCCCCCCCTCCCTCGCCCCGCTTCACCCCCTCATCTCCTGGCTTGTTTTGGCAGCCAACTTCAAGGTCTGGGCACCGCACCGCCATGCCAAGGGGCCGGCAGTGGCACCGGGCAGCCAAGGTGCCCCCAGGGAAGGGCACAGGGTAGGGGGGCTGCAGGGGAAGGAGGAGTGACCGGGGGCAGCGGGATGGGGATGAAGGCAGCGGGGCAGCAGCAGCTCTCCCTGCTGAAACCATCATGCTCTTTGGGGAATCCCTCTCCCTTCTCAGCCATGCCTCGCATTTCAAGTCAGGCTAAAGGAGCATCTAAGAACAAAATAAATTTAGTAAAAAGGGTATTTTTTTTTATTTTTGACCCTCTCTTCACCCAGGAGCCGCGTGCACCAGCGCTGCTCCGTGCCAGCTGCCCTTCACCAACGTCCAGGGGGCACGACGGGTGCCTGCCTGCGGGCAGCGATGGACGAAGCCGGGACCCTGGCTCTGGGCCCAGAACCCCCCGAACGCACGTGAGACCTGGACCCACCAGGGCCACCCAGCAGCACCCACGCCCCGTCCCCCGGGACCCCCAGCTCCCTACTCCACCAGCAGCACCCCACAGCCCAGCCTCGCTCCTCGGCAGCTTTGGAAAGGGAGTAATTCCCCACTAGAAACTTTCTGGCTCCATCCCACTCACCTCCCCACGTGCTCCAGCCCCAAAATCACCAAATGTCCCCCCCCAAACCTTAAAAATTGATTTCAATTCACTTTGGCCCAGCTCTGCACACAAATGCATTCGACACGGGCACTCTCCCCCAGCCAGGATTGTATGCAAAGGCAGTTAGGGGTCAATGAATAATTCATACTCTGCTGTCTTTCAGAATTATACTGTGGAAAAATAAATCTGAGACTATATAAAAAAAAAAAAGAGAGAGAGAAAGAAA
>NW_008823946.1:0-513 GCF_000699105.1 Pygoscelis adeliae | reverse complement strand
TGATGTGTGAAATATTCCCCATTCAGTTCAATGGAAGCAGAAACTACTCAGGTAGATAGTCTCCTCCTCCTTTTGTGATTATACTACTGTCCTCTCTCCTGGAAGGATTGCTTTTTCAACAGTTACTCTGCTGTTTAGCTGACTTTTGTTATGGTTGATCAAAAGAATAATAAAAAGGACAGGCAGTGTAACTTGCATATGAATTATAATAGATAATTTACCTTCAAATAAACATTTATCAGATCTTTTGGAAATGAAGGTAAAACAGAATTGATAACTCCTTTTTTTTTTTTCTTCTTTTCTTTTCCCTCCAAACTTGAAAAAAAATCCATGTGGTTGAAACTTCCATAAATTTCAGTGTAAAGTTCCCTTTGGGACTGATGGACATTTACTGGATAACCTGACTATCGGTATAGATTACTACAAGTTTTTTATCACAAACATTAATTTTTAATATGCATATTTAATAATATATTTAATAGTATAATTTCTTAGAATAATATAATTATATAT
>NW_008823945.1:1585-2008 GCF_000699105.1 Pygoscelis adeliae | reverse complement strand
GCGCTGGAAATAACGCCGCGGGCTTTTCCGCTCCCCCGCCGCGTTACCTGTTTCCAGATTCGCCTGGGAAACGCGTGCGGAGGTTGGCACGGGGGTCGGGGAGCTGAGCGAACTCAGCGGGGCTCGTCTAAATCGGACTCGGAAGGATTAAACGAGGAACAGGACGCGTTTGGAGCCCCTGCCTCTCCTTCAGCGTGGAAAAATTCATTTCCCCGTTCCCGATATTCCGCCGCTTTTCGCCCTGCGTCTCTTCCCCGGCTGATCCAGCCCGTGCTCCCGATCCGTCCCCGAGCGGGATAATCTGAGAGGGGCTCCGTCCCCCCTGGAGTGTTTTGAGACCGACAGCGAAACGCCCGGGGGCCTCTCTGAGGGAGCCCAGGGCTGCGGCGGCGCCGGGAAGGCGACGGCTGGGGGTTTTTTTTT
>NW_008823945.1:0-378 GCF_000699105.1 Pygoscelis adeliae | reverse complement strand
ACGACGGGGCCGACGCTGGTGTCGGCAGTGGGGTTTCAAGAAGTTCGGCTCTTAAAAAAAAAAACAACCCCAAACAAACCCCAAAAGCCACTGCTCTGAGCCGGGAGCGTGACCCCCGGCTGGGCTGGGGTGGGACAGACCTCTCTGCTCTCGCTCTGCCGGTCCTTTCCCCGTCCTCTTGAGACAGCCGGTGGCAAAACCGCTGCAGAAACCCCTCTCTGGGAGCTGGCTCCGGTCCCCCAGCAGCCCCCGGGCACGGGGCAGGCGGCCGCGCCGGGTGGAAGGAGCGGATTTACGGGTGAAACAAACCTCGAGCAGGTCCAGGGCAGCCGCCGGACCCGGGTTTGGCTTTCGAGGCAAACCCAGGGCGTCCTTTTC
>NW_008823944.1:2011166-2018032 GCF_000699105.1 Pygoscelis adeliae | reverse complement strand
GGGGGGGGGGGGCAGAGGGAAAAAAAAAAAGGACATGGTTAATTTTTACATTATGGTGCCAAAATGCAAAGAGATCACTTGGCTTCATTTAACTTCCCGTCTTCGTAGTCTGAAGAATGCTGCAACATGCTACAGTATGGCAACTAGTAACTGGCTTCCATAAACACTATATTTACCAGAAAAAAACAGTAAAAATCCCTGCTTAGTTCACTGCACATTATACAAGCCAAATTACAAAGAGTTGTTTTTTTTCTCTGCAATGAAGTAAATGGAAGCACCAACATATACAAATATGCATCTGTTACTAATGAGATATTTACAGCCCCTGCCTTCCCAATTGCACGTATGTAATACCTCAGTGCGTCATTACCTATAGAGCTCTGGTTAAGAGACAATAGGTGCAAATTAATGTATAAACAGACATTATCTCTTCAAGCCTGGACATGACTTGAAGCCTCTTTAAATGTTTTTACATGCCACAGCTTTCTACTAAGGTTTTAAAATCCTTTCTTCCACTCTTTGCTGATGGTGAAAATGTTCGGGGGACAGGACAAGATATTTATAATAACAGGACATTTCACTCTGCACTTTGTTTTAGCATGTGGGGGGAATAATAATTGTATTCAGACTTGAAATGGCTTGGGTTACGCAGTTCAGAGCACAAGCACCTGCAGCAAATTAATTTGTTGTAGCACATTTATTATCTCATAGCTTCTATTTAGGCTGCAGCTGTTGCTATTATGTTAATAATGTTTTTTATCACCAGTGTATACAACAGGTTATGGTAATGCAGAAATTTTGGGGAGTGGGGTGTTGGTTTGGGTCTTTTTTTAAATTTATTTCTCAGAAAGAAAAAGATGGGGAGAATATAACACATAAGCATTGACCAGGCATTTAGCCTTCTGTTTATTAGCTGATTTGAAAGAGAATGGGCAAGAGAAATTAGAAAAGAGTAACAATAGACAAAGATGGCGCGTGCAGAATTTGTGAAAGCAAAAAAGAAGAAGAGGTGGAAAAAAAGAAAGAAAGAAAGAAAGAAACACTGAACACCGCAGTGCTGGGGTGGTGAGTGTTCGGGTGGGGGCGGGGAAAATGCTGCAGTTTTCGTGAAATAATAAGGTGGAAAAAAAGGCATACAAAGAGTAGGTTTTTCATTGTCTGTAAAATATAAACACAGATGAATTCTGTCTTTGGTTTGTTCATGCTTTTCACTCTGCACAGCAGGGATGTTCTTAAGAAGTTGCCCTCTGCGAAATTTCACTAAATGGAAACCGTGGACCCTGCATGATGCGATTATAATCACACCAGCCATTCTTTTTACATAATTTTTTGTTTAAAATCCAGTAATGCTTCTTGTTTTTAAAACATATATCTACATCTATACATGCATCTAAAACGGTGCTGGTTTATGTCCCCCCAGCAAAGCGCAAGCTGAAGCTGTAACTGGCTGTATCCCATCCGCAAATCTCCATGGACTCAAAAACAATATGAAAATTTTTAGCTGACAAGAACATGTCTGCTGCCTGCAGTCACTGCAATAGCTCACCATGTTGCCTACTAACCAAAAGATCAAAAATTATCGATTTCATGGCGCTGCGTGCTTGGGATAGAAAAGCTACTTTAAAATTTGCATTATTTAAGAAATGAATTAAGAGAAAAGACTCATGTTTTAGAACACTTTGGAACCTAAAAATGGCTTTATGTTTTAATCTTATCAATGATTTACTATAATTCTATTATTTTTAGCAGCTGGGGTCTGGAAATGATTTTTTTTTGCCGATGAATTTAGGATTTTGCCGCAGTATACATCTGCAGTCCCAGAATCCTCTGGTAAGATAATCCCTCCTGCGATGGGGAAACGCCTTTAACCTTTTCGTGAATGAAAAATATGCAATCATTTTGAAATAAAAAGGGGGAAAGAATGATGATTTCTAAGAGCTGGAATGAAATTTACTGTGAATTGAAAGAACAAGGAGACATACTGTAATTGCATTGTGGCGTTGGACTTTCTAGCTGTTGTCTCCATCGCTCCTACCCTTTCTTCAATGGTGTCCGTATATATGCCTGGAGTATGGTGTTACCCATATTTCATGCGGGTGAGGAATCGAGAACCAACACGTTAAGAAATACAGCGTTTCCTTGCCGTAACTTGGAGAAATGCTACCGCTACTACCTCCATGCTGCAGGCTTTAAGGGAAATCTTGATTACCGGTCATTGAAATTCTTTTGACCAGTGGATTCTTAAGATGACCGGGCTGCGTTAGGGGAGCCAAGCCTCTAGATAGCAAGAGGTGTTTACAGCTGCTCGGGGGTTGTAGCTAGAAAGGGAAGAGGACATATTTCTGTGGCGTAAGGAAAATCCGAAGCCCTAGTCCACGCACAGTCTGTCTGGAGATTTGTTCACATAAAACCCCTACCCTGATACTCTCATATTTTCAGACTGCACAGTAATTAAGAAAGAGCGGTCTGAACAGAAAAATCAGGTCTTAATAATTTACTATCTTATGTTTTAAGATTACATATTAGAGTCAATTATTGGAATAAGGAAATCTGGCCTACAGCTATTGAAAAAAAAGGCAAAATGTATATGTCGACTACCTTTTTAAAGACGGCTTTCTATACGAGTACAGCTGTATATTAGAGTATTGACAATTAAAGGGTTACAACTCTGAGAAATCAGGGGTTTCATGTGGACGGAGTTTGATTAGGGAAGAAGGTGGTAGGTGGCACACCTCTGAGGCCGTTACTGTTTTTGCCTGTGTTTCTGGCTGGCTTTTCTGCCAGGGTGCCTGAACACAACCATCGCAATTGTTTTAAATGAGGAGTACGAGACCCGTGATTGTTAACAGGCAGGCACACAGAGAAATTGGAAAGGAAAACTTAAGTGCATACTTCGTAACAACAACAGTTTGAAAAGGACCAGTATCGTGGATTTCTGTTTACATGATCATGCAATAAGTTTTTTATAAAAGCCATCTTGTTATTTGTTTGGTTAGTAGTAATTAAAATATATGTATTGGGAGATGCAATGCTTCATGTTTATTCTGTTCCACTGCTTAATATGCCAGTAATCAGATATTCTGATGAGTAATGCCTCAGCTGCTAAATCAGCTGGAGACTTTTTTCAGTTTCTGCAACATACCTTATATATAAAGTTAAACTGTTGTTATACTGAATTAAAGAGGGAAACACTAACACGTGCATATACCCAAAACAGAAACACTGAGGAAAAGAATAATTCTTTTTAAATCAAATTGGTGGCCAATGACGATTCTATTTCTGATGCTTGAAACAACATTTATAGACTACTCTAATTTATGTCATTCTAACCAGTTAACAAGACGTTTTGATTAGTATGTCCTATACTAATTTATTAATAATTTTTAGGGTCTCTCTTTCCTTCAAAATGACCTAGAGTTACAGACTTGCATAATTTTTTTCTGTAATTTTTGAGAAAAGTGAAATCTCACCAGTATTTTGAGTTTGGCTAATTCTCTCTCTCTTTGTCCATAAAGAACAATTTTTTTTCACTGAAACTGAGCCTGAATGGCACAGCTATTTGCTTTAACATAGCAAAGGTTCTGATGTGTATTAATAAATGGTAGTTCTCAAGTATGAGGCAGAAGTTACATTGATTAGTCCTGTATCTCAGAGAGTGCTTAAATATTGCAAGCATCTCCTCTCTTTTCCCCTTCACTCCTGTATGAAAGTGAAAACATGTGACTTTTTTAATACACTACAACTTCACTTCGCTGGAAGAACATTCCTTTTATTTTTTTCTTTTTTTAAGAGGATAAGAATTATGTATTTTTTTTGCTGACAAGTGAATATATATTTAGTCAGTGTCTCAAAAAATATCTGTAGTTGATACTCGAATACATTGCTAGAGTATGCATGGTTAGAAACCAATTATGCATACGTTTTTAAGATCCATATGGGAAATCAAAGATTCAGGCCCAGAGCCCTAGATGTTTCCGTAATTGGTAATTTTGCTTTGTCCTTATATTAGTGCCATGGCTACTCATTCGTTACTATGTTCCTTACAAACATAGCTAAATGCCAGGATTTCAGAAGGGAAGGTGACCAGCTAAGCTTACCTTTAGCTGTTTGTTATTTTTAATTAACGGGCTTCTTGCTTTCTATCGTGTTAAAAGTTGACTCTCCAAAAGTAGTGCTACGCATGTAAAAAAAGAGGCTGACAAAAAGATTTAAATCATTATCTTTTAAAATTTAACCATGAAGCTCTCCTTTGCACCGAGGATTTCTTACTGCAGTGATACACAATGGACATGTTAGGAGACTGCTTGACCTTTTGAAAAAATATGTCTGCAGCATACTCTTCTAGCAAACAGCCACCAAAACAAACCTATTAAAGTATAAAAGAGCTCTAAGGGAGCTCCTGAAGCTGCATATCCACCCTCAGTGCTTCTTGGGGGGGGAAAGAAAAAAAGTAGAAGAGGAAGAGTGACTGGACTGTTTGTGAATTTACTCATGAAGCCCTGCACTGTAATATCTGGCATAACATTTACTCTTCTTGTTTTGATAGTGGACCGTAACACACTGTATTTTAGAAAAATTAGAAACACAAAATGTATTTTAGAAACATTTTTATAACTGAAAGAACAGTATAACAAGTTAGAGTTAATTGTAATTGTAACACTTCCAGCTATTAAGATACTAGTTTTCCTGGGGTAGGGTTGTTTTTTTTTTTGAAAGGTGAAATTTTAGAAAATGTTTAGCTACCTAGTAGCTAAAAATCGCAAAGCTAATATGAACCAAATTTCTATTAGCAATGTGTCCAGATCCAAAAGCATCCTAACCACTTTGCAGTGAAACAAACAGATTAAAATGACAACAAACCATGCAAGAGTAAAACAACCAAAAATCAACAAGAGTTTAGCATTATGTGCTAAAGGCCTTATGAATTTCTTTTTATATATATATATACACACACATATAAAAGTTGTATGTTTTAAACCTGTTTTTAAAAGGGCTAGTTCCAGTTGTCCTCATCAGGTCAAAAAGAAAAGCGGTCCATAGTTCCGGGGCCAGAAGCAGAGACACGGACTGTACCCCTCCTGCTCCTGCAAAATCCAGGCTCCAAAAGCCCCATCCCTGCAGACCTCAGGGGGTGGGATGGCACACAATGAGGCTCTGAAAGGTGTCTGGGACCATGCAATGCATCGAGGGCGTTTGACTGATTCTACTGTTGTTATCAAGTACCCAATGGAATTGCTTATAGTGAATTTGGCAATAATGCCCTATAGAAACAACACTTTGAACTTACATAGTACCTTTGATCCAGGGATCTAAAAGGAGGGGTCTGTCATTATTACTATTCCCATTTTACAGAGGGTGAAACAGAGGCAGAGCAGATTTTCCCAAGGTTGTAGAGGAAGGCAGCTGAGAAAGGGAGGTGGACAAAGAAATTAACTCTTCCCCCCACACCCTTTTTTTTTTTAATGCCCAAACCAATCTCCAGGAATACTTTCTCTGACTCTTATCATAAATTGGAATTAAACTTCTGGTGTCAAGAACGGGAAGGTCCTTCTGCTCATAGCTGCACCAAGTAAATCCCCTGGAAGGTGATGAGCATTCACAGCCTGCTGGCCCTGATCCGGCAGCGTTTGCTTTGCCAACTCTTCCCGATGGTTGCCCTCGTTCTTGCACTCATTTTGGCCAGCATTGTCAAAACAGGCAACCGTCCTAAGAGAAAACAGCACAAGGAAAGCTGTATTTCTTGAACCTCTGACTTCAGGGTTGTCCAGGTGGCATTTAGTTTCCTTACTAGTGGGGACCTGATGTTGCCCCACCGCACAGGGAGGCTGGCGGGTGGATGATTGCTATGTGCCCTGAAACGGCAGGGGGGAGTGGGGGATTTTTTACCACCACTGCCTTCCCAGAGCCATTTTAGTAGTGACAGCTAGACTGCAGACTCAGGATCCCTCCCCTGCACTTGCCCCACTGGGTTGTGGCCCCCTGCCACCCATACCAGGTCCACCTGTGAGGGTTGGGGTGCCTTTTGTGTGCAGCAAGCCCTACATTATTTCCCCCCACACACACAAGGAGAAATCCCGTTTTAAAAAGCGCCAGTTCAAAAAAAAGCAGTTGATGTGAAAATCAAGTAGCACTGTGGAAAAGGCTCCTTTAGTCTAACACTACATATTACTGAATAAATCAACGGGGAAAAAAAAATAATCTTTAAGTGTAACTTCCTGAGTAGAAACTCAGAGCCCGTTTGAAACAGTATTATCAGTGGAAAAACAGGTATAAAGGTGGCCCCTCCGTGAACCGCACATCTCCCCGCTGCAAGAACCACAGAAGCTGGAGGCTGGTGGGGAACGAGAGGCTGCACGAAGCCCTCCAGCGCAGGACCAAGAATTCAACCCCCAACATCCGCTAGCGCTAAAGCAAATTTATACTGGGGGAAAAGAAAAATAATCCATCTTTCACTAGCAACGGATGTTTTAGATAAACACGTTGGTATATACGGTCATTGCTTCTTGTGGGGGGGGGTGCACGTGTATTTTTTTTTTAACCCCAGTATGTTAAACACAGTTTGTCAGTGCAAGACGGTACACGCAAAAAGTCTGTGAAACATTCTGCTGTGCAAGCCCGTGCACGCCGAGGAAGAGGCTGCCACATACGTGCCTTCACAAGGCTCCGCACGCCGCGAAAAACCTTGTGCAATTCACAGTATTTTCCTGTTTTTACGACTCACTAAAGAGGCGAGGGGCGGGCGAGGAGGAGGCGTGTGTTTGTGTGCGCGGGGGGGAAGCTCGCTTCTTCCATAAAAAATAAATAAATTGCATAACGAGATACTTTCTTTGGCAACTGCTTCCTGACAAATATTTACAAGGGCAGAG
>NW_008823944.1:2009301-2009756 GCF_000699105.1 Pygoscelis adeliae | reverse complement strand
GAGTCTCTGCCGCCCGGGTCTCCGTGGGCCTCTGCTCCCGGCTGCGTTTGCAGCCGAGGCTGGAGTACTTTCGTGCCTTTTTTTTTTTTAAGGGGGAGGTACTGACTCGCCGGTGGGCTGCAGACCACCGTTGGTGATAGGAGGGGGAAGAGAGCAGGGGACGGGTTTATTTGTACCGAATATAATTAATCACGGTCAATGCAGTCAGCGGGAGATAACTAATCTGTTGCCTTGTGGGTTTTCGGTCTTAGTTGCATGCATACTTGCTGGAGAGGTTGTGCTGCTTCTGGGTGTCACCGAAATGAAGCTCCCCGGAGCTGGGAGCAATCAAATTAAGTTTTTAACACCCACGTTACCACAGTCTTGTATAGCGAATGACTTGGACAGTGTGGGGGCTTGTATCCTGCAAGGGGAAGCGCCTGCTGCTTTCCGTGGCTGACGGGGGGGGGGGCACG
>NW_008823944.1:1990851-2009254 GCF_000699105.1 Pygoscelis adeliae | reverse complement strand
TGAAGCAACTTGCTGTTACTCCTAGTAGGATATAGGGCACTTGTTTCTGATTTTCCGTGGAACAGGGAGCTCCAGATGTGTTTTTTCCCAAAAAGCTTAGTTCAGCTCTCTTTTTGTGCATGATCAGTTGCTCCTGGGACAGCGAGGTTTCTTAAATCTAGCAAAACCTTAAATTCTTCCCTAGCTAAAACTTGACTTAAGACATTGTGCCGCTTCTTTTTGAATCTCTTCCCAAAAACCTCTCCTGAAGATTATCCCTTCTGGGAAGAAAGGGCAGGCTGTGAAGGTACTGTGGGGAACTTGTGACTTTAGGAATAGCAGTGTTGATCTTTGTAATCAGCTACTTCTTGATCTCTTTCTCATGGAGCAGCCATTGTTCTGACACTCTGTATATTCCAGACATCTGTGGTCCTCCCATCCCCCAAAGTATGTGAGTGGTGAATGGAAAGAGTCTGGGCTGGTATGCTGAGGTCGATGGACGGAAATCAAGGAGGGCTTTTAGTAAAACAGGATCTTTATGTGCTGAGACTGTAGTAAAGGCAAAGATGAGAAAACTACCCGAAAGAGTATCGGGGTGTTCTTGATATCAAGTTCAGACACACCAGAGAGCAACTTACCAATTATGATTTTTGCTTCTGAATGACAAAAAGGTACTACTGCAAGGCTTTAGAACAGCACAGAAGGCAAAACTTATTGGTGTTTATTGGGCCAAGTTATAATGTGAATTTCAGTAACTGACAGTCCAGGAACCTAGTGTTAATCTTGCACTTTTAATAAAAAGGTGCTGACAGCTGCGGGTGTGTGGCTGCTGTGTCGATTGCCTATGGCTAGTACTGTTGAAAATGAGGCTACTTAGGTGTTCAAACAAGGCTTTAAGGCTCTCTAAATTCAGCATTCAATATAAAATCATATCAAGTGCCTGGCCGTTCTGGGGTTGTTCTAAAGAAATGTCATATTTGCTTGTCTGTTAGTTCAGATATTTTCTGTTTAGGTATAAACCGATATGAGTGGGAATGTTCATGTTGGCCTGTATGGCTGATCATTTCTAAGAGTCTGCGGGAGAAATAAGTGAAAACATGTTGATGGAAAGGACAATGTAATGCACAATAGCTTCTAAAAACAAGCACTTAATATGAAGTACAGCTTGATTGAAAAAGTCGGTTCTTCAAATGTTGTGTTACATCCTTAGTAAACCAAGCTTCCTTTTTCTTGCCTAAGCAATAAATAGGCTGGGCTTCTTGCTTGATATATAGTCTACTAGGAACGCTAGTGTTTTGCTATGACTACGTGGTGTGTCAGTAACTGGCTTATCAAATCTTGGCCATGAAACCTGGTTGCCCTTCAGACATACAGTTTCTTTGTGAAACGGATGTTGGTCTTTCAAGACTTAACATCACCAAAACCTCAAGTTTAACTCTTCAGAACACAATACTTCAGAAAGCTAGTTCGGATGTAAAGACAAGAAGTTAGTACTAGTGGCCTTCTAAACTAATTTTGCAGTATTTTGAGGGGTAGAAAGGAAAGTAGCAGGAGGGCAGGAAACGTGGCTATTGTAAGCTTCAGTCTTATAAACTGAAGTCTGAATGTGCAGTCTGAAACTCCTGGATAAGGATGTTTCTGCAAAATATTGTCTAGTAGGCAGACTAGTGTGCAAATACAGCAGTAATCAAAATCTCTCATGTTAATTCATAGTTAAAGCTGGTAACACAGGGGTTGTGGTGATCATGCAGTTGCTTGCAGCAAAACTTGTTCTGTGACTCTGGTAGGCTGCATACTGTGGCAGGAAAATCAGGACTGACCTTACTTATCTTGAACATTATACTTCACGAAGCCTGATAAAACTTTGTGAGAAACTGTGCAGGCTTGCTTGGGACTTGCTCTTGGGTCCTCCCAGCATGCATTTGCAAGCTCTGAGCCCCCTGCCTTGTTGGGTGACTGTGCAGTATCTAAGAAATGGCACTTCGCAAAATTCTGCAAACTCCTTGGCAGTAAGTATTGCATGTGACTTTTCTTGTCTCTTTAGATAAAATGATTATCCTGGTCAGATGGGCAGGGCAATATTGCTGACTTTCTAGTTAAGCATTGGAAGACTTGTTTTGGGGGTGCTTTGATGTTATGCACCAACTGAATTGGTTAGACTTGCCAACAAAAGGTAGCCTGGCAGTGGTTCACTTCTAATATCCATTTCTGGCACTTGATTCCAAGGTAAAACTTGCTGTAGTCTGTGATCAGGCTTTAGCCCAAGAGGGTAATGTCTTAATATGCTAGTGTTGTGTGGCCTGTGTTGCCTCATGAGAAGAAAGGAGCCAGAAAAATTTTTTGCACTGACAGGTAACTTCAAGTGCAAGGGAGAGAACAAATGGAAGTCTTATTCTGGCATTTCTGTCTGTATGGAACACCAAATTGATAAGGTGAGCAGGTGAAATGTATACCTGTAGCTCAACCTGCCCTCATGGAATCTGTTAACTCTGATTTGATGTGAAAGCAAATGTGTCCTATGCTTTTGTTGCCTTGGGAAGTGTGGGTGCAGATGTTGCTTTACACTTTCATTACAGAAGAACTCTTTGTTAATGCTTCAAGTTGCTTTAGAAAACAATGTATACAGGCTGGATTAGTATTGCAGAACTGAAGTACTTGCTTTATTCCTGAATAATAAATTAACTCTGGAGCCTTGTTTAAGGAATAAGTTAATTCCCTTAAAGGTTGAAATAGTTAATCTAGTATTCTAGGTTGCTGCTTTTAAGAAGGTAGAATAAGCTAGCTGGATCTTACTGGAGTTGGCAAATGCACGGTGTGCACTGTAAGTATATTTGCTGGAACTAGCATTTCTAGGCTGACTTACTGTGCTACATAGACTTGTATAAATTGGAGAAGTTTGGCAACTGTAGCAAGTAGTTCTGTATTGTCCTGGCAACAATTCAAGTGCCCTCCAGTGGCCAGAAATCTTAATGTCCTAAAGGTGCTGATAAATGCTGTTGCCATGTCAGTCTTCCTTAATTAAAAGTGAGTTGAAGAAACGTCTTATAGTGTCAGATTAGCACGTTTGTTGCTTAAACAGTACTTTTTGGAGTGTTGGTATGTCTTATTGTAAATACATAGTTATTCTGACAGACAAGCAAAGGCAGCCACTTTCAGATTCATAAGTATTTCATTAGTGTCAGTGCAATTATGACTAATCATTCTGGTTTCTTAAACCGGGGAGATTAATGTTTAACATCCATGTTCAGGGCTGGCTACGTGGCTGCAGCCTAAGAAGAAACTAGATTATGGTTAGATACTTACTGGTTTGGAAGGGAGATTGTTTGCTAAATTGTTGCTGTATTTGAGTGGAAATGAATGTTTTAAAGTTCTACACAGACGGCAGGGAAAGATACTTCTGTAATACAATGGCTGTCGACCTTCTTGTTAGTGATGTATGCAATCATGATAAATCACTGTAGAACCATTGAGTATCTTTTTGACACTCAAAACTAAGTGGGCAGGAAGCTTGAGGGCTGGCAGTGGTTTGTTGCTGAACTTTATTAGTGTTAAATGAAATGTGGTATAATATTTGTCTAAGTTCTCATAGATTATCTCTAAATGGTCATGATGGCAGCTCTTTTTTGTATGTAGCTAGGTAACACTAAAGAATGATGTTTGATCCTGGCTACTGCCGTCTCTACTACAGACATCTTACTCAGTGAAAGTAGGGGCACATGGACCAAAAGCTGTAAATTAGTGCAAGTTGATCAGGTGAATACTGCTGGCAAACTAAGCCTTAGAAACACTAGCTCATCCCTAACTGAGAAAGGCAGGAGTATGCATAATGTAGATACCTAACTGTGTCCCGCAAATAAGAGGTGGTAACTTTCTAAGCTGTGATAATAAAACTGTTCTTAATGTTTTGCCCAGCCGTGAAGATACTCAGACATAATGAATACTGCATGAAACCCTAATTGGAAATGCTTGCTGGTGACCAAAAGATCTCGAAGTAAACCCATTGCTGAACAGAAGTGAACTTAGTAACTGTTTTGAGGTTACTTGCATGAGTTGGTGGTGCTTAGTTGGTCAAAACAATTAAGATGTAAGAGTAAGTGGGTTGATAATCTTGTCATGAACTTAATGCAAGTTCATAAACTTGAAACTGTCATATCAGTCCTTTAATACTGAGCTGCAAACTGTTGTCAAAGGATTGATAGGTACATTATGTGGAGAAGATTATTACTTTTGTTCTAAAGCTGGATGTGTAACATCTGATTAGTAGTTGAAGCTGTTCCTTGCATCTCATCTTAAATGTTAAGATTATCATCAGCTCCTCTCTTGGAAAGTGAAGAAGGATAGGTAGGTACTTGGAGCCAATCCTGCCTACTAATAAAGTTATAGATTTTGCTGGTGTTGCAGTATACTTGCCAGTGAAAAGCTCTTTTAAACCATTACTTTCAAACATGACCTGATAATTTCTCTGTCAGCTTGAGCGCAGCTGCTGCTTATAGCTCATGGAAACAACCAGATCTTTATAGAGGACAAACAAATACTCAGTGCAGAAAGTGTAGCTCTCTTTGGAAAGATCACTTTTTTGTTTGCAGGTCTTGTTAGAAGCTTGCTGGTATACTTGCCCATGATTTTGAATATAAAGGATTGTGTTGACAGACCTCTTGGAACTCCTGAATGTTTCTCTAGGTAAAGGGCAAAATAATTGTGCTGTGGATCCAAACACTGTAACTTCTCTGCAGTGGCAACATTCAGTGCTGTGAGATTTCAGATACTACAGTATAAGTATGCTTTTAAAGTAGCAAAGAGTATGGGACTATGTGAAAAGGTGCAGTCTTTACATTGCATAGTATGCCCAGTCACGTGACTCTGGCAGCCTTAGGCTCTGGCCAGCATCAAACAAAATTCTGTAGGGCACCACTGATAGTTGTAAGAAATTATGGTGGTAGGTAACTGCTACTAAGTACCTTTTGACCTCTCTAGGTGTCCTATCAATATGTAATTTCCCACAAAGTTTCTCTAAAATGCCTGTCCTAAAGAGTAAAGTACTGTGCATCAAATGTATTAGAGAACCTTTATATATTGCCAGCTTTGTTTGGGGCGGGGGGCTTCCTGGCAGGCTCTAAAGTTTGAAAGTGCATCTCTTAGAATGATTGTGTAGATCAGTGCCCAGGTGAACTTTATTATTAGTAACTTACCTGATGTGCTTGTTCTGAATTCTCCTCCAGGTTCTCATCACTTTATAGTGATGAGTTTTAGTTATCTCAAGTATTTGTTGGCTGACTATGGCTCTCAGACCAATGTTAACTGTTGCTTTATTGAAACTTCTAATGGGTTGTTTTTAAAAGGGTACTTAAACCTTAGTACCTGTGAAGACCCTGACTAATTGCATAAGCTGTTAGTGCCTAAATGCTGTGTTAGTTGCTCAAAGCCCGGTGTTTCAGTGACACTCAATGCCTGCAGCTGAAAGGTATCCCATCACTAAGTGCATTTCTGATACATTTTGCTACCTGAACTTTCAGTCAGTGGCTAAAGTTGCTCTTCAGTCATAGATTAAAACTATCTGTGTTCTGGGTGGTATTCTGTACTTAGGATGAGCAAAGCAAAAATGTGGATCTTATTACACTTACTGTGTGTGAGTGTTACACAGTCTCAGCTGCACTTGAAACTTAAATGAGTTGTCACATTCGGCAAGCTGGCTAGGAGTAATTCTTTACTAGCCTGTTGTCACTTTTGGGAGGAAAGAGAGGGTAAAACAGGTGAGTGTCCTGTAGTATCAGAACTAGTACTAATATCCTAGTACTCCAGTCCTAATGGAAGTGAAGTGTAGTAGAATAGAGCCTTACAGCCGTGTTGTAAAGTTCTTGTTGCCCCTTTCCCTCCTCTCTGCCATGTGTACCTAAGGCTGCATGGATTCAGAGATGAGCCTGGTTTTCTGTCCTTGTAACCTGAGTTTTTCCTTCACCAGACATTTTTTGATGAATAAATTCTTTTAATACAGCTAACCCAGTGTTTAAGTCTAGTCAAGACTACCAGATGCCTGCACTTCAGTTCCATTAAGTGGATGTAATCAACTTTCTTACAGAAGTCTAACAAGAACAGAAATATTTGCATGCTGTTTGTTTTAGGTAATGAGCATGTGAATAGAAACTCTACTCTGTGCTCTTAATTGGTCTTAGATTGCTGAGATGACTGAAAATAGACAGGCATAACACTTTATTTTGTGATGTGCCATCAAATGAACTCTTGTAAAAAAAAAAAACTTATAAAAGCTAGTGTAGGGAGGCTCTTCTGCCTTTATGTTATGGAAAGGAATTTTTATATAACTTCTAAGGCAGAAGACAAAGGCTGAAAAGCCAGAACAATTGATGTAATAGCAAACTGGGATGCCTGAAGGAAAAACAAAATAATGAAGTGGAAATGAAGCAGCAAAAAACAGTGGCTGAAAGCAGAGGTAACTTGTAGCGAGCATTGGCAGATCTGTGGGTGTGCTGTCAAATATCCCTCTTCCAGTTTAATTCTGTGGATTATCTGAGATAGTTTGTTGCCTCTTTCAGCATGTATTAAGGATATTTAAAGCTTCAAAGTTGCAACCTGTTAATCTTTGAGAAAGGTCAGTTAAGTGGATACTATTCAGGTTTCTTAATTTCCTAATGTTTAATAGGAGAAACTGATCTTAGACTTCCAGGTCTTATTATTAAGAGATTTTAGATCAGCTTATGTCTGCTGTATATTCTGGGTTCAGAGTCAAACTTACTGTGATCTGATTAGCTAAATCTAAAATTGAACGTGTTGCTGTTTGCAAGGCATCTTCTGCCTTTCTGCAGCCATCAGCAGAATGCATTGTCTGAAGTATTCTAGCTTGGATAAATTCAAGCTGGATGGATTACATAGGATACTGAGTAGATAGGGAGGGTGCTTCACTGGAGTGAAGTATTCTTATTAGTGGTTGGAGGGAATGATGTTAGGCAAATGTTGCTTGAGGAAATGACCAGAGCAGTTTTGTCATGAGTTAGTTTATGAATGAGTTTGTTCTGTTGCAGTCTAGGATCAGTAAGCTGGATTTCAGTGGGCACATGCTGTGGCATGCGGATTAAGATTCCTGTCACTATTGGTAGCTCTTAGTTTTCAGTAGAACTACTGAAATGGTTGAGGTTGCTACATCTTGAGACAACACTTAAATATAGTAATGCTGCTCTATCTCTTGCCATGGCATTTCTTCTGAGGTTGTAGTGAAGGCTACAGATGGGTGGTTCTATCATCTAACCTGAAAGAAGACAGAAATGTTTTAGAGCTGTGAAAACCCATGGTGGTTTTTTCCTTTTAGAGTTGGCAAAACACATGCTGTGTTTTCCCTTGGCTGTATGGTTTGACTTGTTTCCTTTTGGTGTTCCATACTGTGTAAGTTACTTCTGTTTACTTAGAATATCTTCAGATGGCCTATGACAAGATATTTTTACCCAGTATTAAATATCAGCCTGCTGAAAGCAGAAGGAAGCCTGACATTAATATGAAAAATGTGAAGTTTAATATTCTGATTCCTGGTATACATAGTAAGATAAACCTTAACTTTACTGTCTCCAAAAATATCCAAGTGGTCCATTGTTTTGTTTAATGTGATAATTTACAGCCCTAAACCGTTATTTGAGAGCCAGTTTTCAATGAGTTTCACAGTAGTTTTTGTCCATCCAGGTCTTTAAACTGCTGGTGTGAGGAGGGATTTAAAAAATTGAATTTCTTAATCCAGAAGTCACTACTGGTGAGTGAGTAATTTGACAATAATCAAGGCCCTCTAATGCTTGTATATACCTCTAACTTCAAAATAATCTCCACTCACTGCATACAGCTGTTCCTTTCAGAGCTGACAAAGTGACTGAGAACTGCAAATGCTGCTACATTAGACAGAATATGGGAATGCTGTTCAGTACTTGTTTTGTGGATACAGAATGTATTTAAGGAAAACTTGTATTTAATCCTGTGTGGTACCTTTGTACAAGAATTAATTTTTTTAAAATGCAAGTCTTCAGAGTGAAACTCAAGCATGTTATCTCTTCCTACTTTGAAATAAAATATCTTCTGTTCATTGTGTAGAAAAACTGTAAACCCCAACTGTCATTCCTACAGCAAGCTTCTAAAATCCCTTAAAACACGCAACACAAACTGCACTTTCAGGACTTCTTACTAATCTTGCAGAAGCATCTGATACATGAAGGGCCTCCAGAATTACCTACAAAGCATACTTTACCCCAGAGCTCAATAGAAGCCAGACAAAAATCCTTAAAGTTAAGTTTTGGTTGGAATATCTGGGAGGATATGGGAGAAGAAGACTTTATTCCCATTTGGATAAGGAATAATTAGAAGTTTAAAACAGATTTCTGGTGGTAAAAATTCTTGAACTTGTTTAACCTTTGAAGTTACAAAATTAAAGTTTCCTAAATTGAGACCTGCAAGGCAAATGACAATCCTTTTAACTTCCCAGGCCATCGTCTCCCTTCTTAATCCAAAATTAGAATTGTCTAAGTTAGAAGCTGAATGCAAATACTCTGGATCGTTATTTTCCACAAGTACTAGCCTTGTTTTCATTTGTGGATAGGCAATCTATAGATCAGTTCTTACAGGTCACCTGTAACTCCTCCCTCCCAAATTGTAGCTGTCATGTTTTCTTCAGCTAGACTGAGACTTCTTGCTTTTTCTTTTAAAAAAAAAAGTCATAGGCAGATATAAACTGATCATAGGCTTCCCTCTTTGAAGGAAGAAAAATAACTTGGCTTCTTTTAGGCTTCCTGTTAATCAGTTTAGTGCTATTCCTAATGAATATTAAAGTCACTGTCTCAGTTGGATCATGTCTTCATAAGACTAAAAGCAGTAGAAGGTAGGCTTGCCTGCTGCAAGAGTGCTTATAGCTGTGGGGTGGGTTAGACCAAAAATTGCTTAAGGAGACGAGTCAGCCACTCATGCCTGAAGGAATTTATATACCATGAAAGCTTCTTTGATGTTTCCACTATCAGTATTGTATTACTTAGACAATCTCTCTCCCATCCTCCACTTCCTTTTCTAGAAAACAACAATTTTCTAGAATAACAACTTCCAGGATAAGAGCAAAGGATTCTTTATTTAAAAATCCTTAATCGAATGTATTTCTCACATCTCCACTTGAAAACTAAGGTTAATTAGGAAGCTTCTGCTACATTAAGTTCTTATATTTCTGTTATTCGGTCATAGGAATGAGTGCTGTAGTTACCTGGTATTATTAGTTGTGGAACTGATGTTGCCTGTATGTTTTGGCTACTGACTCTTTGTAAAGCAGATACACAGGCAGGCAGCTGCCTGAAACAAGACCAGTTATAAAATAAGACCCAAAGAATGCTTCCAGTAACACCTTCGTAGTGGTTGCAATAACTTCTGAGCACTTGGAGAAAAACTATTTTCCCGTATGTGTACTTCTCTTCACTTGTATATAGATAATCCATGTTTTTAACTGCTGTAACTGTCACAAGAAGATTAAGATCTGCTTGTTCTATGTAAGATGATGTGTCAGTCAGCACCGATGGTTAATTTAAAGATGCGGTTGCTTGGCCTGTCCTAGATGAGACAGACACACACAGGAAAACATGGTCAGTAGATGTGTTCCCTTTAAATCAATCATGGTGATTGGATGTGTCAGTCTTCATTTCTCATACAAGGTTTAGTAACATGCTGCTCTCAAGCAAAAGATTTCTGGAAGACTTGCAATCTTTAAGTTGGACTTGATTTACAAAGTAGGGGGGGGAACTGCTTATCAGAATAGTCAGGTGTAATCTGAGTCAATCTTAACGAGGAGATTCTATTAAGATTAAAGTAGTAACCTTGAAAGAAGATAGATACACTTTTATTTAATACAAGCTGCAAATATGAGCTGTTTCATAGGCTAACAAAATGGCTTAGCTGACAATGAAAATGGGTTTATCTTGGATAAACTGCAGCAGAGGTGGAAATGTACCGTAGTCTTGATATACCAGGCAGGTAAATGTCGGGCTGATATTCACCCCCCTAGAGAGGCTATTGTCATAGCTCCTGTCCTCTGTAAGACAGAATAGAAGTAAACAATTCACTGTGCTCTATGTCTTAATGGAGTTTAACAGCTTTAGAAAGAAAATTATCTAGGTTTTACTGAAGCTGTTCAGAATTACTGTTCAGATTTGAGAAATGCTATAGGCTTGTTGACTTCCTTGGCACATGCTTAACTGTTCTCCAAAATCGAAAGTTAATACCTAAGTTTTATTCATCATCAAAATACTCCTTCTCTTTCGTTCCTTTGAAAACCAAGAAATTTGAATTGTCTTCTGCAGTAACTTGAAATTAGTAGCTCATAAGCCTGCTAAGTGTGCAAAACTATTTTTCAGTTACTTAAAATTCAAATGCAAGGTTGGAACTGATGGTACACAGTACAGCCTAGTGCAATGTCTTGCATTGGTCTTCATATGAGGGATTTAATATATATTTTTTAAAAACCAAAAACCAACCTCCATTCAAACCCAGAGCTGATTATACTTGCTACACAAGTGGATAGTGTCATCTAGGGGGAGGAGGAGGTTTTTAAGAAGTTAACAGTCCCATAACTCCTGGCAGTACATCCATATGAACTTATATATAACATGACATTTATCACAACTCAGGCTTGAATTCCTTTAAAAATAGTGAGGCTTACAGAAGCTTGCTGTTATGCTAAAGTTTGTAAAGTGTGCTGAGTCCTCCTGTCTCTTCCTGATGGTTAAGATCTGTATTACTGACCTTGACAATGTAATGTCACTAGTTATGTCCTCAATAAATTTGAATAAGAGCTCAATTTAAAGGAGCTGGTATATGGTTCATGGTTGAAGACTACAAGTTTAATTACCCTAGTAGGGTGGGTTTTGTTTTGTTTCCACTCCCCTACCAGCTCACCCCCCCCCCCCATGTATTGATCCCATTTCTGTCAGGAAAGGCAAGCAGCACAAACATTTACCTGGTCTGGGGTTGTTGCTCCCTTTGAAGTGTAGCAGTTAACCTTGTTATGATGCACAGGAAGACAAGTCAGCAGCTTGTCTGGACTCAGTTTACCCCCTTGTAAAATGAGAAGAGAATGGGAAAGAATGCAAGAAGGTTCAGTTACAGAAAGCCTAAAAACAAACAATGTACCCCTCTTCCCTGGCTACCTTTTAGTCTGTAGTTATTTTGAACTCTTGGGATTAAAATCAATTTCTCATCTAAATAAAAAATGCTATCTGGAATTGCTGGGACACAGTACAGGTGTATGAAATGCAGATTAGGATGTTAAAAACTTTCAGGTGCAGCTAGCAGGCTGATCCAAGGTCAGCATTTCAAAGACTGGGTATCTGATTGGTAATGCAGTTCTGAACATGTAATTCAGTGTTCTTCATTGCAACTTGTATATGTTCTTCAGCTTTGTGTTGAAATAGTGTTACAATGCAGTGGCTAGTCTGGTCTTTTGGATTTTACCAAATGGTACAGCTACTTTTCTGATCTCTTCAGGCTGTTGAAACTGAAACAGCCATTTCAGAGTGCAGTTACTGTAAGCCAGCTGCTCTCATTTGTGCAGAATTCAACAGTGGAAGGAAATGATGTACGTGGTTCCCAAGCCCCTCGTTGCATATTTGAATCTGAGGTGGTAGTAAATATCTCAAAGTATAGTCAGTGCTCTTGACCGGTTCATCTACCGGTATGTTAATTTCAAAACTAGTTTGGTGATCATTTTTATTAGCAGCCTCCTGACAAGAGGAGACAAAAAAGGTTACAGTAAAAACAGATCTTTTGTGCTAAGCATATTTCGAATTGCATATAGCAGCTAGATCTTGCCTAGTTTTCTATTGGAAATGTTGCATCTGACTTACAGTAAGGACTAGGGTGATCAAAGACACAAATTTTATTTTTAGTGCTATTCCACTTCTTTCTGTTTGGAAGGTGTTAGTGGGGCTGACAAAGTAATGCATAAGACCTGCAGGGAGCTATCAAGCTTTTGTATAGGCACCTCCTCAACTTAGCTACTCCGGAGAATTTTTGTATTAATGGTGAACTGATGGCATGACTTAGTTTTTCCTTCCCCTTACCACTGCTACTCCCAAACTCCTAACAAGATGTTGGAAGAATTCAGTGTTCAAGGGACTGGAAAAAAATGGTTTTATTGTCCGTGCATCCTCCATGCAGGTTGTGAGTAGACTCTGATTTGGCCAGTCTCTTCCAGGCTGTGGAGTAGGACCAGCTTAGGGACCTAAGTGTTTCCAGCAGCACAGCAGGGTACTTTATGTTGTGTTATGTCTTAAATCAGTTCAATGCTGCTTATCTACTGCAGGTGCAGATCTGCTGTCCATTTTAAAAGAGCCAGGAAAGGGTTGCTGCCAAAAGTTGTGGGAGTGCAGTGTCAGGACAAACAGCACTGGCATCTGTACAGCAAAGTAACAAGTTTGCTCAGGAGCTGCTGAAGTATCCTGCAGCTGGCTCAGAGACAGTGAAATATAAGCTTGCATCAGAGTTGCCTAACCTATTCAGTGAGATTCTTAAACTGCAGGCCTGTCTTCTGTTTAATTATGATTTTCTAAAAGCTACTCCTGAAGGAAACTCTTAAACTGGGGAAATCTGTCTTTACACAAATACAGCATCAAATGGACTTTGTTCTCCTGACACAGTGCTGCAAACCTGTCCTTTAAAGAGATTAGTGGCTTGCCTTTACTTCATTGTCTAGGAATGTTTTGATCAGCATAGCTCTAACACCTAAAGGCACATTGAAAGCTGATTGCTGGAAGAGATGGTTTTGCTCACTGCATTAGTTACCACTACAAATGTTTCTGCTTGGCTAGCTCCCAGAATAGGCTGTCACCAGCTCTGTGTCTGTGCTGAAAACAGTGTTGGACTGGGGGGGGGAGCAAATGAAATAAAAGTATGACAGCTTTGAGTGACCCGTTGTGAAGCTGTAGCCTCAAGTTTCTCTTTCCGGGTTAGTGAAGAGACGCTACAGATCTATGATACAAATACTTCTGTACTGCTGGGTGATATCAAATGGAGGTGCATACTGAAGATTTTGATAGGTCACTTGATCATATTTCAGCCTCCTGCCCCCCCCAGTTACCTTGGCTTTCTGCAAAAAAAGTGAGTCTGGTGACTTAATGTGTGCAACTAAAGGATGTTTTTATAAGGCTGGTTCCATTTTGCGTTTAACTTCAAGGAAAAGTATTTTGTGTAGCAAGACATCTTTCTTGTGGTACAGGAAAGGAGTGAAGGAGGAGGTTCAATTATAACTCTTCAGGTAGTCTTTGTACCACTGAAACAATAGCAGCTTGCCTTAAATGGTCACTTCAGATTTCCTTGGGAAAATCCATGTTGTGGCCCTGTATCAAACAGTTTTGCTAGTATCTTAAGAGTAGCTGTCTTCGAGAGCAATGAGGAAGCCTGACATTTAGCCCTTGTCTTGGCAGCATGTCCAAGCTGTGGAATTTAATGTCTGGACTTCATCTTATGCAAGGATAGAGAAGTAAAAAACGGCTCTATCATGGTCAGTCTTCAATTATTTTTGTCTTGCAGCTTTAAGAGGAGAATATGCCTTACATATAGTCTGCCAGAAAAAGTCTGGGTGATACACCTCATTCTTTTGCTTATCTGTCCATGGGGGCTTGCTAATTAGCTTTTAAAAATACTCACTGTAGTAATGAAATGGCAAGATGTGTAAAGTCTTAGTTTGCAATTCTAGTGTTCTAATACAAAATCCTGTCTTACTAGCTCTGATTAGTGTTTAATAAGTTCTAACCTTTGTCTCTTTTAGGGTCTCTGAAAGGTAGCAGGAAAGTTCTGGGAGCACAACAAGGAACATGGCAACCCAAGGTATATAATGCATCACAACTTCTGTTATTGAATCTAGCAGTTCTAATAAAGAGCAGATCACTGGCTCTTTACTCCCCTTTTTTAACTTTTTTAAAAGTCACTTGGATTGAATAATGTCTGCTCTACTACAGTAATTAATACCTTACCACTGGAACTCAAACCTGCCAACAAGTTTGTCATTGTAAGCATTTTGGGTCCCTTAAGTACAGTCAAGCACCTAATCATAGTATGTGGAAAAGGGAACCTTTAAGCAGTAGACTAAGACAGTCACAATGATAGCAGTGATTGCTCTGCCTGTTAGTCGGGTTTATAGATGTCTGCATCGGTTCGATGTAAAGCCTTAGTTTAAAACTGCTGTCTCACTTGCAGTGGTACCTCTGCTGGGCTGAGGTAGTTGTTTATAGCAGTTTATTTTCATTTAAAATCTGTCATCTCTTGGATTAATACATGCTGGAGTAATTGAACTAAACTGAATTGTTCAACAATGATTTCTTACAGCTGACTTGATGGAGTTGGATATGGCAATGGAGCCAGACAGAAAAGCAGCAGTCAGTCATTGGCAGCAACAATCGTATCTGGACTCTGGTATCCATTCCGGTGCCACAACAACTGCTCCTTCCTTGAGTGGCAAGGGAAATCCTGAAGAGGAAGATGTGGACACGACACAAGTCCTATATGAGTGGGAGCAGGGTTTCTCTCAGTCCTTTACCCAGGAGCAAGTTGCTGGTAAGGCCTTTTCTATTACACTGATTTGCTTAGGTGTGCAGCTTAACGATACAGAAACCTAAATACTGGATTATTACTAATCTAGAAGATGAGCTTTTTATTCCTAGTTTGAGGTAACGACTTGCCTTGTTTTTCAGATATTGATGGCCAGTATGCAATGACTAGAGCTCAGAGAGTGCGTGCGGCTATGTTCCCTGAAACACTGGATGAAGGAATGCAAATTCCATCCACGCAATTTGATGCTGCTCATCCAACTAATGTGCAACGCCTGGCTGAGCCATCCCAGATGTTAAAACATGCTGTTGTTAATTTGATAAACTACCAAGATGATGCTGAACTTGCAACTCGTGCAATCCCAGAACTGACCAAACTGTTGAATGATGAGGACCAGGTAAGCATTTTCTTTGCCTCAGTGTAGCTTGCTTGTGGGGGGCCTTTTCAATGACCTCAAAACTAAAAGCTTTCTTCAAATATATTTCTGTAGGTGGTGGTGAACAAGGCTGCAGTTATGGTTCATCAGTTATCCAAAAAGGAAGCGTCTCGCCATGCTATTATGAGATCTCCTCAAATGGTATCTGCTATTGTACGTACCATGCAAAATACAAACGATGTGGAAACAGCCCGTTGTACTGCAGGTACACTACACAATCTCTCACATCACCGTGAAGGCTTGTTGGCAATCTTCAAATCAGGAGGCATCCCTGCTTTGGTTAAAATGCTTGGGTACGTGGACTACTAAGACGGTGCTTGTGTTTTTTAGTTGGTACTGGTAGGTGCAGGTACTCATGAGGCTTTTTCCTTCTGTAGGTCCCCAGTGGACTCTGTGCTGTTCTATGCCATTACAACTCTTCACAATCTCCTGTTACATCAGGAAGGAGCCAAAATGGCTGTCCGTCTAGCTGGTGGGTTGCAGAAGATGGTTGCCTTGCTCAACAAGACAAATGTCAAATTCTTGGCCATCACAACGGACTGCCTTCAGATTTTAGCGTATGGCAATCAAGAAAGTAAGGTAAGTGTCTCTGCTGTTGAAGCACTTAAAATGAGCAAGCTTGCGATGAATGGCCTAACAGTTCTTGTGTACTCACCTCCTTATTCTGAATCTTCAGCCATGTTGGGCTTTTGCCAGTCAGTCCTGACCTTGCAAAGAGGTGAGGGATGCAGGAATTATTTTGTGGAAATGCAGTCATGCTTATAGTGAGACTGCAAAACTTAGACCTGGCCAGCAGATGTGAACAGGTTTTTTTTTGGGGGGGGGGGGGAATCTGTAAATTATGATGGGTGTAAGTCAGCAACAATTACTACCTGCTGACATGCACAGGAAGTGACAGATAAATGTTATTTTTGCTGTCTTTCAGCTGATTATTCTGGCAAGTGGTGGACCCCAGGCTCTAGTAAACATAATGAGGACCTATACTTATGAGAAACTATTGTGGACCACAAGTAGGGTGCTGAAGGTGTTGTCAGTCTGCTCCAGCAACAAACCTGCTATTGTTGAAGCTGGTAAGTATCTGGTACCCATAACTTAAAAAGCTATACGGTACTGCAGGATCAGTACATTTCACGCAAGAACAGAAGCTGCCAGCATCAGAAATTGAACTTGGACTGGTCCTTCAGTCCATAACTAGTTTTGGAGGCCTTTAGTATACGGAAGTATAAAAAGCAGTCTGTTTTAAGTAACTCTACTATGTTGTGAGCTGGATGGCTTAGTGGCTGAGCATTGTCAGAATGGTCCCCTTAGAATATGCATACGTTTAAAAGGTCCAGTATCACAAAAAGAATCTCAGGGTTTTCTTCTATGTGATGAAGGGTTAGGGCCTAGCCATGTTAAGATACTAATGCCAAGAAAGATCCAGAAGCTTGTGAGATATGCACTCAGACTTTAAGGAAGAGAAGGACCTGACTGTTCACAAGATGAGCATCTGAGTAATGGTGTCAAATCCGTACCATCTTCTAGGTGGGATGCAAGCTTTGGGACTCCACCTCACAGATCCAAGCCAGCGTCTTGTCCAGAACTGTCTCTGGACTCTGAGAAACCTGTCAGATGCTGCAACAAAGCAGGTAAATGGCAATTCTAAGGGATGAGGATCAAAAGCCAACATAGTGGAGAAGGAGAGAGACTATATTTTTCTTCTCTTTTTTGCAGGAGGGAATGGAAGGCCTTCTAGGAACTCTTGTTCAGCTTTTGGGATCAGACGATATTAATGTTGTGACCTGTGCTGCTGGCATCCTTTCTAACCTTACCTGCAACAATTACAAGAACAAGATGATGGTGTGCCAGGTTGGTGGCATTGAGGCTCTTGTGCGCACAGTTCTTCGGGCTGGAGACAGGGAAGACATCACAGAACCTGCTATTTGTGCGCTCCGTCACCTCACCAGCAGACATCAAGAAGCTGAGATGGCTCAAAATGCAGTACGTCTCCATTATGGACTCCCAGTGGTGGTTAAACTGTTGCACCCGCCATCACACTGGCCGTTGATCAAGGTAAATTTTAGTTAACAGCTTTCAGCGCTGAAAACTGGTGCTTTTTTTTTAAGGTAACCTTAACCATGGAAAAATACTTTGTTTTCAAGGCGTTGGGGAATGTAATTTTTCTGATGGGAAAGTTGCTCAATTGAAGCAACTTAGAGTTGTCTATTAGAGATTTAAGCATTTGGGATCAACTGATTTAAAAAAAAAAATCACTAACAGCAAGCACACCCGTCATGCTCTTTTATTCCCCACCCCCTTTCCTAACTGCAGGCTACTGTTGGTTTGATCCGCAATCTTGCCCTCTGTCCTGCAAACCACGCCCCACTGCGTGAACAAGGTGCTATTCCAAGGCTAGTTCAGTTGCTGGTTAGAGCGCATCAAGATACCCAGCGACGTACTTCTATGGGTGGAACACAACAGCAGTTTGTGGTAAGTGGCCGCCGCTAACTGAAGCTACATGTGAAACTCCTCATTTGTCAGTGTGCCTCAGCCATGTATTGTTTGGTCTAAATAGCTGTTGTCTTACCGTTTGCTCTAATTCATGTTGTTCTCTTGGTGTGCTGATAATTCTGTCTTGGCAGACCTGAAGGCTTTTCTTAAATAAACAAGGACATCAAAACCTTGGTTCTTATTTTACTAAGAACCTCTTGAGCATTTCATTCTGAATGCTATACATCACAGAAATACTGGTTTTGCCTACTCTGGCAAGGGAAGTAGTTCTCTACCAGGAAACTCAGCCTTGTTGGAACTATGGGTTTAAGAATGCAATCACAGCTTATTGCATATTTTCAAGGGTGCTTGGAGCTGTCAAAGTACTGAGAAGCTGTACAGCCTCCATACCTGTTACCTATTTAGGTACCAGGGCAGTGGTGGCAAGATCAGTCTCTATTCCACACCCACCTCCCCACCCCCCCCATTAAACACATTAACAAAGGGGAAGTTGCCTTAGCATGGGCAAATGGAAGCGGTGCCTACTAGTACAGGATTGTAGTTAATACTTGCAGAGGCAGGAGGGGGCCTCTTCGTTACTGATAACCACTGTTTCAAACTTGGTAAACTGCCAAGTTAAGTCAGTTTGGGGAAAAAAAGCCAGTGTTGTCAGACATGAAGTTTATAATGAACTGAAATAAAAATGAGAACACTGGGAGGAGTTCCACTGAGATGCTTCAGTTATTCAATTTAGTTGGATAAACTGGGCTGACTCTTAGCAGGGATGTTAAGTTTGAAAGCCAGCAGTAGATAGTGGGTACGAGCCCTGCTGTGGGGGAAGGGGGTGTGTGCGGGGGACAGGTTTGGTTGAGTTGTTGACAGGGTGATCAGCTTTGACAGTCATTTTGGAAGATAGTATGCAATATCTCAACTCCAAAAAAAAAAAAAAATGCCTTT
>NW_008823944.1:1985114-1990808 GCF_000699105.1 Pygoscelis adeliae | reverse complement strand
GTATGGAAGAAATTGTCGAGGGCTGCACTGGAGCCCTGCATATTCTTGCACGTGATGTTCATAATCGAATCGTAATCAGGGGTCTAAATACCATTCCACTATTTGTGCAGGTAAGCAAGAGCTCAAGAAAATGCTATAGTACATACCAGAAAAACTAGTAAAATGGCTTTTATGCTTCCTTGGTAGAACTGCTAAGTCAGATAGTGCTGAAGAGCTTGTTTCAAGTAGAAGAGCTAAAGAAACCCGTGTGTTTTGGTTGCAGTTGTTGTACTCTCCCATTGAGAACATCCAGAGAGTAGCTGCAGGTGTACTTTGTGAACTGGCTCAAGACAAGGAAGCAGCTGAAGCAATTGAAGCTGAAGGTGCAACTGCCCCTTTAACAGAACTGCTTCATTCTAGGAATGAGGGTGTTGGTAAGTGAACTTAAAAGGTAGGTTTCGTACTCGTGTTAGAAAAGTTGCTAGGAGACTCAACCTCTACTAAAATCACTCTTCCTTTCAATAGCAACATACGCAGCTGCAGTGCTGTTCAGAATGTCTGAGGACAAACCGCAAGACTATAAGAAGCGACTTTCGGTTGAATTGACAAGCTCTCTGTTCCGGACTGAGCCAATGGCTTGGAACGAGGTGAGTTGTGTCTTTGTATTAATGGTTTCTTGGGAAGACCTTGCTTCCTTGGAAGCCTCCTCCCTCCTTCCAGTAGTGAAGTGTAGATGCCATCAGTGATACAGGTCCAGCTTTACACGTGGCTGTACCTTCTTTACTCTCTCTACATGATCAGGTTCAATGAACCTGTGGCAAGCAGCCTTAGAGCTGCTCCTTCCCTTGCAGATAGGAAGAGTCCATTTTCTACTGCTGCTAAAGTTTATAATTCTCATTATGTTCGTTAGTGTGCAAAGCTGTACAGAAGAACTGTACACTTCTTTGCTGCTTGTCAGAACCTAATGAACTCTGAATGCAAAAATTGAGGCATGGGTGATATGAGGGAAGCATAAACATAAAACATACCCTGTGAGGCTTCTATCAAGCAAACAATGTAGGACTAATAATCATGGGGTGGGGATGCAACCTGTGTTCTCCTTAGAACTGAGCTCTGACTTGAATATGTTTGCAGGCTGATTATCAGACTGCCTTTTTTCATCCTTAAAGGGCTACACAGTGAATTGAGACTGAAAACAAACTGTGTACGTGGAGTAGAGGGAAGGTTTCGCTAAGTCTCTGTCTTCCCCTGCATTCTTAAGATTCAGGAGCCTAGCTTGTCTTACCTTGGATGTATTTAGTAAATAAAGGATAGTAGCCCTTGATTTGTACTATTTCAGTGCTTACTTTTCTGTTGTCCTAAAATCTCTGTCTACCACAGTAATGTAAAAAAAAAAAGCTAAAATGGAACATCCGTTTGAGAGTGGAGTTATGCAATTACATGACAGGCAGTTACTTCTGTAATTGGACAAACTGGGGGAGGTCCCTTCAGAGCTCTTAAACACGCTATTGCTGGCTGGGGAATCTCTGAACAGCTGACTTGCAGGAGTTGGGCAGGTGTACCTGAGGAGGAGTGTTCCTAGACCTGCCCCATCTCTTGCATTCCCGAACAGAACCCTCCTTCCAGTGATGTGTGGATTCCTATGCCTACATCTGTCTGTTATGTATCGGATGCAGACGCTTGGATAAAAAGGCATTTCATGTTCACAGAAGTACCGTGCTGCAGTGCTCGCTGCAGAAGGGTTGCTCACAAGGGATCCGGGGCAAGCTTCAAAACTCTTGAAACTCAGAATTACTGGTGCTGGCCCAAAGACCTGACATTAAAACCGTTTTGTAACTTTTTATGTACATCTAGACAGCAGATCTCGGACTTGATATTGGTGCCCAGGGAGAACCTCTTGGATACCGCCCAGATGGTATGTCTCCTCTGTTCCCCTTGACTACACTTAAGTTGGATGAAGTCAAGTCATAGATTTTAAAGGAGCACTGCAAATGAGTGAAGAGTGAATTACTCTTCAGCAAGGTATTGCAAACTGATAGGCAGATGGGGAACTGCCAGTTCAAATAACCAGTTTCTGCAACACCACTGGCAGCACTGAAATGGGAGCCGTATGAACGTGAAAACTGGTGTCTCTTGTCTGAGTCTTGTGGGAGGGTCTCCCGCTGAGCTGTTGTTTCCAGAAGTCTTTTAAATTCTTTACAAATGGACTTGACAATTCCAATAGTGCAGTTTTTCTTTAAAACAAAAGCCGGTATTGAATGTACTAGTCTGTAAGTGTCTATAGACTTGAACGCAAGCCTATCCCTAAGGATTCTAAGCTATTTTTGACTAGTCCTTCAGAAGCAAGTCTACAGTCTTGGAGCCTGGTTTTGCTGCAGTATTGTTGAATTTTAGTACTGTTGATTGTGCAGACTAATGGCTTGGCTGGAATCTGCTCGTGCTTTTGACTGCAGTGTGCTTTGTCTGCAGGATGGTACTGGAAGGCTGTTTCGAACAATGGAATAGCCATTAAGGGCAGGCAATAGATTGTTTTGGACTTGGCTGAACTAGAAAAAAATAAATAGATGGCTACAAAGATCTTCTCACACACTGATACTTGCAGCTTCTGATGCATCTAACATCTGTTAACATTATGCTTTTTTTCCCTCTGCCACCTTTAACTTTCTTAGATCCTAGCTACCGTTCTTTCCACTCTGGCGGATACGGTCAGGATGCCTTGGGTATGGACCCTATGATGGAACATGAAATGGGTGGCCACCACCCTGGTGCTGACTACCCAGTTGATGGTCTGCCAGATCTTGGCCATGCCCAGGACCTTATGGATGGGCTGCCTCCAGGTGACAGTAATCAGTTGGCCTGGTTCGATACTGACCTGTAAATCATCCTTTAGGTAAGAAGCTCCAACCTTGAATTTAAAAACAAAACAAAAAAACAAAAGAAAAACAGATGACCGGACTGAGGACTCGGTTGGCAGGGAGGGATTGGCTCAGTTGGGTCCCAGTGTGCCAGAACAGTGAATAAACGCTCTGGAAACACGCGATCAGTACACTCCAAACTGACTTCTGCTGTGAAGTGTTGGAAGTAATTAACTGTAGTGTCTTGCGCACTGGCTTCATGCGGTCTTAATATGTGAAAATGGCCCTTTACTCAGGAACGCTGACACCTGCTTTTTTCTCTTTGCAGCTGTATCATCTGAATGAACTTGCATTGATTGGCCTGTAGAGTTGCTGAGAGGGCTCGAGGGGTGGGCTGGTATCTCAGAAAGTGCCTGACACACTAACCAAGCTGAGTTTCCTATGGGAACAATTGAAGTAAACTTTTTGTTCTGGTCCTTTTTGGTCGAGGAGTAATAATACAAATGGATTTTGGGAGTGATTCAAGAAACGAAGAATGCACAAGAATGAATTGCAAGATGGAATTTATCAAACCCTAGCCTTGCTTGTTAAAAATTTATTATTTTTTTTAAATCTCTGTAATGGTACTGACCTTGCTTGCTTTGGAAGTAGCCTTTCTTTTCGCAGTAATTGTTGTTAGTTTTTTTTTTTAAAGTCTCTCGTAGTATTAAGTTATAGTGAATATGCTACAGCAGTTTCTAATTTTTAAGGATTGAGTAAAGGTGTAGAACACTAATTCATAATCGCTCTAACTGTATTCTGAATAAAGTGTAACATTGTGTAGCTTTTTTGTATAAAAAACTAGACAAATAGAAATGGTCCAATTAGTTTCCTTTTTAATATGCTTAAAATAAGCAGGTGGATCTATTTCATGTTTCTGATCAAAAACTTTATCTGGGATATGTCTGGGTAGGGGCCAGTAAGAACTGTTTATTTGGAACCTTGTATTGGACAGTTTACCAGTTGCCTTTTATCCCAAAGTTATTGTAGCCTGCTGTGATACAGATGCTTCATGAGAAAAATGCAGTTATAAAATGGTTCAAAATTAAAGTAAACTTTTAATTCACTCTGTGTCAAATTATTTCAGATCATAAAGTATGATTACAAGTTTTATGAAAATTGTCCTGGAATTGCACAAGAACTTCAGTACTTCAGCTGAGGGAGCCACGAGGCGTTCACCTCTCATCCTGCTAAGGAATACTTACCCTTTAGAGCCCCACGTCCTAATGCCCTAACCTAAAGTTTTTCTCCTCCACCCCTCTGAGGCGGTATGCTTCCCCTCGACCTGCTGCCCCTTTGCTTTGGCAGGTTCCTCAGCATGGGGCTAAGTCTAGCCAGATGCGAGGCAACTATGCTTTGTGCCTGGCCTGCCAGCCAGGCTTAACTTCTGGCCTTCAGAAAGTGAGGACAGTGTATTACTTCAGCTCTCTTCAGCTGTGTGCTGGAGATCGTTTGCTTACAAACTGTCAGCTGGTCCAGCAGCTTAAACCTATTTTCAGGTGTCCTCAGTCTTCAGTTACAGTGTGAGATACAACCTGCGTGTAACTGCCTTCTCCTGAGGCAGCACCTGCGTAGTTAGAAGCAGGGAAAGTGGTTCTTAAACTGCCAGCTAATTCATAGGCTGCGCATCTGCACGGTGCAGATGTCACCAGCCTCTGCTGAGAGCAAACATGCCCTGGGCTGTTCTGCAGTTTGCCGGCAGAAGATCAGCGGGGGTCGTGGCTGCAAAGGACCATGGCTCAAGTTAGGATCCCAAGATGATGAGAGCTGAATGAAACTAACAAAGCAGCCTGCTCCGCCTTTTGCTTGCAGAGCAAAGGCACTGCAACTGCAGAGGGGCAAGTCTCACCTCTTGGAACAAAGCTAGAAGACCATTACTATAAAACACTTTACCAAGCCTAAACTCTGGCTCTGATTCCAGCTGTTAAGCTATGAAAAAGAGACAGTGATATTTAAAGTAATGTAAGCAAACAGGTCCTGTAACACGTACAAGGTGGACGCTGTTTGTTTGCCTGCCTCCACATACTCTGGGCAACTGGGCTGTCCAAGAGCAGGCTTCTAGCAGCAGCTCTCGGTAAGGCACCCGTGTTTGGAAGGTGGGGCGGGAGCATGCTGTTGTCGCCTGGAAAGGTGAACGTTAAAAAAAGAAGCGGTCATAGTACCAGCCTTAGCCATGCTGTGCTCGCTCAGGGGACAGGGGGGAGAAAAGGAATTTAATTTCTTTACGCATCTGCTAGCTCTAAAGGACGCTTCCTAGAGTATTGACTTCTACTGGGGGTAAATGACAAACTGCCAGGCTCATCGTCTCGCCTATTTTCAAAGAGGAGCTCCAGCCAGGAGTGTTGGTGGCTGAGAACGACACTCCACCAATGCAGCTTAAGCTGTGCAGCGCTAGGCAACAGAGGGGCACACACGCTCACAAAAAAAAGCGCCCGTGCTACTGGGTAAAATCCTGATAAAAATCTATCAATCAGTCACACATATGTGCCAGACATACACACAGCCTCCGTGTGATTGCAGGGGTTGGTTTTGGTTGCGCGAGATGAAGAATATTGCCATAGGCATGAGGCGACCCCTTAAAATAAACAGCCAAGGCATCCACCTGCTCAAAAAGAAGACGATGATAACATGAACAATTCTAACAGCAGCTTAAAACAGTGACACACTTCATGTCTATATCTTGTGAAATAACTATACTATTTATTTAATGAATACTTTTCAAACTCTGGCTGTCAAAAACTTGAGCTACATCACATAATGCCAGTGAGGTAAAGTAGTAATCGAGAATTCATCCTTACAGGGGTTTAAAAACAAACAAACA
>NW_008823944.1:1972869-1985103 GCF_000699105.1 Pygoscelis adeliae | reverse complement strand
AAACTCCCTGCGGCCTCCCAAAGGCACGCACGTGCCCATAGGCAGCTACAGCTCAGCTTGCTACATTAGTTACGACTGCCCTGCTCATTTGAAGATGTTCCTGCAGGAACGAGGTGCCGAGCAGCACACACAACGTGGGCATTTCGGCAGGCCGGTCACAAAGCACCTCACTTGGTGGTCTTGATATTTTCATGTCCCACCGTTCTCAGAATTTCAAATGCCAAGGAAGCAACAGCAACATCAGCGTGAGAGCTAGGAATTAAAAACAGTAACATCTATTAGACATCCTCGGGGGAACCTTTTTGTTCAAATCCCACATTTGTCTTTATCATCTATGCTGGAAAATTGTTAATAGCCATTAACTGCGCTGTATACCCTGCTTTTCTGTTAAGCAGCAACATGCAACGAGTGAGTCTGCCCTGTAGCGAATCGTCCTTGTGTAAATATGAATTTCAGCTCAACTTCACAGTAACTGCTACCTCAATCATCTCTGTAAAAAAAAAAGATATAATTTATCTCCCCCCCACACCCCCCGAATCTACACACACGCACACTTTCAGCTTGACAGAAGAATGTGTTTTCACACATACAGCCCTCTTAACGCAGCGGTGCTCCACCCAAGGAAGCAGTTCCACTCAAGGTGTTGCCCACCTCCTGCAAGGAGGCCCGACTGCCCCACCACACACAGCTCTGCAGGTTTGAGACTGAATGGTGGGATCTTCCCCCTTTGCTTCCTTGCCTAAATTTTTATTATACATATTTTTGCCTAATTTTTCTTTCTGGAAACACCTTTTTTTCCTAGCATTGGAACAGAGGCTCTAACACATTACTGCTAGTCCACAGAAACAAGTCTTTTTTTTTTATAGACTACCATCCCTCATCTTCAGCTTAGAAAGGACACTAGTAGATTAATCTGCAACTTCCTCGGTTGCTCCTAATGACGAATACCTACTGACACCCCATGTTTTGGGGAACGCAGAGCTAGCCAGGAAATCCAAATGATCAGTCCTCACTATGTAAGCCCTCACTATGTAAGCCAATGTCTTAATGAGCAGCAGTTTAAACCACAAAATTTAGCTATCTGAAACAAATGCATCTTGGCAACTGTCTTCACTGAAAATAAATGGCTGCAATCCCACATTTTAAAGTGCAGATTTGATTCCACACAGCTACTAAGCAGAATGGGCTGGTTATGTATGTGTCACTCTCAAAACTGCCTGTTCTGACTAGCTGAGGATGTATCGCAGGGAAGGAGTTTGGCAATCCACGGCTGCTACACGGCAGCAGGAGAGCACCGAAAGCAGCTTGCAGTCCAAGCAGTGCCCCTCTCTCGGCACGTGGCTGCTTGGCTGGTATCCTCCTTCTGCCGCACAGGCAGAGCGATAGAAACCTGTCTGTAAAAAATGAGCAAAGCAAAAACACTCCTCAATCACTTCAACCCCATGACAGTATGTGGGCGGAAGGGCCTGGGAGTTTAGACTACTCCAAGGATGGCTTAGGTCCAGGATCTCAGTTGTAGCCTTCTCTAAAACGTTTCCAGTTCTGCATGAGATACGGAGAGGCTTCTTAACAGGGTTCGAAGCACAGGTGAGGAGAACAAGTTTCTTAGGTCACAAGGAATATTCTGGGTAAGACGCCACTTATGTGGGAATCTGGGGAGATGGCTGAACATCCATAACCCCCGTAAACAAAACGGCCATTCAGCTAAAGCTGATTAAGCTTGCTAACCGCAGGCTTCTCCTGCCTGCCCATTCCCAGTTTATCCATGACTGAGTCTATTACAGCCCCAAGATCCAGGCTGAATCCCTCCCAGTTTCCTCTGGAGGCAAATGGATAGGGACATGTGTTCCCCAAAGAAGGGGAGGAGGGGAAATGAAATCCGTGAGCTCTTGGTGGCTTCCCCTGTTGCTGCTGCAGTGTGGGAGCTCGGCACAGCAAAGCAACCTGGCTTACCCTAACGTATCAACACATTCGTCATTGGCATCAGCTAGAATTTGGTCTACTGATCATCTTGTGTCAAATAAGAGTGCTGTTTATTCTGGGCTCTGTAGTATGTGGTTTTCTGAGTACAGAAATGTATAGATAACAGACAATTAGAGGAAGCCAGAAAAGCAGACTCAGAGAGCAACTGAGCCGTCTAGCGCATCTAATGCTGAAATGCTACAAAATAGACTGAAAACTAGTTCTAAAAGAAGAAAACCTCATCTTTCCCCACTGTCATCTTCAGTGGTGGTGCCAGTGTCTCCCTTAGGGAGAGCTGACGTTTTATTTTAGTTAGATAATTTAATGTGTCATACAAAAACCCGTGAGTCAGCAGCTGAGTATGCGAGAGGGATGCAGACTGCTCTCGACAGGTTTGGTTGGTCCTCAGTGTGCACCTCCTTACACTCACCACGTCCCAACATTTCCTCTCCACATCTGCCCACATCCCCCCTTCCTTCCAACACAGGGTACACCCTGCCATAATGTCGAGGAGCCAATTTTCCCAACCAACTGACCCATATAACGCCTGCATTTGGGAGCACAAAGAGCACTGAAAACATTATCTTAGTGTTTCAAAAACTGATCTATAAACTTCAATTTCTCTATCAATTTTAGTGCAACCAGGAGTGAAATGCAGCCTAACAGCCCATGGCAGGAGTGTAAAATTTGCTTTGAGGGGCAGAGAACAGTAATTCATTCATATGTCTAAGGGGGATTAGATAAGGGAAAGTCTACGGGAGATGAGCTGAGGTTTGGCCAACTTGTTGGGACTAGCACCTCTGTTCTCACAGAGGAGGCCACGGCATTCCCCAAAGTCTCGTGCCTTCTCGGAGAAGCCACAGGTATTCTTAAACAAAAGGAGCTCTGTTCTTCGGCTGCGCATTTGAAAGTAATCAGCTTGCAAGCGCACAAAACACAATTACTTTAAAACAGGGCACAAACATCGCATTGTGCATCCAGCCCACTCCGCCAAGAACCACTGACCGGTATCCGGTTATAGAGGCCAAGCGTTTGGAATAAAAGAATATATTTTAAAAAAGGAAAATTGACACATGTGCACACACATTGAGCCGGACTGTGCAGCACACTGCGGCGAGCCGCAGCTGGGGATCAAAGCACGCCGCCGCCGCAGCAGAAACGCCGGCAAGCTCTGAATGAGAGGAGTTTGGAGGAGAGCAGTGTAGGGAGGGGGGCCAGGGACAGAAACCCGAGAAGCTTGTACTGCACAGAAGGCGATTACAGGAGATGACCGTCGCAGACAAAAGAGGAGGCGAGGGCTCTCAGCCCTGGAAATTCCTGGAAGCCTGAGGGAACTCACCTGGCAGTTTGGGCCAGGCTCTCTAGAGTTTGGATAAGAGCATCGCCATCATTCTTCAGGCTCTCTGAGCGCTTCTCGTTTGAAGTTATCTGGAACAAAAAGAAAGAACCGTTATCAAAGGCTTAGCAAGAAATTCCTCTCTGTCATTTTTTGTGGGATAGGGGAGACGGAAACAAGTTATAGCATTTACTACAATTGTAAATGGAATGTGACGTTAAAGAGACCCAAGAGAAAGTCCCTTTTACTGAACAGGATTGAATTTTAGGCACAGGCCATCTAAAATGTCTTGACTTAATTAACGAGATTCATTCTTGTTATGAGACCCTGTATGTGTGCAAATTCACACACCGCAGTCTGCCAATCCTGATTTCATCCTTAGTACCAATGCCAGTACAAGCCCCATTTAATCTGAATTCCAGGGAGATCTTGGGGAGGCAGTCGTTTTCATTTCTCACTTCAGGGAAAAAATAACCAAGCTTGTATCAGCCTTCAGACCAGGACACGTGGGGTTTCTCAGAGAGGAGCTGGGTTAAAATCTCTGCAACGTTAGCAGTTGCGTAATGAAATTTTTCTTGCCCCCCATCAGTCATTAGGAATATTACCTGCACAGGACTGTCACCTACAGAGCAGGGGACTGATTGACCAAAGCTATATGCCCTTTTGTGTCAAGTGAACCCTGATTATAGCTGATCTTGCTGCTGGTGTGTGTTATCACGCTAATCTGTAATGACTGGTTTATTGTTTCTCCAGCCTTAAGTAGTATAACTACACAGCTCCAAGCAGCCGCACATTTCCTGACCAGTTAAGCAGGTGAATGGGAAGGTCACGGCGTACATCACATGAAATCGCAGGGCACTGTGGCACAGACAGACACTGAACACTTGGCAGCTTGCTGAAGAAGCTCTCGTATCTCAAAAAATTACCGAAAAAAGGGTTTGCGTGTCAGTTCCTGCTTGCAAAGGTAAATAAATCTTGGCCGAAGAGAAAGGAAAAGAGGAGCACCAGAGCAGCTGATTATTTCAATACCGGAGGAGTTGATGCTTGAAACGACAACTTCTAATCCCAAAATCTGGCAAGGACTTTTAAGCTTTAGCATGCTGCAGCTGGCCCTATTTACCACTGATCAAGCATCTGGCCGATACGCCTTCACATCTCCCTCTTAAATCACAAGAGAAGCTGTATTTACAGCTGCCATCCCACCATAATTTATCAGCAGCGATTCTGCAACAACAGTGCCACTACATCTATAATCATAACATCCTGTAGTTAAGCAGAACAGGGAACAGGGACCTGTCTGAAGTAAACTAAAATGTATCCTGTGTGTTGAAAAAAACAGTGATGCCATTACCTAAGTACAAATCATTGGTAAATCCCGATTACAGGTCACTAAACCTTTTTACTCTCTTGAGGTCTACATCTGACCCTTCCAGTTTGTATTTCAGTAATCTTCTTCTTTATTTGTCACCCGTTAGACGCAGAAGGTGTTTTGTAATCTGGGTTCTGAATGTGAGACCACCACCACACATAATAGTAGCAATACAGTCGCAATACAGGGAGAAAAGTGCTTTCACCACAAGACATTGCTTTCTATTGCTAACGAGCACTCATGCCTCTACCAAACGCTTCCCCTAACTTCTGCATCTCACCAGCTCCTGCCACGTTCTTTGCACTTGCCACGTTCATGCTCTTTGTTTATCCTGCACACTTGAAATAGGAAGAGGTTGCGGGAGGAGGAGGGTCACTGAAGCCTGGATCGTGCTCCATAAAACTATGAGGTCAAATAAAGGTTAGAGGTATCCCTAATTCTTGGGTGCTCGCATCTGTACAACCCTCAGAGTCTTTTAACAAATTAGCCTTTGCGCATTACATACATAGACAGAACATTCAAAATATGCCCAACTATAAAATCCGTACCAAGAAAAAGTTTTAAATCTAAAATGCTCTATTTAAAACAAAAACTTAGTCCAGCTGAGTCATAGGGTCTGACTATAAGCTTGCCCGTGTTGCAGCATGCCTTCTGTCATTATTAAGAATACATCTCTGTGGATACAATGCATTTGAATGGAAAGGATTAAAATGGCTTTATATGCACAGAAATTGTAACGGACAGAACAGAAAGACCCATGAGATCATCTACCCTATCTCCCTATTATGCATCACTGTTCAGAGCAGCTTTCAGCCACAAGCAATGGGCTGCTGTGATGTCCATCTGTGGGGGCTACTCCCCTCTCTAATAAAATGCTTCAATAAGATCCTTTCAGCAGTAAAAGTGGTACCACAAGGAGGGAAAGGATCAGGCCTTTAACATCATGAGCAGCCTGCAGACTGCTTAAATTAAGTCTAAAACAAATTTAGGACACATTTGCTTGAGAGCATCAACCAACAGCTTCCCACAAGCCAAGGGGTGTTGGTGAAGAACAGACCCATCCGGCCGGCAGTGCCACCTGGACGCACAAATGGACAACCTGCACAGACAAAACGCGGCTGTATGGATTTACGTGGGCAGATGGGGTTTCCACACCCGCTCTCGACCATCGGTGTCCAGAAAACGGCTTCCTGTCTACCACCAGGCACCCACACCATGGGCCTGGGAGAGGATCAACGCTGCAGTAGCAGGAAAGCTGCAGGTTGAATATAGGGTGAGCTGCCAGTGCCCTGTAGCCGGCTGGGCTGCAGCTGCCTATGGGTTTTTGTCAGTGCTCCCATGCTGTTACTGCTCTGACCGCTAGCATTTATTTGGCCTTTATATCAGGCTGTGTAGTAGATCTGATTGCTCCCTGAGTGATCAGAAGGTCTCTCCCATATGACAGATTACATCCTGCTTCACATAAAGCTCATGAGAAACACTGTCTGAATCGCTGTTCACTTTCAAGACACAAGATAAAACTTTACCCACGTTTCTTCCTTAAAAATTGTTCTGGTTTTGTCTTCATTTTGTTCCATAGATAAAAATAAATTATGACAGCACATAAAACCATCAGTAACCAAACTTTTAGAAATGAATGTATTTTTCACTCGTTTTGTTATCTTTTTCTTCTACCGAGCATCACTGTATCTTTTATCCACACCAGTTCGAGTTCTTGTTCACTTAGAATTTTAACAACTGGTTTAATAATCTCTTGTAATATTGCTATTTGTTCAAGCTGGCTACAACACATATTCAATGACATAATCAATAGCTATTCCTTTAATTAAAAATGTAATTAAATCTCAGTTTAGTTGTACACTCACTGCAATTTAACAGGAATTTCAAAATTACTTTTCTTTATTAAGCGAATAGCCATTCAGCAGCTTTCCTCTCTTCAATTCTATTGAACAAGGATGAGCCATAAGGAATACCATAATTGATATGTAAAGATCAGTATTTCCTAAAATTTAGGATAGCTGTTCAGGTATTACGGTGCTGCTAAAGGTGAGTGCAGGAAAAGATAGAATATAAAACATTCACTGGAAGATCATCTTCACGAGTAAATTGAGGAGTTTTGGATTCTTGGTCTAAGAATTGATTTTTGCAATTCAAGTCTCAAGAAAGGATGGAAACCTACGGGACAATTATTTTTCTTAAGGCTGGTTTCATAATACTGAACTGCTTTCTCTGATTAGTCATAACTCACATTTTGTAATTTATAACTGAATTAAATGACCTAAGTAGTAAACTACTCTCTCACCATTTTGAAAAGAAAGAAATTCTCCTGCTTTATTGAGGTTTCAAGTAAACCGCAAGCTTGACGTCTGTGAAGTAAACTGGGAAATAATGCAAAATATCGATTGGGTAAAAATAAGGAGCTTTTTATTTGAAACATTTTTCGGTTGAAGGAAGGCCTCAGGAGCATATTTAGCTGTACCTTCAAGTGTTATCTTCTCAAACAAACAACTGCTGGAGATGTTTACCATTTCCATGCTCAACGGATGCTTTTCTACAAGCCATCACCATGCCTGTATACACAGATACAAGCAAGGCATTTCATAAATGCTCTTTCTCACAAACTGGCTTCTTCTCTTTCCCAAACACGCTCAATATTTTAACCTCATAAAGTGCTGCTTTCTTAACTTTTTCCTCAAAATTTAACACAATTAAGCTAATTACCTTTGCAGGATTAGTTAGCTCAAGTTCTCGCTCAACTTTACTGACACTGGCTGAGAGCAGCCACACAGGTAACACAGGAGCTGCTGTGGGCTGGTTTATCAGAACCGCCAGATACTCGTAGGTCCAACATTAGCATCACTTGAATATCAACCCATGCTGTGAATAAAGTACCACTTATCCCCAGTTGGGAGCTTTTCTGTGAATGGGAATTGTATCTTCAGCTAATACTGCAGTAAAACCAATCATCAAGATATTTTTTTCTGTGCACTAACTGGGACCTTATGTAGGACATGAAATATATTTTAAAAAATTAAGTTTTCGGAATAAAAAAAATTGAAGAATTAAGCACACGCCTATTGCCCTCTAGACACTATTTCATATAATATCTTCATAGTAAGTGCTGTCCCTGCAATTTTAAATGTGCATCTCAGACTTCCTATTCCTGCTTCCACCTTTGACTGGCTGAAGGCACTGTCAGTAGGACACAGGGCCTTTCATCCCCACCCAAAGTTGCTGTTTCAAATGCCGTCCGGGCTGGTGGTGATTGAAAGTTGATGGCTGTTCACAGCTGCTTAGTGTGACCTTATTCCCATTTTTTAAGGAACAAATGTCACAAAATATAGTGGTGTCAAAAACATCGCTATAACTGACATGACAGCCCAGCAAATAAGTCAATGGGATGGTAACTTCAGAAATGAGGCACAATGCCTGGACTGGAGGAGAAAACCTCCCAGTGTTGCAGCCCATCTTATGCCTATCCCAGGGCATTTAATGGCACTTTTCCTCCCAGGCTGTCAGCGCTGAGCTATTCACAGGCACTGCAGTAATCAAATAAAACACGTCACTTGGTTTGTCATTCACAACTCACAACGACATGGCCAGAAATATGCAGCTGTTCCTTCTTAACGGAGGAGCACGCTAACCAAGAATATACTGCAAACAGGGACGCGTTAGGGTGAGCATCTATATGAAATAAAACTAACGGATCCATTGATTGTGTTCAGACTTACTAAATGTAAATATTTCTTTCAAAGTAATTCCCTCTCCAAGCATACACATTGAGCTGGCATTGCCCAGAGGAGATATATCAAACAGATCCATCACTTCCCATGACAGATCAAACGGATCCGTCACTTCTGTAGGCCTGCATGCTTACTTAATCTTACAGAGTAATGTAGCCCTACCTTTGCGTAATGAAGGGCCAGACCCAATGAAGTATTTGAAGCCTGTAAAACAGAGGCTGTAATGATTACATGGGTGTCAGGCCCCAAAGAGGAATCCCGAGCGGAGGCCGAGATACCTGCACAGTGCACGGGGAGTGCATAGTTGCCAAAGGGCATGGAAACCTGCACGTTGAGCACAAAGTTATCTAATTCCCTCTCCTGTCTGGAACTCAGACTGCTAACACAGCAAATGAAAACTCATGGTCCAGGCAGCAGAGACCACAACTCCAACCCTTTTCTCAGTGCCCCCACACCAGGCTGTAGGCTCCTGTGCTCCTCTGTAGTCCTCCCCTCTTTTCTAGGCAAGTGAAGGTCACGTTTTTATTGCTGCAGCACAGTTTCCACTGGATGGGGAGAGGCAGGGAGGTTTGGATGGTTCCCACGCAGTGAGGGAATAACACCACGGCACGGGCACTTGGCAGGGAGGCAAGAGGCAGCACGGCTCTCCAGGTTGGAGAAGTTAAGCATGAACTGCCATTTACCAGCAGAGCACTCTAGCTACTAGGGCAATTTTATATCCCTGGCAGGAATTTTTTTTAAAAAAATACCCCAAACAACTAAAAACAGCAACAAAATTCCCAGATATCTGCAGTGGTCTTTTGTGAGGTGTTTAATCTGGCATTTGTTAGACGTGCCCTAGGAAGGCACATGGCACTGGACCCTTCAAAGCACTTCGGTGCAACCAATTTACAGGTTGTTTAATGAAAACTAATGGTAACTCTTGCCAGGCTATGCAAGTGTAGCAGAGGAACACCCGAGGACAGTGCAGAGACACCACACTAAGATGGCCACAAGTTATTTTGGTCTTCATAATGTATGAGAGCTCATTCTAAAAGGGTAAAAACCTTCTGGCATTCCCCCCCATCACAGCATGCTTCCTTGCTACTCTTCTCTCTACACATGGTTCAGCTGGAGAGAGACAGACACAGAACGTGTGTGTGGGAAGAACAAATCAAGTCGGACAAGTTATATTTATGTTACTAATTGCCAACACATTTGAACAGGCCTGAGCAATGTTGCTGGACCATAAAAACAAGAAATGAAAGTTACAAAAGCATGAGTGTTCCAGGTGTGCTTTGGCAAGCATATTGCAGTCAGGGATTGCAGACACACAATTACAAAGACTTTGTGGCCTTCAGATCCTGCAAATACATGTGAAAACAAGCAGGTATCTGTGACAAAAAAACCCCTACATCAGACAGCTTAGCTCTGATTTTAGAGTTCAAAAATCTTTTTTTTTTTCTTCTTTATGGATAAAATTCTTGTTCCACTGAAGTCAGCAGCAAAGTCCTTTTGACTTTGATAAGGCCAAGATTTCATTCAACACGTTTCGTTTTCTTCTAATTTGTATGTATGTGCAGGTTTATTCTAAGTTCAAAGTAATTTCCCCCAGTAACTTGGAAACGTACCAGTTTCCCGGCAGTCTGAAAGCCACGCTGTCTCGAGGACTATTCACAGAGAGACAAGGAATGTCTCCCACACACTATATAATGGTTAATTGATTTTGGACGTTCCTTGACACCTTCCACTTTGAGGCTATTCTCTGCCCTTCAGCATATACATAACGCACACAAAGGCAAGCTCTGTGATTGTTGTAAAGTTGTAAAATTACCAACTCTAAGGGGCATTGTCTAAGCATAAGAGAAGATTCGTAAAACCACGGGGTAATTATTGAACAGAAGACTGCTCTCTGTCTTGTTTGATTTTTTGATTTGGTTTTTATTGCTAGCAGTGTTCTCAGCCTGCTTTCAGGAAATACAAGATGTCTTTATAACCCAGAAAATATCCATTATCGCAGCTTCCATCCTCTGTAACTAGTGAGTTTAAAATATTTGACTTAACAGAATGGGATAGGGCAACCTCTTCACATCCATTAGAACCAGCTGTCCACAACAACTTCATTAGCAAAAGTAAACTGCAGTCCTGCCTGGCAAAAGGTGTCTCAAAGGTGCTACAGGAGACTTCCACATAGTGTTGCACTGTTGACAAGTTATGCATGCTCATAAGCCAGCCCAACAGCAATAAGACATTAAAAATAAACACTTGCCACCCTGTTGCTGGTGATCTCATCTGCAAACACAGGTTCATCTGTCATCTGCATGACAACGACTCCCTGAGGTACCACTTCAGACTAGTTTCACTCTGTCCAAACAATGATCCCAGCTGGCCTCAAACATGAGCTTTAGCAAAATGGGGCCACATACCAAGCTTATACAAACCTCGCAAGCCCCTCAGATCCCTCTTTCTGCAGCTCCCAGGCAGCTGCCTGTCCTCACCTTGCTGGGTCTGACGAGACCACCACCTCCTAGGTACACCTCACCCTGATGGTCTTGTATGACTTCCCCCTTACAAAAGGAATGGGGAAATCCACCGGAATACTTTTTTATTACCACAGCAGGTCCAATTTAGGCTCAGATCCTTCATTTATGTTCCTTTAGGAGCTATTATAGAGGTTCCTGGTTGTCTCAGAGCAAAAAAAAAACCTAAAAGCAGTTAGGAACACACACTGTAAAACACTGCAACAGGTTCTCTGCATATCTAGGTTTCCCCTCAAATTCACCATTCCCTGGATCTCTCATATTCAAATGTCCTTCATAGTCTCTCTTTCTCTTCATCAGCTTTTCTCCTAAAATAGCTTCTGACAAGTAACTCCCAATCCCTCTTAAATGTTGATTCCTGTAACTCTTTTTCCAGTGCCGCTGTCTTTTATGGCCTAATAATTCAACTTGTGAAGAAGATCCCTGAATTCCAGCATCTGTCATCCCTTATATCTCCCGTAAAATCACAAAATAGTCTGACTGCAAAGTTTTTTTGGAGTTATATCCAACTTTCATCGATATGCTCCATGGGTTAGGGATGCCCTTCTTTTCATGTACATGTTCTTTTCATGTTCATCTAGTACAGCTGAACCTAGATCTTTCACTGCCATATTTCGTGCTATGACAATTCAAATAATTTCAAATATTTATACACTTGTAAGGGTAAGAATCATTGCTACAGATAACTCATCTTCTCACTATTAGGAAAACCAGTGACACCCAGAACATGTTGGAAAGTGCTGACCTTTAAATGGCAATTACCATACAGGAGAAGTATGCAAGCAACCAAGCAATTACCAATTTCATAAATGCTTTTATATCTAAGGACACAAACACTTGAGCAGCCGTGCCTGTGATGCTCAGGTGAACTGGACAAACCCCTAGGAACTGCCGAGCAGTTGCAGTTTACCAAAGAATTTCAGTTTTAATGTATACAGCCTCCAAAAAAATAATACTTCCAACCTGACATTGTCCCTTGTCCTGCTTTAAAATGTTCCTCATAAAGGGAAAAGACTAATAGGCCTTGACAGAGTGATGTGAACAGATGCTGTCAAAGTTGTCCTCATACAGATCCACTGGTGCAATTCAAGTCTGATCTAGTATGCAAAATCCCTAGCTTCCCCTGAGCAGAACCTTTATATGGCATTGATTAATTTTAATGGAGGATGAAACAAAATTGGAAAGCTCATGCTCACATTGTTTATAATCTGGACTTGAACACAAGACTCCAACAACTAAAAATCTGTACAATTTGACTTACAGTCAAATGATGATTGAATTAATGTTTTAGATTTTTTTCAAGAA
>NW_008823944.1:1970354-1972844 GCF_000699105.1 Pygoscelis adeliae | reverse complement strand
AAAAAACTAACAGATTATAAAAAATACATACTTAAAAAGAGTAGCAAAATCTTGTGAGAAAATCATTATGAACTATGATTTTGAGCTAAATATTAGAGCATTAAACATCAGTTCCTTTGTAATCCCTATAGACTTGGTTTCTATGGACACATAAAACTTGGACATAGAACCCTTGAGGCTTTCCTTAAGTACCAATGATGGATAGTCTTTCATATACTGAAAAAAGACAAAAAAAGGCCTGATGATTTTTTATCAGGGGAGAAAAGCATCATTATATTTATGTTTTATGTAAAAAGCAACTAGGAATGTAAATGACTGAACAGAGATCTAAGTCTATAAAACACCAATTTCTGTGGAAAATTATGCTTTATGTAATGGTTCAATTTCCATAAAATTGTAAAAACTGTCATAAAAACAAATGGACTTCTGAAGTCGATGCTTGCTTACTGTCATGTGACAGATGGCTCTGACTGCCTGGCAGAGAGCAAACAGCTACCTAGTTGGTCCTCACTGACCTCGGAGAGAATCATTTTGGTCTATTCACTTTTTTTTTTTAATGAGCCCAGTTGCATTTAAGTATCTTTATGGCAGCTAGTAAGTCATCCATGCGCAATTACAGAGAGGAGGTCAAAAGGAAGTAATAGTGATGAGCCCAACAGATGACACAGCTAGGCAATCTCAATAGTATTGCACTATGTAAAATTACAGTGCACTGAAACACCAAATGAGTCCGGCAATCCTTTTGTGCCCACAGAAACAATGAATTAGGACTCCATAACGAAAACAACAGTGATAGTCACTGAGAATTACACTGTCTTTGAGTTATGAATCGAATAAACAGGTTGCAGGTTTCAGAAATGCCAGTTTCACTGTACAACCCAAAGCAAAGCATCTGTCCATGTGAAAGGAGAGCGTATTTCTCATCGCTGACCATGGCAGTATTGTTTTTCAGATAGCTCCTGTACCTATTCATAATCATACTGGGCTCCCAGTACCCAAATACCAGCACAGTGCTAATCTTTTTTTTTTTTTTGGTGGGGGGGTGTCTTAGAAAGCAAATGTTCCAAACAAGGGGGTAAGAAACTTCCCCCAGGAACATGTGTTCGCAGTATGCCAGCCACTGGAATAAAGACTTTGCATTCTTGCTGCTCTCTGAAATTAAGGGCAGCTCCCATACTTGATCCCCCCTCTGTCAGTGTCATTAAAGAGCAGCCATTACAGATTGACTGAATACTTTAATGTCAGTTGTGAAAACAACCATCAACCAAAATGGCAGCCCAAGTCTGCACTTAATGTAGACACACATATACTTTCAGACTTACACTACTTATTCCAAATAAACAGAATAAGATTTAATGTAGAATGAATAGTACAACAGGCCAAGTTGCGAGCAAGTGTTCACAGTTACTTCAGAGATCATCCCCAGTCACTGCATCTCACACAACTTGTCAGTACCTTCATGTTTTGGTTTTTGTCAACACTTGCCATTTCATTAAGTTGTGTTTGGACTCCACATGCTTCACCCTTTACGAGCCCTGCTGTTTTAGTGACATCGAGAAACTAGTGATTTGACAATTTCATATCGATTTTCCTCTCCCTACCTCAATTCGTGTATACTCTCATTGGCTGAATATCACAGTTTCATCAGTGACTGGCAGGAACAGATTCCTGAGTAGCTTTCCTATGCTTTTATCAACTCACTGAGTTCCATGCTCCTGGCAGCCTGTGTATAAGAGAAACCCTTGCAACTGTCCCCAACATAATGCCATCTTACTGTTCTTTATAATAATATTTCAAGATACAGATGAATATAAACACCATGGAGTTTCTTTACTGCAACTGCAAAAACAAAAGGGCTCTAAGACAAGGTTCAATGATTTACAGTGGAAACTTGCGAAGAGAAGATGGATCACCTTTTTCTCTCAACACAGTGCCGTACAGTCATCTTCATCTTTTCTTATCAGCTGCCATTTCCAACACGTGCAAGAAGTGCTCTTATTATGCTAGGGAGCAAAATGGATCAAGCTCTTCAACCTGGCAGTCTTCTATCATGGAATCATTAAGGTTGGAAAAGACCTCTAAGATCATCGAATCCAACCGTCAACCCAACACCACCATGCCCACTAAACCATCTCCCTAAGTGCCTCATCTACCCGTCTTTTAAATACCTCCAGGGATGGTGACTCAACCACTTCCCTGGGCAGCCCCTTCCAATGTTTAACCACTCTTTCAGTAAAGAAATTTTTCCTCATGTCCAATCTAAACTTCCCCTGGCACAACTTGAGGCCATTTCCTCTCGTCCTATCGCTTGTTACTTGGGAGAAGAGACTGACACCCCCCTCACTACAACCTTTCAGGTAATTGTAGAGAGCGATGAGGTCTCCCCTCAGCCTCCTCTTCTCCAGGCTAAACAAGTCCAGTTCCCTCAGCCGCTCCTCATAAGACTTGTTCTCCAGACCCCTCACCAGCCTCGTTGCCCTTCTCTGGACA
>NW_008823944.1:1945801-1970162 GCF_000699105.1 Pygoscelis adeliae | reverse complement strand
CCAGCCACTCTTCCCCAAGCCTGTAGCGCTGCATGGGGTTGTTGTGGCTGAAGTGCAGGACCCGGCACATCAACAATAAAAGAAAAAGATACAAAGACTGCGAGTCCAACATGATGTCACTAACTAGTGACATGAACAGCAATGTACTGCTTTACTGTTAATAAAAGAAGTCAGGGAAGACCAAGGCTCATTTTATTTAAGGATAAACTCCAGTAGCTGGTAACTCATCACTGACAGTATAAAAAGAAGGGCAACACGTGACAACTCTGCGTAATACTTCACAGCAGACAGAGCAAGGGGAACGAGACTAGCTGTGTGTGCAACTGCCCAGTTGTGATCACCAAGGTGGGACAAGGCAAGGAGGACTATATCACAGTGTCAAGAAATGAATGTAGAAGTTACAAAATATCTGCTTAAATTGTTCATCCTCTCCACGTAGAAGGCTGTGTCTGGCACTGTTACCACAGATACTCCAGCTTATCTTCTCCATTGCGTAGTTAAACAAATTTTAGCTAAATTAAAATCATGCAATTAAGTAAAGAGTCAAACAATCACAAGTACTTGAGTTAAAGCAGTTTAAGAAATTACCAACCACTTAGCTAGAATGTGAAATCTATATATATATGCACTGTTAAGTGGGCTGGCTTGAACCACCACTGTTGGTGATTTACACTAACCCATTTTACTCGATGCTGTGAAAGACTGGGGTGCCCATACAGTCAGCTGTGTTGTCTCAGGCGAGGTAGTATTAATTTCCAACTGAGCAGGCAACAGCTCCCTCAACTCCTTTGCCTTGATGGCACCGTGATGGATGTCCTTATTTTAAAAGCTTGCTAAATGTTAAAATTCTGAGCAAGAAATTGCTATCAAGAGAGGAAAGACGCTAGCACAATTACTTTTAATGCATCCTTATTTTTATAAAACATATTCTAAGTGAGATTAGTTATGTCATCCATTAGTTATGTTGTCCAAGAGCCTTGACAAATGGGTTTTGTTGGGTTTAGTTATCATGGTTCAAACAAACAAACAAACAAACAAAAAATTCACTGCCCCAACCGCCTGCTCCATTTCATTGCCAGGGGTTCTTGTCCCCAAAGCATGAAGGGGAGAATAAGATCCCTGTTTATATCTCACTTGCTCTGGTTCACAACTTGCCGTATTAGCTTAAACAGCTGATGAAGGTGGGCCTGCATTAACACTGGCCTGAGACAAGTTTCCAGGTCTGTTGAGTGGGGACAGCAGAGAGGCAGGACAGCGAAGCGGAGGTGCCGGTGGACCAGGCAGGGCAGCAGACTCACTGCAGCCAGCATCTCAGAGCCTTAACCATGAGCTCACTTTTGCCATTAAAAGGTGGAGATAAGGAGGAAAAGCTGAAAAAAAAACTTTCAGTGAAGAAGTCAGTCCACAACAAGAGGAGAGTCTGTCCTTCCATAAACACAAGATCTGCTGAATTCCCAAAGAAGAAACCCTTTTTCCCATAGGAAGTAAACAGTTTGATTTGGATAGGAGAACACTCTTTGGAAGACAAACTGACTGCTTCACTTTGTAACTCTGTAATACAGCAGAGATTGACCTTTGCATCCTCATTTTGATGCTTATCTTGAACAAACAGCCTAGAAGTCAATGTCTACAGAGAAAAAATCAGGGAAGTGGCTTTTCTTTAAAAGTGCAGAGCAAGTCCTAGGGAAAATTTTAATAAATATGGGTCCAGCTGCTGTGGCTGAATGTTAAGCAGCTTTGTGATGCAGTGTTTACTTGGCCATTAAATGCTTGCTGAGACAAGTTAAACTTCAATCTTGAATTATATGAAGACTTTCAGGGAGAAAATGATCCTTTGTAGCTTTTGTTATCTCAAAATACGTTATATTTCAGTATCAGCAGAAGAACAAACATTTTCTTATTTTATACATGCATTGGCTTTTTGCTTTTATCTCGTTGGTGAATTTAGCGTTCAAGGAATGGATACCACTGACTAAAGCCAATCCTAATGAATGCAAGGGTTCTGACAAATTTCGCCCACGCAGATCGGGCAGTGAACCTTACACTTAGCTTACAGCACCGCCACTTCTGCAGTCTTGGCTTCAGTTGAATAGACAATCATATTGAACTGTGTACAAAACGGCTACTGACAACCCAGCTTTCAGCTATGATCTAATTAGGATGTGAACTGGATATTTTTTCCTCTCATTTTCTTTTTGTCTATGGGAAAAAAATTATAAAGTACTATTATCACATGGTAATATTCATAATAAATACACACAGGCTCCAAATAAAGCACTTGTAACTTAATGAAGCAGTTTGTTTTCTCTTAGAGGTTTCAAGTTAAAACTCCTCAGACATTTTTGCTGATGCGCAGCTAATTACATCACTGTTTTGCATTTGCTATTGCACAACTACCATGAACAAGGTGTGCCTTAAAATTAGATGTTGCAGCCCATACACTTAACCTGATTAGGTCAATAATTTAAATATTAACACAGTTACGGAAATGAAAGCAGACAGATTCTTGTTAAAAAAGAAGTCATTATATACTCTTACACTATTTTAAACGAATACACATGTATTCTTTTAAAAACATGGGACTTAAATGTTTTCAGACGCAGAATGAGCATCTGGATGTCTGCCACAAGATACTACCTTTTGCTCCTATACCCACTGTGGCTGTCAATCTTATAACTCTGTCCTCCAGGACAAGGTAACTGAGTCACAGTGCAAACTTAATCACATCACAACACAAAGCTGATGCGATGATCTCATTACTGTTCCAGGAAAAGGAATAAACTCAATTCCTATTTACACTAGCAAATCTAGCTTTCAGCAAAGACTTACAAAGGCCCTTGACCACATAACAGGGAGAACAAGTAACATGAGTGGCACCCCATTAAGGAAACTATTAACGTAAGCAAGATAGTGACATTGAGACTTTTAAAGAAAGTCTCAGTGCTTTGTCAGAGCATTTTTGAATTTTAAAGGAGTTTTGAAGTTTAGCCAAATCTATGATCCTTTTTGGTAAGGTTAAGGTAACTGGAAGTTACCTTTATGTCAGGTTAAAAATAATTTCGTACATTAAAGAAGAGATTTATTGCACTATTTCAAGCATTCAACCCAATCTAAATTGGCTAGGAGGTTCATTTTGAAGCTCTTCATCCTTTTTTAAATATTGTATTTGGATTATTTTCTAGCATAGTATCAGACATGCAGGAACAAAATCTAAAATGACTAAATCTGACTTAAAAAGAATACCTGTCTGATCAAAGCCTCTAGCTCATCTGTGGTGTTTGTTTTTTGGTTTTCTTTTTTTTTTTTAAGAACTAACTAGCAGGAAAAGTCTTATCTTCTAAGAGTTGCACTTAAAACTGATTGCTTATAAAGATTTGAAGAATGATTGGGATTATCATTCTAAAACAGCACCCAGGGGAACTGGGTGGATCAAGGGATTGCTAATGAGATATTGAGTCTTTCACATCTAAACTGCTGATTTAAATTCAACCCAAGACAAAGATCCCCCAACTGGTGGACACCTGATGATCTGTAAGAAATGAGGTGATGTTCTCACTCTATTCTTAGAAGATACATGTTTCAAGAGCACTGAACTGCCAGCAAAATTGGCACTCTTTGCAGTGAAACCAAGGAATGAATTGACAATGAAACAATTTAAATTAACTTTTATCCCTCAATACAGTAATAAAGCAAGGCTTTGGCTTTCTGGATCAGGTTTAGATCACAATTACTTTCCCCAACCTGCTCAAAATAAGAGTTTCAGCCTCTAAGACTACGACAGTAAATCCAAATGAAACGTTTTAGTAAGGTAAAAATTACTATTTAAGTTCCAGAGCAGCTATATTGGGCTTTAATGACTTATAATTTACAGAAAGGGCAGTGGTAGATGTTAATGACTGACTCAGACAACTTTCTATTATGCTTTTCTGCAGGAGCAGTCATTATCACATGTCAGTTGCTCAGAACATAGCACTCTCTAGTCCTCCCTCTTATTTAATAAAAGCAAATTAATCATTTCCAATCATTTATGTAGTCAGTGAATTTAGACCCTAGTTTCACTCATAAATTACAGTAAATGTATCATTTTAATTAACTTACTAGTCATAGCTGTTCTACAGAGGTTTTGTTTGTTTGAACATACTTCAGCCTATGAACTATTTGCAACTCTTATTACTGTGATTCTTGATTCACTAATGGGATTTGTGACAGATCAACTGTATGACATATTACTCTTTGCTGACTACTGGGTCAGACTGAGAGTCCACCTCCTAGGCCTAAAGCTCTTTGCTCCTGGTACATGACATGGCTATCTATCTCAAATGGCTACCGTGCAAACCAAGCCCATAGCCAGTACAGGGAGATGGACTGACCTTACCTGCATATGAATCAGCGGGTTGGGCACACACTAATTGCCACAACAGGAGCAGAGCCTGTTTCTCCTTACTCAGCCTTCTTCCCTTTTTCCTTCCTCCCAAAAAGTACACTCCATAACCCAAGCCCCTTCTCCCTGCAGGAACCTCCCTCACAGCCCCATGGCAATTACCACCCATGCGCAGGAGGGGAACCCACCAGAGCAAGACCCAGTCGTGTGCTGGTGGCACTGCATGGAATGGAGGAGGCTTGTGTCTTTCAAAGGATCCCTCTACCGACTTCATTGCTCTACCAGGGAAAACAGCTTCTTTCTGTGCTAGGTCCCAGGGCAAATCCAGAGAGATTGCCCCTTGGTCCAGGAAGAAGGAATATGGTCCCTTTAAATATGGAAGGTGTTGACCCATCCACAGATGTCTCCCCTCCCTCCATGGCACCATCAAAAAGTTCACGTAGGTTCTAAGATGCCCCCTTACAGCAGACATGCACAGCTAGCCAATGCCACCAAACATGACAGGTTCCTTAGCAGGGGGTGAAGAGGGACGTCACAATGTGTGGAACAGGGCACCTTGAGAGAAGATACAATTTCTTCTCCTGCTGATCCTTTCCTAACTCTCTTCCTCTTGTGCACTGCCTCCCGGACCCTGCTCACCCCAAGCCCAGTTTTGTTAGCCATCCCTCCACAGACACCCGTGAGCAGGTGCTGGAAATTTGTCCTAGGGGATAAAAATGGCAAACGTAATTCATGGCAAGGGGCAGGGCTCCTTTGCATCATTAGAGAAGGTCACTGATGCATCCACAGCCCCACCTCCCAAGACAGCCTGTGTGTAGAGACAGTCATATAAAAGAGTAACACCACCATCATCAGTCCTCTCACAGAGTCCTTGAGGAAGCCTTGGATATGGTCCTCTGGGATACCGTTGGTGAGAAGGAAGAGACTGCCTTAGTGGATGCCAGGCAAAAATCCATTCTGAAAATACAAGTACTTGGCTACCACCTTTCCAGAAAATCAAGGTCTTGGGTCTGACTTCTGTCATCCAAGGAAGGGATGATCCCCTGCCTTCCCATTAGGTCTTCATCTAGGTGCTAAGACAACACCAGCACTCGGTCTTATCCTGCCTGCCTAAACCACCTCCTACAGCTCCAGCTGTTCCCAGTCTCCATGTTGACCATCGGTGGCCAATCCCACAAGGCTTGGCAAGTGCCAGAATGAACAGAATCCAGAGAGAAAAGGTGTACGTAGAGAGCCCTTTCTTCTTGCGTTTCCTGTGGATCTGTAAGAGGGGTGTCATCCTCTGCCAGGAGGCTGCTAACGTGCTTCTTGGTACCCTTCTGATTTTCCAAGGAGCATGTATGCACATGCTCCAATTCCCCTCCCAAAGGAGTTAGATGTGTGATCAGAGAAATGTGCCTCAGGCGCAGTGGTCTTTCTGGACCGAGACTTTACCCTCTTTCTCTTATCATTCAATACACTAGGGTGGGTAAGGCAGGTGCCTTTAGGCTCTAAAATCTCTTGCACCAGATGCTAACTTGCCACAGCCCTCCACCAGCTAGCCCTTTTCATGTTGCTGCAGCACAAGGACTGGCACACACCTTCTCTACATCCCAGTGCCTTTACAATGAGGAAAAGACATAATTTCCTCCCTATTCCAAAAGGCCTCTACAAAGCCTATGTCCTCTGACAGGCTATTGTAAGAATGACCATAGGCTGACCTTGGCCAAAATTAAGAGCTTGTGACCATTATAGACACCAGGTAGCAGTGTGGGATTAACCAGCCAGAGGGGAGTTCCAGTGTGGGATTCCCCAGTAGAAAGGGATTAACCAGCCAGAGGGGAGTTCATTACTCGTTTCTGGCCTCATTGACATTTTTCTTGTACCAATGTTCTGCAAGCCCCAAGGCCCGTATAGTTAGGATGATTTCCCCCCCCTATACATTATTCAGTATTTATCATTACTGAATGTTACCTGCAATTCTGTCATCCATTCAATCAATACTTTGAGCTGTCTGCAACTCTTCACAATCAGTCTGTACTATCAAAAATCTTTGTCATAGCGCTCTTCATCCCTTTTTCCAGGCAATTTATGAATGCATTGCAGAGCAAAGATTATGACAATAATCCATATTTATGGTGCAAAACCAGCCATTTATTGTTTCCTATCATTTAAGCTGTTATTAATCTGTGAGAAGAACTTTCCTCTTTCTCATGGCAGCTTAGTTGCTTTAGGAAGTTCTACTGACAAACCTTAAGAAAAGCCTTTCCAAATCCAAGTCCACTATACCAATTCCTCACACACTATTGACTCACTCGGAGGAACTGGATAAATATGACTTCCCTCTACAGACATCATATTGATTCTTATATAATGTGCTATATTTATCTTTCTGTTTACCCATCCTTTCCTTATTATCATATCTAACAGTTCAGCCTTACAGAAGTCAGAGTTAATTGTTTGCAGCTGTCAGAATGATCCCTGGAGCCCTTTTAAAACTTTTAGTATAGACACTGATTTACTTGATAGGTTGCATACCACAATTACAGGCTCAGAAATTTCTTGGACAGTTACCATTGGGACCAGCTGACCTGTTACTACTCACTTGATCAAATTACTCACTTGACCAAATTGTTCCAAAATCTCTTTTTGTAACACCTTAATTTTTTTTAGACAATTCTATATACATAAAAAACAGGTGGAGATGACCAAACTGTGTAACTTTCAATAGCAAAAATCAAAAGTCTGAAAAGTGACCTTTAGAGTATAAGTACGAGACTTCCCTTTTTCTTGTCTTCAGAAGAATACTTCATGTGTCAGTCTACAAAATGAAGTTTGATGCAAAGGTACAGTAGTTTCTCAAAACTTTTGTAAATAGTGATGAGTGACTACCTTCATTGCAGATGATGTATCTTTTCATTTGATGAACTGATAAGCTATTAATGAGGACTGCCTATGACCATGAAGAATGGCATCTTTGTCTATTGTGAGACAACTTTTTGAAAAATATACACCTCAGCATAATCTGGATGACTGACCTTGCTAAGTAACACATACTAATGGTAATGGTAGAATTGCACAAACAATAATCTAAATTACCAGTACAGATTTCTGATGACCTTTTAAGTCTTAGCATCTTAATGTTTATGGACAAAAACATTCCAGGACACATAGAAAATTGCAGACATTTGGAAGTCCTCTGATGGATGCCTCACCTGGAGGTAGGCTATCTCATCACCTTGAAATGATTTCTTATGATTTCCCTTGAAACACTTCCTGGATAAAGCTCCTGGAGATAAGACACTTCTTACTGATTGTGTCCGCCCCTTATCACATTTCCATCCAAAAATTTCACACACCATGGGCACTGTCCTCAAAACTGACACTCAGAGTGACACTTCTTGTATGGTGCAGTTTGTGAATTTGCTCATGAAAACAGAAATGAGAAAAGTTTTTGAAGAGCATGTTCCCATGTATTTGTAGCATATATATGACAAGCGCACAAATATAATATATCATAATAACATATCTAGCTTTTGACTCTGAGAACAAATTGTGGGTGTATTAATGTGAGTACCACTGGGAAGTACTTTTTAAAAGGATAATAAGGCAGTGCAAAGATTCACAAAACTATGAGAAGAGGATAATTTTGTGATGGGTGTGGACTGTGGGAGTTTTCTGAATAGATGCTCAGAGCCAAGAAAAGCTAACCCTTTCTTCTTTTTCTAAATGACACAAAAACTTCCAATAAAGACATCAGATAAATGGAATAATATTATTGCCATAGGACACGCAAATGCAGTAAAGCTAGGATATGACAGCATTTCAATGATAAGCAGAAATCACAGGTTTAGAGACTAATAAAACACAGGAAGCTAAAATTAGAAAATACTGCAAACGTATCTGAGAACATAACCAAAATAGTCTTGAGAACAGTGTGCTTACCATGTTAGTGAAGGAAAATTTGCATAATTAAAAGGCATTGATAATTTACGTTATGCAGGTGAAGGAGTAATAACACCATTGCATTGTAATTAGGAGAACTATTTGTCAGTCTCATTTTAAATTGGACTCAGAAACTTCAGACACGTCAGTGGCATTTATATGAGTAAAAGTTACTGGAACGACCATATTTATAACACATTAGGGCAACTAACTTTTAGTTTATCAGTAAACCAAACACCGTCGAGTAGGCCACCAACCAACATTGGACGGCAAAAAGGAGGGTAAGTTCTCTAGACAGACTCGGCGGCTGTGGGACAGAAAGTGCTAAATTAGGGGAAATGTCAGAGAGTGGTTAGGGTATGGAAATAGACAGCTGATGGGTACATAACAAAAAGTGCAAATACCAGATTGCTAACAAGGAAGTCTCAGGGGTGAGACTGCCCTAAGAACAAGCTGGAGGCTGACAATGGGGAGGGCATGGAGAGATATCTGGCAAAGGGGGGTTATGGCCTTCATCTTCCTAGATCACAGAAGATGATTTGATTACTGGTTAGGGTCACCCGCAGAGCAGCTTCTCCCACGGAGAGCAGGGGGATTTTAAAATAGGACAATGGCATTTTATTACAGCACAACAGCTGAGAAAGGATTCTCCAGTGGATAGGGAGCACTGGTTCACAGCTTCTCCTCTCCCTCCTTATTTTGAATGAACTCAGATCTTGGAAACTGAGCCGCTGCCTATATTCAGGTTTGTTTACATGGCTGACTGACAGGAGATAATATTTCTTTACATGTCTCTTCACAAAAGCCTGCAGCAACAGATGGATTTTGCAGCATAATCTAAAGGTCAACAACTTCTGACCAGCAAACTAATGGAGAACAGACCAGGCTGCAGCAAGTTCAGCACTGGGGAAACCTAATTAAAAATTATGTTCATATTTAACCAGTGTTTTAGTATTGCACAAGGACAGAGGGAGTACCTGATGTATCTAAGATATGTTCGAATCAATAAATGATTTTTCTAAAAAGGAAAGCTATGCATAAATGTAAATCACATGCCAAATTCACTATTTGCAAGACACAATATGAAACAAACCGCCGGCTTCTCCATCAGTTAAAAGTATTTTAGAAACCTTTAAGCACGTCAAAGTATTCTGAGCTCAACATGACAAAGGAGTGGATTTTGTAGTGATGTGAAACGGCTGTGAAGTATTTTCACAAGTTGCAGATTTTTTTTAAAAAAAAGACCGTCACATGAACATTCAGAAGCACTTATGATTAATCAAGACTCTTGAGCTGCGAACTTGAAATGACCTACTTCTCTTCAGTTAAGAAAACTGGTTCAACCCTGCCACACTGCTTATCTGCCCACCCTCTCACCAAAATTTCTTCAATTGCCCAGGGGTGTATCCCTCAGCTATTGAATATCCTTCAAACTCAGCGGGACTAAACAAACATGACCTATGCTTAACAGTAATGCATACAACTATAGCACCTCATCCAGAATAAATGAAAGATCAGCCAGATACCATTTTGTATACCCTTTCAGTAAGAAATCATTCCAGTCCAGCAGTTTGTAACATGGGCAACTGGTCAGTAAAATCGGTCATTCTCATTCCACAGCAGAGATCATCAAGCAATGAAACCAGTGCAGTCTCTGAAGCACTGCATGGCCTCTAAATTGATAGGCAGAGGTGAAAGATCTCTGAAAACCAGTATTTTCTATTTGTTTTTATCAGTCAGCTCGAGGAGAGTTAGTGTCCTTGACAGTAATATTTTATCACTGAAATTGACACAAACATTGACTTTTAGATATAAATTCTACACATACACAGATGCCGTCATATAAATTAGCAAAGCCCAAATCACTGGTTACCACAACACTAGTAGTAATTTCAGCTATTATGCAATTGATAATTAATTCTGTAGTTTAAGTTGCAGAACTATTATTTGATTATAATACTCCTTTTTTGCACACACTCTTCTGAATACACCTTATAGGAAGAAGCATTCCCTATTTTAAGAAACTTCTGAGTGTTTTTAAGACTGCTGAATGCATTTAGCTAAGTTTTCAGCTGCAGGAGCTGAACAGGAGCACAGAAAATATACAAGTAGGAAAGGAAGTGCACATTTTAAAGAGCTGGCTGAAAGACAGCACTTTGATTTTGCCCCAGCTGTTGATCTGATTCCATGAGACCATGAAGAAGTCCAACCAGCGGGAATTAAAACATTAGATCACAATAAATCAACACACATGAAAACATTAGCTCAGGCATTAAATTTACATTTTCCAGACCATTGGCTCTTGTGACCCAGAATATACTGGGAAATTTGAAGTTCTGCTGTCAGTTCTGTAGCTCTGTTTCACTGTAGCCCAAAGCAATAATCACGAAGTGCAGGCTCTTGCCTCATTCTCTTGCCCTACACTGGAACATACTTATTTTTAGGCATGGAATACTTACAATCTTATTACACATAGGAGTGGGGAAGATAAGGTCCATGCTCAGTCTCAGATTGGGATGATGCACGCACTGTTTAAATGGAAATAGCAGCTGTTGGGGGACCATACAATCAGCTGCATAGCTGCAAGAAACCTTAGCGTACTTGGGGAGCACAGAATTTTCAGATATTTCTTTTTCTAATATGGAAGAATCATTACTAAGCATGTAACAAGCTGCCACTTTTTTAACAGTTTCAAGCTTTTAAAAAACTTTTTAAATAAGAAAGGATTTCAAGGGATGGCAAAAGCCACATTATCAAAACAGAAGTCAAATTCTTGCCACAGGCAGTAACTTTTCAGAAAAGCAGAGTTAAAAAAAAGTCATCAGAATTTTTAAAACTATGACCAGACAATAATAATAACATAATATCTCTTAGTAATATTCCAGGCAACTGTGGAAATTTCGTCAAGAATAGCTTAGGAAAATTTCAACCTGAGGCCAACACCTATTATGAAAAATCAGAGCCAAAACATCCCAAAGTTACAGGCAACTTTATACAACGGGACAAGTCAGAAAACCCCAATAATAAGCAACCACACATGCCATATTAAGCCCTGTCTATGCCACAAGGGAAAAAAAAAAAAAACCAAACAATATTTTGCTGTCTTTGGCTAACATGCTTTTAGCATGTTCTCTCTCACTAATATCACCCCAGAGTTTCTCCTAAACATTGTGCTGCAGTAAATGACTTCCCAGGATAGCTTTGTTTCTCTTCCCTGTCTCCATATTATTTCAGAAATCATACTAGAATAACACTGGTGACAGATGTTTAAATATGTCTGTTGCTACCAGTTTCAATAGCAGTGTACAAAGGCTGTAATGACCATATCCTGCCCACAACCATTCAGACAACTCAGCTCCACTGAGCAGACCCAATGGGGGACACATAGAAATGTTCCCCTTTTGAAATCCCAGCTGAACAACGGTTCTCCTGGACTTCTAACTTTACCTCCCTTGTAGGAAATTCAGATAAATAAAAATCAACACAATGAGCAAGCTTGTGATGGGAATACTGCCCAGGTACTAAAAAATATTTCATATTCTCAAGCAATATCAAATCAGTTACAGAATATCTGTAGTAATATAAACAGAACACAATACAAATACAGAATTTTTTTTTTAAGTTTTCTCATAATAAATTACCAACTATATGTGATCAAACATCTCTAATGCAAAATTATTCTACAGATAAAGTTTCAAATCCATTCACACCTCCTCATTTCAACTAGCCTTGCCATGATGAGGCTATGTCTCATAAATGATGGAGGAACCAGACACCAATGCCCTACAAATAGTGCACGTGCCCTTTATGTGACATACGGTGAAGGTCAATAGGGCTCCTGATAAACAGGGACTTTTTGGAGAGGATACAAGGCCATGACCTATAAATATGGAAGAGGTGAAGCCCATAGTACTTTTTCTCCTTTTTCATCAAGGATAGTCGTGGATCCAGACTCTTAGGGGTTCTGAGCACTGAGCCTAATCCCTGGCTATTAAAAGTAGGACACTGGGGAAACTGATGTACATCAAACCAATCACTCAGGTGAACGCAAACTACATCCTTACCTTGCTCCCTCTAACGGAAGTCATGGCTGGGTTAAGTAGCACAAGGCAGGGGTAAAAATCTCCCCTTTGAAAGAGATCAAGAGATGTCCCTCTCCTGATGGGAAGTCAGAAGAAAGCCTGGTTACCTCTAGCCTGAGCTACATCTGCACTCTTCCGTAAGGCCGCTCCAAGAGTCTGAGCTCTGAAAGCATCATGGGGAACAATTTGCTGATACCGTGTTACTAAGAGTTAAGAGTTTCTTCCTTGTAGCTTCAGCTTAGCTGGGACTAAGTGGCAGAAGCACCTGTTATCGATGCATGCCTCAAGTGGCTATCCCTCACCAAATTGTCCAAGCAAAACTTAGACGTACGAGGTTCAGTCTTCACAAGTCTCTCGAATGAAATTATTTTCATTTTGGATCAGGTTACTCATGTATTTGGTAATAGTGGGTTTGTCAAAGTAATTTTAAACAAAAAATAGTTAGTAGGGTTACTGGGATATTGGATAGGTTTTAAGGCCATAGAATAAGCTGGAATTAATACAGAAACTTTGTAACTTTCTGCAAGAGATTTACTTATTTTTAGAAATAACAAAATTAAATCCACAGGGATCTCATCAAGTCAATAGAAACTTTTTTTTCCTCTGAAATCATTTCCATTAATACTACTATCACATATGGGAGAATGGAGTAAGTCAAATAATAACTTTGGTCAAGGATTTACACCTATATGGGGCAGGAAAAATCTACCCATGTCAGTGACTTGTTCTATAGTATGTAAATTACCCTAATGATAGCAAGCAATTTTCTTTAGTCATTCATTCATTCTCCTAAAGGACAACTTTCCAATTTATCAAGACAAATGAAGGAGCTGAACTACAATTCTTACAGGGAAAATTTAATAAACCCTTTTAGTAAATTTTGATTTCTAACCACAGTGCCATACAACATAGATATTGGCATTCTGCACCATGTCAAAACAAGTTCTAATTACTGCAGGCTGTGGTGTATTTTCTGATTCTAAAGCTGAGGAGGTAGATGCTAACTAGTCTTCTTTTATATCTGCTTATAGTAATTTTACTGTGATTGAAGAAAAATAATTTAAATAACTCTCCACCTTCTGCCACTGGGACTTACAGTTTTTGTCACTTTACCACAATGGGTTGTTTATAACACTACTGTCAAATTGCTTAGGGTAAATTCTTTACATATTCATTGGAAGTTCAGTTTTCATTTTTGCCCTGTCAAGGACTCTGAACTAAGCATGAAAGATCATAAAAGAGCACATTCTGAAAGGTATCATTTTCTTTACTTGTGTTTTTCAGGAAGACTTCTAAGACACCAAAGCCCTTCACATATTAAAACTTTCTGGCATAACTAGTTAAGGTGATATTCTTCCAAAGCATCATATTCAAAGTAAGAAACCAGTTTAGCTATTCTTATACTTATGGTAACTGGGAAAGAAAAAAAAAAGTGTTATTGTGCAACTAAAAACCCTAAAAACTGCATTAGAAAAAGCTGAAACTGGGCAGAAACTCACATTCACAGATATAACAGCCACTAATATTATTTATTTGTACTGTTGGCAGTGGTCAAAGGTCTGGCTCGCAAGAACTGAGCCACAGTGTGCAAGGCGAGGTATAGATACGGCAAGTTTTTCTGTAGACCTTAGACTAGGCACAAAGTATGGGGGGAAAAAAAAAACCAAACAACCCAAACCAACCAGCAACGAAGCGGAGAAGCAAAATGCTGGCTTAACTGTATCAATACAAGGTTTGTAATTAGGCTAAGAACATATTCAAATTGTCAGTTCCACAGATAAACTAAGTCAGGGCAATTAAACATTGTCCTTTGCATGGTGGTGCAATTTCTATTGTTTGTGTGCACGGGCATATCGCTACCACACAAGATACAACGACATGTAATTGCACCTTGGCACTTTTACTGGAAAGAGCGTATTCCTGACTGTCCTTTACATCAGCTTTGACATGAGCAGAATGATTCTTAGTTTGCTCTAGTCAAAGGAGGGGCAAAGTCTATGTAATATTACGCTCTAAAGTTTCTCACTTCATCAGTAACTTGTTTTAATAAATAAGTAAATAAGAGTGTTGGAGGATCAGATGACTTTGGGGGAATGGAAGGTTATACTGTAGGTTCTTTCATTTCTAGGACAATATCGATAGTGGAGTGAATATGAACGGGCATCCTTGACCACATTGCTATCTGTTAGCCACCTCACCCTCGATCATTTTAACATTAAGTCAAAAGTGAACACCTAACAGATGTTCTCTGAGCCAAGAAAGCCGTTTCAGAGTTGAAGGAAAACAGGTGTTTGCATTACAAGATCACCAACATTAGCTTTAAATATAAAAAGCCTTAAATTGCAAAAGGACTGAAAAACCATTAGAGATTGTATTTTTTAAAATACCCAATGATGGGTTCCTTCTCTGAGCAAGAATGAAGCATTGTAGAGCTGGAAATTGGACGCTGGGTATAGGCGTACTACAAAATACAGAGCAGAAATATCTGAGATAGAAGTGCAGACTCCCAACAAGCAAAGAGCACTAAAACCAGCAGAATCACGTCACTTTCTTGTGCAGCTGTAACCCTCACCACTTACACCTCTCCATCAATGAACTGAAAATGTCTCACCAGTAAGACCTGATCTAACTCCTAGCAAAATCACCTGCCCATAAACAAGATTAAAGTAACTACTCATTTCATTTAAAATTAACTGTTCATTCTGAAATTCCAAGGGTCCAAATATGAAGGTAAAAATGTTTCTCTCCTAAGATACATGAAAAAACTCAGAAAATGGATTTCAGATAAAGATATACAGAAAATGAGGGGTTCTTACGAACCTTTTTCCCATATACATGAGTAGTCATTTTAGATTGGGACTCAGACCAGGACAACTTCACCATTTTTAGACAGAGCAGGCTGGTGAGCCATTAAGGAAAGTTATTTCAAATAACTTTCAGCTGTACTCCATGACATAGAGATGAACTTCATTACACAATCTCATCTTTGCAGCAGACAGAAGATGATGGAGAAAAGCTCCATCACAATAAGCTGTCTGATGCTTCTTTCTTCAGTGTTTTTAAGGCAGTGACAGACATTTGGTTGGGAAGATATCTGTTCTGGGAAGTTGCACTACACTGTGGAAAGCATGCTGCTTCCAAGCAGAGAGGGGGAAAGTGCAGATGCAGTATTGAAGTCCTCAGGTTGTTCCCTCTTCCATGAACAAACACACAAGACGAGGAAAAGGATCAGGAAACCAGACTCTGTGCAGGAGGTAAAAGTGATTGGGAACAAGTGGGGGTTTTTTCCGTTTCTGAACATGCCACCTCAAACAATTGCCAAGCAAAAGTGGAGGGTCCAAGTTAAGTATATTTGTGACAGAACTTGCCCCTGACTTGCAATAACTATAGCTGTGCTTTACAGTGTTGGACAGTGACCCAAGGCAATGTGAGAGGGACTAATGGCTCAGCAAACGTGGACTGGCTGTTTCCACAGCCAAATAACCACAACCCCAGGCTGCTACCTGTGATGAACATGTGCAAAAGGGGGAGTTTCAAAGGTAGGAGTAGTTCTGCAGTTTTGGTTACTTCTTTGAGATGTGTTTGCTCACTTCCAGTTACGCAGTGGGTTGATTCTTCATAATTTAGATTTTAATTTACTTAAAAACTTTTCCCTTCAATATATTTAATGAGTGCAATAACACTACAAAATGTGTATTAGTCAGCTAATACACCCACGCCCTGGGTGTGTTATAGCCCTCAGCAACACTGCTGCCCCAGAACATCCAAGATGTATGCATACTAGCTGACAAAAACACACCTTGTTGTGTGTTATTGCTTACATAAGACAGGACTTAGCATATGTAACTGTATATTAATGACACGCCTTGATACATTGTTAAACTGGAAACTATGGTTGTACTCCATCAGAGGCTTAGGTGTGTGCTGTATTACACAGAGCAAAATTAATTAAGAAATCCTGCGTTCTTGCTGGCAGTAGCTGTAGCGATATGCTGGGAACAAGAGACCGAACTCCTCACTGACCTACATGGAGCAAGATCCAGGCCAACCTCCTAAGTGCCGAATGCCTCTTGGGCAGAATCTCTATCCTGAAATGTGCTATGATGATACGATTCATTTAGACAGAATGAAAAAAAAAAAACAACATTTTGCCCGCCTCACCCCCCAGGCTGCAGGTTCTCCATCACTATAAAACAGCCTGAGGCAGAGCTGCTGCAGAAGGGGCCTTTCCCCTCCGCCCCCCGCCAATCTCCCCAGCCCTCCTCTGCGCCAGTGCTGGCATTTCTGCAATCAGATGGTGAGAAATCAGGGATGCGATCTGGCCAACCCCTCCCATGCTTTTTTCCCTAGGTTAGTTTTACAGTTTACCACTCACGCTCATACTGGCACCAGAGAGGCGGCAGAAACACATGGCTGGGACCTCCCTTTTTGACGCCAGCCCACACACAGGCTGGTTTGAAGCAATCGCGAAACCGTATCATTAACAATGTTGGCAAAAACCTTCCCACAGACACAGTTATCCCGATAAAAAGTTGCCTTGCCCCAGTGACTCTTTTCATTTGAATACCGAGTTAAGGTGGCTCTTTGCTGTGGAGCTGAGGGGGAGGTTTCCCCAAACAGCTCTGCTGGCAAACCTCCTTCAAGTCTGCAGTGCAGCAGTACTAACTTCAACAGAGCAATGCCAAGTGATACCAGCAGCGATCCAAGCACTAGTGTTTTGATACTGATTTTTATTCATTGCCCTATTTTCAATGTCTTATACTTTTTCCTCTCAGGGCATTAACCAAGCTCTCCCTTTCTTTATGATTTTTACCCTTTAATGTTTCAAGCTTATTCAACAGGAAAGTTTTACCTCCAGCTGCCACAGCTCCATCAGCTCTCCTACCAGGCCCATTTGAAAGAAGTAGTAAGGTGTTAATTAGGGTGTTAACGGCTAGAGAAACACCTTTTTTTTTTTTTCATTTCAAGGAAGAAACTGCTTCCTTGCAGAAGTGTTAGACTGCATAAAAAATTTAACAAACAAAAATGCCTTTATTCGGCACACAGTGTAGGTAGTCTTTGGCTCCCAACAGCTCCAAACTACAATTCTGTTTATTCTCTTTCACCTTTGATTTGGAACCATTTTGTTGTGGGGAAAAAAGGTATATCTTCTCCTGGTGTCTTCAAGTGCCAGAATATTTTTTTTTAAATCTTTAAAATGAATTCTATACCAGAGTGCATCTTCGCAACGAGAAAATGGTTGTGTTAATGTTTGAAGTTACGTGTGGTTTCACAAGCCAGCTGAGCCAACCTCACATCCCTCTGCTGCCGAAAGAGGCTACCCCCCTCTCTTCTTCCCTGCTGAGTCTTCCCAGTGCCAGTCCACAGTTGCGCTGGCTCTGGCACTTGTCTGATACCTCTGTGAGTTCAGTTAACTCACTAAACTGACATAAAGCTGTTCACTTTTTTGCTGGGTTCTTTTTCTGCCAGTTGAGTGAGCTGAACCAGCTGAAAGAGGGGGCAGTGCTAAGCGCAGGGAAAGCAGTCGGAAACATGTACCTGGGGGATTCTTCCTTTTGACAGCAGCAAGCCGCTAAAATGGCTCAGGCATCTTGTGAAACCTCACCCTAAGGGCATGGCTTTACTAAATCGCCTGATACAAATTAAGAGTTTGCTATTACAGAAAGAGACAGGTCCTAGTAGTCATCTGATCTCACATTAAACTAATTCAGCTCGCTAAAATGGCAGAAAACTACCTGGGGTGGCAATTGCTCTTTGCCAGGTCAGAAAGTGGAACTGGTACATCTTCTGGTCAGATGAGTGTGGAAGCTGACGTGAGACACAGACAGAACTGGGTGGCAGGGGCGGGAAGGAGGAGAAGAGCCAGGGAGAGGAGTGAGCCCACTCCCTTTCAGCTGTGGTGAGAGGTGAAATCTTGTGAAATCACACCCCATTTTATGAAAACTCCTAGGAGAAAAAAAAATATTTCTCCACTCCTGTTAACAGATAACTGTGAAGCTACTGTTCCCCCAAAGTCTTTATATAAACTTGTTGACTTGTGTAGAAGCTAAAAAATGTGTTTCTTTTTTGTCAAAATTTTAATTTCATGTAATATCCCCGTCTAACAGTCACTGCAAAAATAGATACAGTGATTTCAGATACTGCTGTACACCAGACTGTGTGTTACCGTTCTCCCAGCCTGATGAGTTAATCATGACTGTTCTTCATTCACCGCAGTGCAAAATCGGCACGGCTAGTTCAAATTATCCTTGGCAGCAATTTATATTAAGCAAAGGAGGAAATTTTGGCTGCAATCTGAAAATAATTTTTGGAGATGTCAGATGGACAAGAAACTTTACTTCCAACACTGCAGTTGGAACTGGATGGATAGGCCCCCTCAAAGGCTTGGCATCACACCAACGCTCTTACAGGTATACAACACGGTTTGCCTTTTTAAACCAGCATCTTTCTAAATGCTGGTTGTTTTCAAGTTTCACTACCTGCTGTTTTTTAAAACACTTGTGTGTCTTGGGTGGGATTTTGGGATTTTGGGGTTTTGTTTGTTTGCTTGTTTTTCGAAGGAACAGGTTATTCGGATCCTTATGCTTTATGTTACAGCTAGACCGAGATGAGAGTGCATTTGTCAGGTGGGCTTATGTCACTCAGAGATTTGAGGCAGCTGGTACCTTTGCCAACAAAAAAGCTGCTTCTCTCAGCATACGCTCCATCAGTACTAGGGAGGTTTGCACCACAACTGTGCCAACCCAGTTACTGTGGCACATCTGTAAGTGTGGCATGACAAGACCTCAGAGTAGTGATCTTTATACCCTGCCCTGACATGAATTTTGCTCGTGGGGCAGAGGGACATTTTTCCATTACTTCTATTCAAACATACTCATATCCTTGGCTTTTGGTTACTCATATCTGTTTTCTGATCTGTTCTGATAAAAGCCTATTAGAAAAGATATTATACAGAAACTTCAGATCCAATTTGCAGAAATATCTGGAGTCATAAATAAACAATGGAGTTCATGAAATCTGATCCACTAAAAATACAATCTTGTGACCTGTTTCTGGCTCTGGCAGATGACTTCTCCTAAGAAAAGCTGTTGAAATTCTGAACATTCACATCTGAACTCCACTTAAAACTTAATTTAAACTTCAGCTTTAATAAATCTGGATCATTACCTCATCCTTACTTTTAACTACTAATAGCAAGTAACTTTATGGATTGCTACACCTGACAAATTATTAAATATTTCAGCTATTTTCTAAGTGAAATGAAATCTACATGTGTTTCTTTAGTCCCCACCTCCTTTCAGAGAAATGAATGTATCTCCCTGTACTGGTCTTACTTTATTTAAATAACCTGATAACTCATCCTTTCTCATCTTCTCAGGATTCAAATTAAATCAGTACGGTCTCTTAGTCTATTCTCTTTCCTAAGGAATACAGTCGTCGCAGATCTAATCTTTCTGAGTAACTAAAATCCTCAAGTCTTTGAATCATTCTGGTTTTGTAATATTTTTCTGTAATAAGAAAACCAGGATGCAGGCACTACCTCCCCTAATTCACATTCTGACATCTGTATTGGAGCAGAAAAGCCTGCAGTATTGTATTTGGACTAGATTGTTCACAGACATGCAAGTATTTCACTTCTGAAGTTACAGAATTGTTGATCTTTTTTAAGAAATTATTGTTCACTGAAACACTAAGTTAAGAAAAAATACTGAAGGGAAAGGAATGAAAATAAATTATTTCTCCAAAGAAGGTAACTACATAGCTAAGCATCTTCTATGGAGAGAAAGAAAATCCTAAGAATCAATGGTGCTTGTCAGAGTTACTTTAATGTGCCTGATTTTTTACAAACACTAACCTACAATTTCCTGACATCTTGAATTATATGTTTCTGAGAAGAGTACAGTTTGGCTACCATGTGCCATAAATACGAAGTCCTTGCTGACTGAACAGAAGGATATTTTTGATGCTATTACGACAGGCTGGAAAAATCCTTACAAAATACGTCCTCTAAAAAAAAAAAAAATTCCAAAGTTAACTTACTGGACAGTATTCGGTGCAATCTCAGCTGAGATTCAAACTTAGTTCCCAGCACCCATTATTAACTCCACCAGAAGGGCCTGAATAATCGGTAAACCAAAGCAAGAAGAGGGGAAAATCTTCTGGATCCCAGAGGCCTGCAAGAGATCCGACTGCAATCCCAGAGGATGGAAAATAACCAACCCAAATATTTTGACCAGAATTAAGTATTAATGCTTCAGTGGCTTCCAGAAAGAAATATGATTAAATGGAGTTTAAAACCAAATATTAGAGAAGGAAAATAGATTTCAAGTTATTATGCAAACCAGACATTTTCTATGCAAATTCAGGCACTGAACTTCTATAATCTGAATTTTAATACATAAGTTGATGTCTTGATTGTAAATGGTGTTTTTTCTTTCTGAATGTCATGCTAAATTACTGTGTGCATATGCAGGGTGCGTGGGTGGAAGGGATTGGCACAAGGAGGAATTCATTCTTGTAAAAAAAGGTTTTTCTAAGGGCATGGTTAAGAATAAGAATATAGCACTTCCAATAAAAATGGAACTAACCACTGTTTGTAAACATTGCAATGTGCAACTCGAGAAGCATTATTCGTTAAGTACTGACAATATTTGATTCAGCCCATGCATATACCAGTAAGCTGGTCTTGCTGGCCTCAGTCTCATCCTTCTCATCCTCTAAGTGGTTATATTCTCTCCATGGGGATAGCAGGGTGCCTCACAAGTCAATATGGACAATCTTCAGACTGGTCTTCTGAACACATTTCCGCTATTAATTCATACATGTATTCCATTATTAAAGTGCAACTTAGACATACTGGTCGAAATGCTTGGCTTCTGTAATTCCCATTTTGCTTCATCAACCAGAGTAGCACAACAGCTGCTAAAAGCCTTTTATATTTAAAACTATTCTAGACCTGTATATTTTTAGCTTTACACATCTGTGATACAGAACAATGAGAGGTAGATGGAAAGTCACTGCACTTCTAAATACAGCAAGCTCTACTGGAACCAGTCTTGATATATGCAGCCATAGCTTTCTCTCATTATTACAAAGTAGCAGTTTGTCTGTATATCGGAAAATTAGGAATGCTGAGCTTGTGGGCCTAATCAGGCAAGGCAGTGAGTAAGCCCAAAGTCTAACTTCAATAGGATGTACAAGTTCCCCACTCCTGGCATTTTTGGACTAATACAGCAGAACTTTTTAGCTTGTACAAACCGGTGCAGCTCTGCTGTGTCACTGACACTTTACTAATTTACGTGAGTTGAGCCTTTCTTAGTCTAGTGAATGTGGGAAGTGCTTAAATAAATAAGAAAGCCTATTTCATGCTGCATCTGTGTCTTGGAAGATTGTTATGTGGTTAATTGTACAAAAGAACAACAGAGCTGTGCAACCAAAAAAACTGATGAACAAATTTCTCATAATATTTATGCAACATCTCAAAATACAAATTAATCTCTAGTTTGCATTTTAATTGCATTTCAATGTCAGTCTAAGATGAAGGTATCTCAGCATGAAATCTATTTGTAAGAGATAACAATATTATTGTTCTGTAGTGCATATAATTTGATGAAAGCCTTTTCTGGAATAGTTTTTAACTCTTCATCCCATCAGAATATCCACTAAAACCTGTCCCCTGTAACAGTCATATACCATTCTGCAGAAAGATGCCAAAATGCTATAATTATAAGAGAGTATGGAGGACTGTGTTAACATTTGCTGACCTTTCCAGGTTTATTGAAACCACATTATTTCGGTTTCCTTGAGATAATGGTACTTTGGATCAACAGGTGTGTTTGATCTCAATGGTTATTTATAATTTCCTATTGAAAGTACACAAAGATTTAGTCCTGCTAAGTTTCATCTCCTTGCATGCCAATAGTCTTCCAATAATTGAACTGAGAACACTTGCTGTCCAACAGCATCTATAAATATTAGTACTCTATATACACCCATTTAACACCTTCTTGTATGCCTTCCCCCCCCCTTAATCTAAATTGCTCTAAATTTCTTTTTAATATAGCATTATTTTCTGTGGTCACATTATAGGATTAGGAATCAGGAATTTTATTTCCAATTCCATCACTAGCCACGTTGGCTAAAACAACCAAAAATGACAGAGTAAAATATTCTGACATTATCAGAACAATTGACAGAAGCCTCAGTACGTAATATTAGTTTAAAATTATTTTGTTGCTTCAAATTGGCAATGCCTTTTGAAAAACACAAGGGTCTAAAGGTAAGAATAAGGTAAAAAATGCTTGGAAGTGAGATTACAGAAAACAAATAGTTTTCACTTTTCTGAGCAGAAAATGGAGCAGGTTAAAGTTATCAAGGCCAAAAATAATCTTTCAGATTAGCATGCTTTCAACAGACAAGACTGGCTTCTTCTAACAAAGAAGAACAAAACTTGGATGGGTCAGAAGCCAGTAACAGTTTGGGACTTACCCAATTCAAAGTCTTACAATTAAAAATCCGAAATCTTGAATTAGACTCTGTTTGTCACCCAAAATTAGACTCTGTTTGTCACCCAAAAGCAATACAGAGTGAATCAGCAGGCAGTCATCGTTTTCTGTCTGCTCCACACGCTAATCAAGCTGCCTCATTTTGCTATAATGACAGCCCATCATTAAGGCATTAGAAACCTAAGCATCCGAATTGCATCTTTTCTTAGGACTGTGGTCAGATTCGGAATTGTACTAGTCTCTGTCAAAAATAGGAAGCCTAAGGAAAGGCTGCGCAACTGAAGGCATGCTTTCTTGTGTGTACATGGTGAACAAGCAACGGCATGCTGATACACACAATTCAACCCTGCTATTCCCAAGGATGTGCTGTTTTCACAGTTTGCTGTGTCTGCAGGCAGAGACTAAAACCAGCTCACATATTCCCATAATAGTTGTCTTGAACAAGTTTAGAAAAGATCCTTCGCTACTTCCTTCCCCAAAGCTGAGACAACATAATGTTTTGCCATGAAGTACCGTTCCTGCTCAGACTGCCAAGCAATAGTACTTTGGACAATTCCACCAGAATTTAATTTTACAAATACCCAAGCTGCAGCAGTCTGAAAAAAGCTCTGCAGCAACAACACACCAGCTGTGACCCACAGACAGCTCTAACATGTCGCTACCCCAAGAAATACGGGCAAGTTGGTGGTCCTGAAGGAATGCTGAGAGCCCTTCCTTGCATACTGAACTGTGGATCGGCATCTATTGTTAGGATTAGTCAGCACTTGTGTAGGAGTTGGAAGAGGTTTAAGGCTATGATAAATACTTTGATATTTTATGTTTAAAGGCAAGAAGAAACCATCTCTACGGATTTACAATAGGATGAAATAGCTGAATGAACAAGTCTGCCCATGACCTTGAATGGGGCAGACAGGTGGTTTCAAATGATTACTTCAGTTAAATACAGGCATTTTACAGAGACGCTCCTCTGATAACCAGATAAATGATAACACGGGGAAATTTAATCCTGCCAGAAACCCAGTGACCTCTCCGGTTTCTACTTGCAGTAATATCAGCACATACATAATAATACATTTTGCTTAGACTCTGGTAGTTAAAGCCCAAAAAAGTTCATATAGAAACAAGTGGCCTTTTTTGGACTAACAATAGAAATCGAGGAAGGGGCTTGAAAGTTATTGAAGATCGACCTAATTATTAACATAGATTAATTGGTGAAGTGTGTTCTCCTTGATAAGAACCACAGTAACACCAACAGAACAAAACCAGCCAAGAACTGAGCTTTGAAACTCTCCAACAGTCTTCTGCACCTTAACCTTTTGTACGAGGCATCTTAGCATATCGTTTCTAAACAACATTTTTGTTTAAAATTTGAATGAATTTCATAAAGGACAAATGTTTAATATAATTAAAAATGAAATAAAAGATTTAATTTAGGACTAAAACTTTCTCTTTTATGCTAAAACTCTTTC
>NW_008823944.1:1939311-1945781 GCF_000699105.1 Pygoscelis adeliae | reverse complement strand
ATTTGGCCTGATCCTTTTCCCTCCCCAGTCTTTTTCTTTGATCAATAAACCAATGCTAGTTGAACATATATAAGAATCAGGGTCATTAAGTTAGGAAGATAGACTCACCAAATTCAAACATGTACACTGAATATTTTCTTTCCATAAATTTGTGTTCAGCTTTACAGCTAAATCAAGACTGAAAGCTTCAATACTGTAAGGTATCTACATTAGGTAGATAAAGGGAACATTTTTTTTAATCTTAAGTATTTTAAAAGTATAGATTATAATGCAACAACTACTATTCTGCCATTCAAAATTAAAAAGGAAGTGAACTGATAAAAATATAAGCTGCCACAAAACTGTACATTTCCTTACTTGAAACTTTCATACTTGCATGAAAACAGTTTACCTAACAGACATCAGCTTCAGTAAAGAGAAATATTATTTGTTTTATAAATGGCCACTGAAAAGAATTTATTCAATTCACATTATGTTCTACCAATATTCATTGTTGTTTCCACAAGAGTTGTAAGAAAATAAACATTGGCTTTGAGTTTCATTACCAGTTCCCAAGTTTGAAACACCTTCTACTTACCTGCATCTTCAATAAGCCTAAAAATTTTAGGATAGTATCTGACTTTTGCTTTGATACGATGGTTCATCCAGACCAAACAGTAAGAAATTGAGTGGATTAAAACTATGTGAACCAGAATGAACATGCAAACAAAAATGTTTGCATAGACTCCCTCTTCAGTGACACTGCAAACATGCACGTAATCAAATGCTGAGTTTCTTGGGAGATGGGCATGAAACTTTTCATAACACGGTATCACTTTGCTCTCTCACCTGTATTTCTAGTACACCTGAGTGCAAGCACACCAATCAACATCAGCTACCTTTGAGAGCAGGGGTACATTTTGAAGAGTTAAAAATAAGTCACTGTAATAAAATAAAAATATAGAAGTATGTGAATTCAACTGAGAAGTAAAAGATAGTAGATCACATTTTAATTAATACTATTTAAAATTCAAGCTTTCGAGAACTATGTCTAATTCTCCCTGGGTTTCACTTACACTATCTAGTTGGTTTTCTTCTTTTGAAAATTGCAGGGTGCAACTGCACTTTTTGAGTATCATACTTGTCTCACTTCTATATGCTGGAGGGATAGCAAAAATCCCTCCCAAGTAATTTTGCTTTCCAAGGTTAAGCTCAGATGCTCTTGTATAGCAATATTTCTATCTTTTCTTTTCTTGCCTCTCCTCCTCCTCCCTTCTTTGCTTTAGATCACAGTCAGTTTTAACCCTATGATTAAACTGTCATTAGTGAGCAATTTCTACAATATTAAAACTATAGGTTTTTTAAAACCTCAGTTTTCAAATGTGAGAACATCAAAACATTTGTGGCTTTTTTCCTCCATGACTTCACAAGAGGGTATAATAATTATTATGATCTGTTCCACATTTTAAAATTAATACCCAGATTTGAGCAAAAGCTGCAAAGGTAAAAACGCCATCAGAGGGCAAACCACTAACAGTGTCACTCAGAAGTTTCTACCCACATATTCAGCCCAGGTTTGGAGACTAGAGATAAATTAGGAAAGTACTATAAGGAGATGATTATGTATTATGTGGTACAATTCTAGAAAATTATTGACACCTGTAATTACTTGACTAGAAACAACATAATTTCAGCATTAGAATATCAAGATATTCTTACATAAATTATTTTATGCAAATGGAACAATAATTTATGAGAACATAACCCATTTAAATCAATGTCAATGACATCACATTTAGGTTAAAAGAAATAGCAGAAATGTGTCATTAAAATCAGAAATGATGTATCTAGATCACAGCTGTAAGTGCCACTTGGCATTTAAAATGAATTTAAACTGAATGCTCACACAGGGCAGTGAGACTTTATGGTACATTAGAAACTCACAGCAGAAGTAACAACAAACAAAGAGACACCCTTTCATCATCTACTCCCAAACAAAAAAAATACGAGGAATTTGGCCAGTGCCTGCTGAAGGTAGCAGCAAGCATTCAATTGCTGTATATGCCAGACTGACTACTATCATAGCTCCAGAAATATCTGAACACTTCCCAAACAAGTAACGGTTTGCTGCTTTTCCATCTGTAGCAAAAGTAAAAAATGGGGTGGGGTGGTGGGGATGTAAAGGACCTTTTTACAGACATTAGCAAGCTGAGGAAAGGAAATTTTGCTTCCTGTCAGGAAAGTCACAAGAAATCACTTAAGCACAGTTCTTTCTGTTCACATTAATGCAGCCGAAACATATGCTTAAGGTCTTAATTTTGACAGTGACCCAAGTCCCTGTTCATTCATTCATCCTGCTTCTGCTCCAGAAAACCAGACCAAGATTCTGTTCAAAGTTACGGGCTATGACTCTGTCTATGCACAGCGCTGAGTATGAGAAATAAAACCCTCGAGACAGAAATATGACGACAGCTAGAAGAGACATGCAGCCAGCAACAAAGCTGTGCAAGTTGATAACTATCTTCTCAGAAAGTTCACGATAGCTAGACTTGCACATAGTGACTGCAAAAAATATATGAAATTAATAGGACCGGTAGTTTCCCTGACTGTTTTGGATAACAATGTGAACCATCTTAGCACAAGTTGATAGTGCTGGTATGCCCCCTTGGCACACTGAAGACATGATGGCCCTGTTTTACTCCCGAAAGCACAAAACCTTTCAGTTTAGAAAGCTCCTGGAAGGTTCCCAGAACTTTCTTTTACATCTTCTTATTGGGACTTGCTGATGGCTTCCCTATGCTTGATCACATCTCTAGGCCAGACAGAAATAAGGGCCCTCAGTATTGCCTTGTTTTCCTTCAGGATGTTGTGTGTCAGCAGGGCACTAATGACAGATGAAACTTTTGCTTTCTTCTTTGTAGGCTCTGAAATACCCATCCAGTTACAGGAGCCAGAAAAGGGTGTGGGTATTTCACTGTGACCTCCCCCCATAGTGTATCTATGCCAAGGAACATAAAGAAGCTGACCCTCTTAATAAGAGGACTACAAGTCCCAAAGATCCTTAAATACATAAACTAAGACCAACTATTATACCACAGAAATCACTTTGTATAATGACGGAATTAGGAAAAAAATGCACGTACTTTTTTTTCCTGACATGTCTCAAGTTGTTTATTTGTAGATGCACTGAAGTTGTCCAAATAAAACAGCAAGATGATCTACATAAATCACCTTAGGTGCTATGCATAAACAACACTTACTGCAAGGAATAAAAAAAAAAAAACAATCCCAAAACCAATAAAAAGATGAGACAGGAAGGTCTTTTTTTTATATATATATATAATCTTACTTCCAGATCTAGTTCTTTAACTAAGATTATATCAGATTTTTTTTTTTCCTTTGTATGTTGTGTAATCAAACTGGTTTAGACATCTCAAATAATGAAGACGTTGCTACTATTATTACAAAGTCATATAAAAGTAGGTGAGCAGCTGTAGCCTAATAAACACACAGCTGAACAAAGGAAACTGCTGACAAGCTGCAATCTTGTTTTAATGTAAATTCTCATGTGTTCACTTCATATTTTAATTGTACACAACAATAAATAAGCTTCTGTCACTAGCAGTTTCTCATAAATGGGTTAATGCTAATTATCCCTCTATTTTGAACCACATGGTTTTAGTGAAAAGAGTAATGTCAGGAAAATAACACAAAAATAATGAGCTTTGCAAGCCATTTGAGTGGCAGAAAATACTATAGTTTTCTTTATTTGATTTTTCTAGTTCTATATGAAAGCTGTGACAACTCTTTCATAAGACATCTCAATATTTCAAGCATTAGATCTAGCAATATATTAATTATGTGAGAAATATATAAGCTGTTTCCCTAAATTTTTCATCAGGACTGTTGTACTGTTGAACTGACAGCCAAAACGTGCAACTCCAGCACCATCACTGAATTTAAGGGCTGGTCTTTCTTACATTTGGAAATATGCAATTAAATATGGGCAACAGGTTTCCCTTCTATTCTGTCCTTTGTTCTACAGCTGGCATTAGGAAACATTTGTTTGGTCTGAAATCATTTGTACTAGTCTGACAAAGTTATTTTAACTCTGACTAATGATAAGATACAGCATCTAAAAGAATGATTGTCCAGGGAATGATTAAGAAGAAAGGGCCCTTTGAGCCACTCAAGTGCTACAAACTTGCTTCTTTTCATTTTCACTCCTTTTGTCTGATTAATCCTTCTAGTTACATGTCTTAAGCTTCCAGTCAAAACCAAGACTGTACTGAGTACCGTATAAACATACAGTTTGAGACACAAAGGTGATGCTTGCATTATGTGGTGGCCTCTAGACCAGACATATGTACTTCCTATACTGCAAGCAGGGCATCAGGTCTGGCTGGAGCACAGCCCCTACTGCACGGAGGAACCTGCATGCTGAAGCACACCGTGTGGGTTAGCATGTTTGAACCGGCTGCCTTGCAGAGCAATAGGGTTGATGGAAGACTGGGAGTGCAGAGACTACTGCACCTACAGCTGCTTTGTTAGTGTGGTACCAACAGTTGTCCAGCTGTTTCAGGTACCTTGGTTGATTTGCTATTCAAAACATAAACACTTTTTGCTTTCTTTTAAACAAGTTGATGGGTAATAGCGTTTTCATCTCACACGATGTTAGCATGATACCGCTAAATATGATATTACTGAATCTTTTGGATGAGGGTTCAAGTAAGGTTGCCAGAACTTCTCTGTTCTCACTAATAATGTGACTGTGGCTAGAAAACATCCCTAGAAGACCTCATCCAATAATGACACTACAATACATGGTGGCTTTGGTGCCCCTTCTCTCTCCCTACAGTTTTCCTGAATGCACACAATTTCACTGGAGGACATTCCCCGCTATGGACATTATAACACAGAAGTCCAGCTCTGATCCAGCTTCTTTGCAGAGGAGTGGGAGATGCATCCCTGACCATCACAGGGGAGAGGAACAGAAAGGTACATGAGGAGTGCAACCACCTCCAATCTCTTTCCTTCCTCTCTGTTGGAACAGAGAGGCTGCAAGCTGAAACCCTGTAAGTTGAGTGGGGAGATGGATCAAAACAGCACAGAGGGGACAGGCTGTACAGAGTGGGACCCAAGATTCATATCACACTAAAATCAGTATGTTCAGTAGTCTCAACATCTAATGCATTTCATATTGTTTGGGAATTACACAGATTCAGAACTGCAGTGCTACCACGGTATCGAGATAGCGTTCATCACTGCTTTATATTTCTCACCTGTAATTGTTTCCAGACATTGTTATCTCTCTTTCTCACATACACGTATTCAGCAGTAGTCAATGCTGCTCCTTTCATATTCCAGTCCACATCCTGCCACTGTCCTCTGCACCTTGTCTTACTCCCAGATGTCCCAGAGTCATTAAATCACTGTCAGAGTGATTACATTTGCACTCTACTTTCTCATTCAAGTTCAACTAAAAGTATCACCATTTCTTAAGTTCTTGAAGTATTCTACAAGGTATTAGTCAAGAGTTGAATAAAACAATCTTGGCAGATTGATATTTGGCTGCTATTATTTTCTAGTAGAGATGGACAAATCTGGTTTGCCTCGTTTCAAAGCCATTTGAACTTTGTGGGTCAAAAGCATTACATCATTACATCATTACTAGGTTCATCTCCCATTTAAAACAATTTTTTAAAAGGCGAGTGAGGAAAAACACAAAGATACAAGCTTTAAAAAACAAAAAACTACCACTGCTACCTCTGCTTTTAGAAAGACTATTAGGCTTCCCACATAGTTTAGTCTCATATCGCAGCATCCTAATTCACTACATTTCATTTTCTTGAAATGTACAACTGAAAGAACTTAAACTCAAATGGAATTTAAATTGTTAAACCAAAATACTTAGTATCCTATAGAATTTTTGCTCCCCAGTTAATTCTTTGGTCTCTTCTTTCAATACTTTTATAAAAGATTTTTTTTTTTTTTGCTAGGACTTAAAGTTCCTAATTATTTGGGGTGCTAAACCAGAGAAACTTTTTGTAGGCCTGATATTCAGGAGTAAGTAATTAGTATTTTCAGGAAACTAGATATCCTTTGGAATCTCTGCAACTGAATTTGGAAAATTCAGGTATTTCAAATCCTAGTAATTTTAGAAACTTTTAGCCATTATGTATATGGAAATACTAAAAAATAAGAGAAGTTATAATTTAATGAGAAAATTTTAAAGGATTACAGAACAGTATATAAGCCTAATAGGTGTACACACACAAGCACATAGCAGTATGCTAATGTAATTATGTACTCTTGAGATCATAAATAGTTATGCAAAATTAAAGTATGAAACTGCAAGAAGGGGAAGAGAATCTTGTTGAAACCTGCAGTGGTCAAAACGTAAGATGAGAGTAGGCATTTTAACAGTCTTGCTCCTCCAGATTTCAACATCAATTCCCACAAAGCTTTCAGCTTCATTTAAAAGAAAAAAA
>NW_008823944.1:1899826-1939294 GCF_000699105.1 Pygoscelis adeliae | reverse complement strand
AGAGAAGAACCAAAACCATATAAGTAGAGGTGGAAATGTAGAATAAAAAAGACATGTCGAGAAAAGGATCCTAACAAATATAATGGTGAAGGCAATAGAGACACTAGAAGAGTCTATAAAATCATTCATTATTAAATAACAACACCTTCAACATATTCCATCTTGGAACTACAATTACATGAATAAATTGCATGAGCATCTCTCTGATGTCATCAGAGCTCCTCAGTGGAGCAACAGTCCACTCAAGCAATCCTGAGGGCATATTATTTAAATCTTTCAATGACAGCTGTAATTTGCTTTTCAGCAATAAGAATTTTCCGCACCAAGCTAAAAGAAATATTGCTATATTAGCAGAGTCAGGACCACACATATCTGACTGATATATGGGGCACAAATTACTCTTAGCCATCTCATAGTTAGAGACTTTGAAAATAAATATTGCATGCCATTACATGAATATACCGCCATTTATATTGCAAATACATAAAATGTACTAATGGTTTATAATTACAAAAGAGGGCCCTGATCTTTATAAACAACAATTCCTTTTATGCTTTATGTAAACCTGTTATTTTATCAGGTATGCTAAAAATTACCTTTTATAGTATTTAAATACTGGTAGTACTTTGAAGAAAAGTAGCAGTATGAGGATGTGTTAATATACTCATTTCCATGGGAATTATTCGATTGTGAAAGATTAACTTATTTTAAGCTCTAATCTGCTTTGTCTAGACTTTTGCTCTAATGAGAATAAGCAACACACAGCTACTCACTGAGGCGTCTTAGTTAAAATTTTAAGGCTGACTAAATGCTGCTTTACCAGTAAGCTCTGCAGAGCTTTTCTGCTCTGGCACTCAGGGCTAGCAGCACTGGGCCCAGGTTCCCCTGGGAAATCCTGCCTTTATATCTCCCCAAGCCCACCACAGGGAAAACCTCTGCCTGGGGGACAGGTAGAGAGTCCCAGGTCAGCACTTCCCTGGAAACGATGGCATCCTGCATGAAAAGCCACAAAGGAAGCATTCAGTTAGAATGAGCACAAGGTATTCTGCCTTGATTTTTAATTAGTTTTTCAGTGATGAAATGGGGCAACAGTAAATTGCAGTTACAAATAATGTAATTTGTTTAAATTATTAGTCTCGTGGATGCCACTGTTTAGTATACGTACCTCACATCACATATATATACACCTCACATAGAATCATAGAATAGAATCATAGAATCATTATACATCATGTATACATGGCAGATTTTTACACACACATTTTGTTCAGCACAGGAAGGGGCAGGTTTTGATATCAACTATCTTCTTCTGATGCAATTCTAATAGTCAGTAAGTCTATTCATTACAATTACCAAGGATTTACAGCATAAAGACCAGATTTTCATCCACAAAGTACAATGTTATGCACTATGGAACATACCATTTTGACTTTTCAATGTGTACTGGGGTTATGCTCTACAACAGTTCTCTTGCAATTAAGTGCACCAGTATATTTCCTTAAAAAATTAATTTTAACTCATTGGAGCTATTTGATACTATAAAATTACACGCATCTGTTGATTCATTTCTAAATGACCACTACATATTACTGGAAGAAGTACTCTTTTATTGATACTAAAGGATTTAGGTAATCATCTGCTTTTGACAAGACTAAGGATTGCGTGTCAACTTCATTGCTCTTAAAATGCCCCCTGAAAGGTCTAAAAGAGCAAATTGTATAAGCAGAGTAGAGCTGGTATGCAAATTATGAGATATTCTTATGCTGCATCATATGAACTCATCAAGTAGTCATTGCATCCCAGAGAAAGCATCTGCTGTGTGAAATTTAGGACAGTAATTCACAGCCCATAGACCACTGCATCACCACAAATTAAATTCGTTATAAATTTATAATGATGTTCGTATAAACACATTACGTTTTAATAGTTTAAAGAAGTGACAGCAGTGGGCACTTTAGAAATGTTTAACTAGTAGAGTCTTCATAATTTAAAATGTGGAGGTTTCATCACTGAAGATGCTGGATTGAATCACTGAACTTGGGAGAGGGGGTCAGTTACTGTAGAAATCTACTGAAAGTCTAACCTCAATACACACAAATGCTATTTTTAAACATAACCTTGTTTCAGAACACTTACATGAATCACGCACTCATCTGAAATTGTGCAGCACCATATTCATAATGCCCAGATACAGTTAGCATTGCCAGGGATTAGTATGTGAGCATGGGCCCTCTGTTGGGGAACTTCAAAAGTATGCACTTACTGTTAACGAATACGTCAACCAACCATTAGATGCATGAGATATCCAGGACAAAAACTTCAAGTGTTTTGTTTTCTTTCATTGCATGTATGTTTTGACTGATGCTTCTAAAATAATTTTCATCTTTGATCTTTCCAACAATCTCTAACTCCTTAAACACTGCCTTCCTTTTGCTTTATATGGTCATATTGCTTGGTCTCATTATCACGACCAGCATACTCTTGTTGTATCTATGTCTTATTTTTACTCACAATTTCCATCTGACAGACAACCCGTATCTGAAATGTCCTATCAGTCTATTTGTCTCCTTTGCCTAATTCATATGCCTCAGGGTCCCACATCCTCACAGCCTGATGGCCAAGGACTGTCTCCCTCTACAATATACCCCTTTAATCACTCCCAACTATATTCCCTGTTTATCTGCATCCACACACTGGCTATTAAATCAAGCTCTGTGTAATGTGCAGATTTGCTCACAGCAAGATTTTTGAAAACACCAGCTTCTCAGCAGTGCTCCAGCCTTGTAAGATGAAGAGGGTAAGGATCTAGACAAAGTGAAACACAGCTAATGTTTGTCAGATGCCATATTAAAGTGCAGAACTTGAAATATATTAAAAAATCAACAGATAGAAACATTGGCAAGGAAAATGAGAGAGCACTGAGGATTAACGAAGAGGGTGTGTCAAGACCTTTTACTGTGACTGTCCAGTGCTAGGTGATTTAGAAGTCAAAGGAAGGACCACTCTTTTCCAGTAAGGAATCTAATTCCTACATTAGATTCCCTCCTGGTACATGGTGGTTAAGATTTTACTTACATGCTGAAATGTAACAGACTATTTCACCCTCAGTAAACTTGTCAGCAAGGAGCCTGAGTTTAAGAGAACAGATGTAGTAAAAAAGGGAGGTTTTGTTGAAGGGTTTGCAATATGAGTTTGCAAAAAGTCGTAGTAAACCTGGTTTCTGTGTGTACCTGTATCTCATCTTCAACATGGGCAACCAAAATCTTTCAAAGCTCTTTTAGTTTCTGGTAACAGCCTCACATGAAGACTAAGGATTTTGAAAGTCTTGTGACCATAAGAATTTAAATTTGAAATAAAATGAAGATACTTTTGTATTAATAATCAGGAGCAACTAGTTAAATTCCCGTTCCTGCTTGCACAGAACTGAACACTGCCCAAGGATCTGTTTTATCTAGGATGGTCATCTATGTGTAAAATTATTTCCTATTTGGCAGAGTCACTTTCAGGCAATTCCTTGAGCTTATTGTGAACACAGGAAACAAGCTGGATTGTTCTCTGGAGCAAGAAATGACTTTTTACTGTGCTTGCATTGAGCTTACCACAATGAGGTCTACAGGCATTAATGCAATTCAGTTATAACAATAATAAAAGCAGCAAATACTGCTCATACACTCCCATTAATGCTACAGACCCTGGAAATATGTGCAACCTGGTATTAACATCCAAGCTGAGAAAATATTTTTAATAATTTAATTCTATTCAATTGGTGTTGGTTGATCCTCTTAGAAAAATGTTGATATTTACTACTCCTTATCTGAGGACCATGAAATATTTTACAAACATTAAACATCACAGTAGCTTATGAGGGTAGGTGAGTAATATTAAACATAACGCTGCTAGGACAAAGCAGAAAGCAGCAAAAGTAGGAGCCGTCCAGCTGTATATTCGAAAGTTGTCAGCATCAAACAAACACTAAAGAAAAATGAAGGAAAGGCATTAAAATAGCCCTCTGTTTGAACTTCCGGGTTGGGAGCATGAGAACTCCATATATGATTTGCTAGCAAAGCAGATGTTTGTCTATGTGGTGGAAATACCAGACGAAAGATAGCGTGCTCTCTTCGACATGGAGAAAGCACTTCACAGTTACAGCAAAAACACTGACTGCAAATTAGTCATTGCAGAGGTGTCAATGTATAAAACAAAACAGCACCTCTAGATTAAGATAACTATGGATATTCCAGACATCACCAGCTGCAAAAAGGTGGGACCTAAATCACATCGAAAGTTAGAAGTCCCAGTAAATATTTTCTTAACCAAAAGCTTCCAAGCTATACAAACTCCTATATAACCCCCAAACTGGTAAGTTAATTGCATAAAACTTTGTCACCATCTGACTTTATGTATCACTACTTAAGGTTTTGATTTACCACATTATATGAAGCCTAGTATTTTTAATAGAATAGGCTCATGGAGTCCAGTGATTAGCTGAAAAAAAAAAATCTCAGCTTAGATCCAATTAAAATAAAATTTTAATTCTCACAGTTGTTAAGAATTTCTTGACACTTTGAGTTAAGAATAGCCCAAGTCACTTACAAAAAGAAAATACACTGTGTTTACGGTTATACATACACAGGGATACAAACTATACCTCATAAAGTGAATTAGAGCAAGCATAGTCAGAGAAGTACAAAATTCACACAGCAGAAGAGGATTCTGATGCAGCCAGAAATAAGTGATCCTATAAGTCTGGACAATCTTATCGAGATTTAAATATTTGCCTTTTCTATGAGAAGAAATAAGCAGAGCATTCCTGTACCATCTAGTGCTTTGGGTCAAAAAATAGCAAAGTTTTCTGCAATCTGGTATCAGCCACAGAACTTCTGGACAGGATCAAAAGTGACAAGATAGGGGAAGATAAGAATTCCAGCGACTGCATCAGTGACTGAGACTTACCCATGGATACTTCTCCTGCTTAATTTCATAAGACAGAAGGGTAAGTACTGGAAAAAAACCCATCAGTATATAACCTTAGAACACTGCGCTTAAGAATTTTGGCCAACTGAAAGAAAGATACTGTAAAATTCAAAGAGGTAAATGAAAAGGAAAGCTAATCAGAAACAGAAAAGGCCTATTAAAATTCTTTCAGTGCTCTAACCAAGTGTGTAAATCTAAATACCAAAACATTCTTCACTCTCCTCCAGTAGAAACCATAGGATGCAAATGTCAAAAAAAGAGGAAGTCAAGGACAGTGCTAACATATTGTACTACTTCTCAGCATCCTGAAAACACTCCATGAGTTACACAAAGTATAAATGAGCCTGAACTTAGCCCTTCACAAGCTACATAAGCCAGGCACACAGGTCATAAACGTGCATATGCCTCTAAGGTGAAACAGTATCTAACCATTTCAGATGGAAAATGAAAATTCTTATCAGACCTATACAGCGAAAATTTGTGTCCTGGATTTCAATACACAGAGTGTAATTAGTCAAGTTAAAATTAACCATGTATACTACTATAAAGAATGCCATGGGATCTCGAATGATAATCAACTACAGTATCCCTCTCACATCTGGATATCCTAAGTATTACTAGACATACAAATAACATTTTCATACAATACTTTAAAAAAAGTGCTTTTTGAAAAGCTATGTTATTCTTAGTATCAAGTAAATAATGGTAAATTAAATAATCCATATTTTAGGACTTGGTATTGCTCATAGAATGTCTGAGAACAAATGGGGATATTATTAAGTTTTGACTATTCAAAAATCACACTTTCATTGACTAAATGTTTTCCTTCTTAGTGCTACCGAAAATGCTTTACTAAGCTTAACAAAAATCTTCCATCAGGGTTTAATGATGGAAGTACAATATTTCATTTCCATGAGAATTTAGTAGAGCCCATAGGACATTATAAATAGAACATAAAGTTCAAAATGCAGCTTAAGTGAGATTTAAAAAAAAAATCCAAATTACTCAGATAAATTAATCAATATTGGCTCAATTCTTTGTTCAGTAAACCACAAAGTACAGCAAAGGGGCTGTGCTGCAAGAGAATTATGCCCACCAAATGCTGAATTTCTTTAAATTACACTATACTAGCTCTATTTAAATAATTGTTTAATTGTTGTTTAAATTGTATTAGAGTAGTTGTGATTAGCTGCATTCGCCTTAAGAGTAATTTAAACCAGTTTTTCTTAACCCTTCTCTGTAAACTCAATATATTGCTTCTTGACCAAAGGGAAGGGCCTGGCCCAGCAATTCCAACTCACAAATATCCCTGCCAACTGCTAATATTCATCAGGGACATTGTAACTTTTTTTTTTAAAGGAGTGTCATTAGATTGTATTTCAGTCAAAACATACACAAATTCAAAAAGCTATGCTTAAAAGCTTTCTTTGCGACCAGATTAAAACCTGGAAGTGGAGGAGGAGGAGAGCCGTCTCCCTCGGGACTGGGCGATTCCCCCACAAGGTATGGCGGGGCCTGGAAGTGCCATGGCGGAGGGCTGCCAAGCAACAAGCGGGTGCTGGAGGCCTCCCTGTTTCTAATCTCCGGGCACTCTCTCCAATTTCATTAAAACCCTAAAACAAAGACCTGTCCGAGTGTGCAAACAGAGAGAGCTTCCCCGCACAGCGGGAAGGGTGGAGAGGCATTATCTTTCCCATGTATTTTCTTCAAAGCATTTTGAGAAACCCATCCTGTTTATGATCTGCATAATGCATCTTAGTGCTGATTAGCTTTTTCTTCTTGGGGGGATCTTAAGTTGTTTGTGTCTAATGAATTGCTCTGTCCTACCCAGGGACATTATTCTGTTAGACTGAAGCCAACTAAAGATGGTCTATAAAGAATGGATGAAGGCTTGGTAACAACTTGAAAATAAGAGGCTAATACTAATGAAGGATAGAAATTGTTCATATAAGAGTCATCCGGATTTTAAAAAGATATGTAATTTAAGGAAAACATATATAACAACACATGCATTTATAGTGAGTATACCTATACATGTTAGCAACCCACAACTGAGTATTGTATTCACAGTCTAATAAGCATCTCTGTTATAAAGTTATTCCTTAGAGCAATGGAATATTATGGATTACCTTAGTAATTAATGAAATTAATTAAAGGCACACTTAAAAGATTCAGGTTTGGAGAAAGATGCATAAGAAGTTTTTCTCCAGCTAACTGAGCCTATTCGAGAGCGCTGTGCTCTCGCAGGAGGAGATATGCCAACAGGTTCCCACAGCTTTGTAAGACTCTGGGAAAGCAGACTCCGCTGGGAATTGCCACACAAGCACCTCCTTGTGGCACTGAATCCTCGGAGCTGAAGCTGTAAAAGGGATGCTGTCTGAAAATCTCTTGGGATTTTGCTTCACCTTCTCTGAGGCAAGCTCCCTGCAGACGTACTTGTGGGAATCTATTGAGGAGCAAATCTCCAGCAAGAAGTTCAACTTCAGGGGGATTGCAGAACTGCTACCCTAAATCAAACATTTGTGCTACTCAGACTGTATATCTCTTCAAGCTCTAAATGTCTTTCCTCATAATGCATGATCAGTGACTAATACAATGAGGACCTAATCTGGGAACTATTCACAGTAAAAAATGTATACATATATTTTAATACACAAACACACAGCTGTCAATTCAAGAGATGTGAACTCAGCACATCTCTGTATAAAACTCAGGATGATAGAGTTACTATCTATGTGACAGAAATACTTAGGGACACATGATTTGAATGATATTTCAGACATAGTGACCAGTGGTTCCTCAGGCTTTGGTTCATTGGAAACAGGATAGTAAATCTGCCTGCAGGTATATAGTGATGCTGTAGCTGTGGCCCAAACTGGCAGGGAGAGCACATTAGTGTTCAACAGTCCTACAATGAAATTAAAGGAAGTTATGGACCTTTGCCACAGCTCAAATACTGTCATTCTAGCCTTAACATCTTTACTACACAGCCTAATACAATTTGAGAAATCCTTATATGTATCCCCCACAGGGTATCTGACATGCAGATGACATCCTAAATGTCTTAGCTGCTCACAAATAAAGGATGATCAACTTTCTGACAGTTAAGATACACAAATTAGTGAAAATGAGGTTCTAGAAAGACGATCAGAAGAAAAAAAAAAGTGTGATTTAGGTAGAATTCAAATATACTTTCTGACAAGTACTTAAGGTAAAAGTCACAGAACAAAAGTTCACTCTCCACAGTGAGTGCAGAATTGCCTGTTAAAGCCTGATGCTTATTCATTTTTCTCAGAGGAATTTTTCCTTATTACTAGATGGAATAAAAAAGAGTCTTCTCTTGTTTTGAAAGCTGAAGCATTTTATTTTTCAGTGCCCAGCTGTAATCCCACAGTGATTATGTGTCCAGTGGAGATATTGGCTAGTTCTATAAAAATTCTGGTGATAATCATTTGCCTTTACATTATATACTAGATGGTAAATTGAGATCGCAGGTAGATTTTTTCCTCTGGGGAAAAAGAGAAATGAAAAACTTCTCAGTAAAGCAGGCAAAAATTGAACTATTTGCTTCCCAAATGAAAATTTCTTCCACTTTACAAAGAAATACTTTAATCTAGATGATTTACTGGACTGTAATAAGATGCACTATATCTTCATAGAAAAGATGAAGTGGTAAGATCGTGATTTCCATAAAGGGTGGCAGGAGAGGCTCCCGGAACCAAAGAATGGGACAAGATCACTTCCCTGACGTCACTGATCAGTTACACAAATTCTGCTAAAAAAGATGAAGAATATCTGAATAGCAGTATTGTCTAACCCAAGATGAAGCAACCAGAACAAGAGAGTTAGTAAAAGGGCTGAAGGGGAAAAAACCCCAAACCACCAAACCCTGTTTCTTTGACTCAGCAATTTTATTCAGTTTCTGTCCATTATGTCAATGCCAGTGAGAGAACATTCTTGAAAAAGACTGGTTAACCTGGGCCTGACAGAGCCAAAAGCTTTGAAAGCTAAGAGGTGATTATAAAAAAAACAGAAAGAAGACAGTCAATGCTGCCTCTTTAAAGCTTTTATATGAGCTTTACTTACACAGTTACAAAAGTTAGCTCAAAGCATATTTTTTCTGGTTTTCACTCCTAATGATTTCTTTTAACAGCAAAATAAAGCCTGTAAAAAGGGCTGTTCATGGCGATTTTATTAATAAGTGTGTACAAAGATACTTTTTTCCCCCCAGTCTGGCCTATATCTTTATTTCTGTTTAATAAATGAATGCAATAAAATTGTAGGGCAAAAATCAGTGAAGAAAGTGTTGCAAGAAGTTCATATTGCCCTGCAGTCAATTTGCTGGTCAAAGTTGACAATGAAAAATAACTATTTAAAAAAAACAAACAAACCAAAAAACCCCAAAAAACTCAAAACAAACCTCCACCTTTGTCCAAAAAAACCCCCTCCAACCACTGGAGATAAAACTTAATGAATGAATACTATTAAATTAAAACAACACATAGATAAAAGTTTCCATTTCATCAAGGTAAGGTCATCTTGTACATCAACAAATTCTGTGACGTGCTTTAACTTGAAGACTGAAATTGAGACACCTGTCTCCATTGGCTCACTGGAGTCATACGTAACACTTGGACAAAGATTAACTAGTCATACTGCTATGCCTTTTCATGCTATAAAGGCAGCTATAGCATAAACACATCAAATTCTTTTTGTATATCCCTGTCTTGCATAAGCAATACTTGTGCCTGTAACAACAAAGTTAACATGACCACAGATTGGAAAGATGCCCTGCACAAACACTGATTGGCAAGAATGGAAATCGGTACACTTAACGATCCCTCTATTAAAATATTGCTCAGATATTAAAAAAAAAAAAAAAAAGAAAAACACTGCTCTAGGCTTCAAAATTCAGCATGAACAGCTGATGTGGGCTGAATCCTTCTTAAATAGATATGATTATATTTCAATGCCTTTTATGATTATGACAATTTTGACAAGATAATCATCTCCTCTGAACAGGACTTTTTAAAGTTTAGAGAAATAATGTAAGATTTATTAAATAATCTGTCAAATTATCTATGAACCCTGCTTTCAAAAGAAATCCTATGATCTCATTAAAATAATTACAGAAAATCTATGCCTGATATTATAAATAACAAGTACCAGTATCACTGGTATACAAAGGAGAGATCTAAAAATACAGGAACTTGCAAGATTCAAAAGGTGATAGCATAGCTTTGTTCTCTTAAGATAATCAACAGAAGTTTCTGTGTTAAATATCCTGCATGCTAGGTCAACTTTTGAACCATAGTCTTCAAAATGGAGGGAAAGGAAACAAGTTGGTAGCTATGCTAAAATCAAATAATCTAGATATGTATATTGCAGCCTTATTTCTCTTTCCTTTCCTCACACTTTGTTGCCTCTTTTCTCTTATTGCTTTTGGGGAAAAGCAAAAACCAGTTCTACGCAGCACAACAATTACACAGAAAGAGAAGCACAGAAACAAGCAAAAATCAATAGGAAATGTCTTTAAAAAAATCTTTGCTAGAATTGTCTTTTCAGGAAAAGTATGAGAAAATAAAGGAGTGAAACCTGAGATGATGTCAAGAATGAGAGAAATTATGAATTTTAAACATCATTTCAATTCTAATTTTATATATTCATGCTTCTTTTAGGGAGAGACAGGACTGAGCAAAACTGGGAAGAAGGGTGTGGTGTTTACTTTCGTGTGATGTAAATACAGCAGGCAGGAGAAGGAGGACAGGAACAGCTCCAAAAGCTCTACAAAAAGGGTTGCTTCCTCTTAACTCCGTAAGTGGGACAACTCCTGCTGCCGTTGATTATGGCCTTACTCTAGTAGCCAGCACTGTACTTGCAAAACTCAAGTGTCTTCTGCCTCTTACACTGGGGAAGTTACCCTCTTCTAATTGAAAACTCCTGCTTTTGGAGAGTAAAGGGTGAAGTAATCAACCAAGGCAAGGTGACAATGCAGGCAAAGCTTCTTATCAAGACAGTTCAAGATAAAAAACATACTATTATCTGAAAGAATGTTACAGGTACAGAAGGTTTTCCACCTAAGCTACTTGAAAGGCACAAGACTGCTGTCATACCACCATGTCAGAGCATGACAGAATTGAATAACACCAATAACATTACCAAACCAAGCCCCTGAACGATACCCACCGACTGGCATTCTACATTACAACCACTCCAGCAGAAGTGGTCCTTATTGCTCAGTGAGAATGAGGAGTCAACAGTCTACGCACAAACCTATTTCAAGTACAAAATGGCATTTTATTTACCATGAAATCAAGCACTGTGTTTCTGAACAGCTATTTAATGCTACAAGGTTAGTTCTTTCAGAAGGCATTCAGAAAATTGTTCCAATACTTCATAAAGCTGAAGTACTAAACAAATATATAAATAACATGAGTTATTTAAATAGCTGAATGGTTAACTGAAATAGGAGAAATCCAACAATCATTTTGTAAGAGGTTTTAAGTGTAGAAGGCTATCTTCTCCAGAGAAGTTAACTGAAATGTAAAGACATGAAATTTAACTTCACATACTTGGTTTTCAAAATTCTTTTATACTCTTTTTTACTTTAAGAGGAAAAAACCAGCCAAAAATTATCCAGTGATATAAAAGAAACACATGGACTTTTAAAATGTTCAGAAGCCGACTCACCAGTCTCTTTATAATTCTCAATAAAAGCTTCAGCTGTCGTGTATCTTTTTTGGACTTCAGTACTTCAGCAAAGCTGTCCATGTTTTCTGGAGACATACTCTCCTGACTGTTCCCTCCATACAGCTGAACCAGCAATGATAAGCACTGTGAGGCACTCTCAAATATTTCAGTATCTTCACTGGGAAGCTAAAAATGAACAAAAAATGAACAAACAAAAATCAAATTCCAATTTCAGAAAAATTGCATATCGCTGGGGATTTGGAAGAGTATTAACATTTGCATTGTGCCAGGAAAGAATCATTTCTAGTTGACTGACTCAAAATTCCATTAAACTAAGCTTAATAAAGTGATGAAAATATAAGTAAAATATACCTGTTCTTAAGCAATAGTATAACAATGTCTCCACTATGATTCTATCAAATAGCCTATCTATAGCGACATCATAAAAGCACTGAAAATGTTGCTCTCAACTCTTATTTTCAGATGGTATATTTTGCTTTAAATAGAAGTAGTAATAGCAGAAAGTATCATTATAGCCATGATGTCTAATATTCTACATAATGCACACCATAAAACTTCATTTAATTATTTCTAAATCAAGTCTATGGCTTCTGGTTGAGGTAGAGTACAGGCTATCTAGCTATTTAATGGATTTTAAGTAGTCACATAGGAGGTACATTTTGCAGATTTAAAATATTTTCCTGAATTCCAGCTTTTCTGCACTCCTTTGAAGAGCAGACACTGGAACAGGCCCTAGCAATGGGATGGAAAAACTCTTTCCTGGGAAGCAAAATTATGGAAAAGATTTGGGGGCATCATCTTTAAATGAGCTTCTGGTAGTATGACACCCCTATCAAAATGATTTATACCTTTCTTGAAAGTACAATCTGGAAATAATGAGTAGAGATATTATATTATGGTTGTATTTGGCATTGTTGGAACGACAACAGGAATGCAATGCGCAGACAGTTCACGAAAGCTAGTGAAAAAAATCACAGAGGTTTCTTGGGAACAGGCAAGAGGATGACAGACTGGAAAACATAACAGCAAAGGACTGAAGCAATTCATTGTCTATAGCTTATCAAAGGGAGGGTTAAAGGGCACTTGATCATATTCTCTCAGTTACATGTGAGAAAAAGCAGGCTGATGATAGGTTAATTCCTTTACCTGAAAAAGGACTGGTAAGAGACGATAGCGCAAAACTTTAGACAAAGCAATTCAGATTAGAAAGAAGATAATACTTTGATTTTCTTTTTTCTCTCTTTCCTTAATAAGAGTGATTAACCACTGAAACAACTTTCTTAGAACTGAGAAAGATTCTCCATCACAGGCAATTTATATATCACAGAAATAGTTTTTTTCTAAAAAAATAACAAAACCTTTTACTATAATGGGGAATTAATTTAGGAAAGTCCTACATCTTGTGTTATATAAGATCCTAGACTAAATTATTACAATAGCCTTTTCTGGCCTTACAATCTACAATTTATGAACTGAACAAAATATACCAGTGGTGGTCTTAACCAATAAGGTATATAAGTGTAAAAACACCTCATCACTCCTACTCAGTTTTTTAATTCCAAAAATGCTATTTAAATACAAAGAAGTTAGATTAAAGTACAATTACAGACTATCCTTACTGACAATAAAAGGAAACAATTTATATAATCTGTCCAACCATTTATGTAATATGCCAAACCATTTCAATAATGATTACTTATTTAATCTGCAATATGAACTTCCCAAGTTTTTTCCTTTTAAGGAAAACCCATACAGTTACTTTAAAGCAATCTGGGAACATATCATCAGACATAAACTCCTTAAATATTCAGGAAGCAGTTCCCCAGGGATCTGCATGCAAATACAATCCTGTTTTCCATTAGCTTCATAGAGCTGGCTGTTTAAAACAGACTGAACTGAGATGTAAGCTCTGAATACATAGCCCCAAGACATATCACATTCTATTTGACCTAATGCTATGCAAGTGACAGGACCACAGCAGCTATTTCTTCCACAGTTTTGCTGTATGGTCTTTCTTCATTCCAATCTGAATGCCACCTATTCGTTTCCTTTCCAACATCCAGAATTATCTAATAACATCATCAACATAAATAGCAAGGCTAAAAAAGAGGAAAAGCTACAAATAGTAACAAGCTTTATAGCTCCATTTATATCTTCAATCCTTATCAAGTAAAAAAAAATTCCACTGATCTCACTGGAGGCTTTAAGCCATCTTGTATTTCCTTCACTGAAAAAAAAAAAATGCTATTAGATAAAGGAAGGAAAAAATAAACTACTTTAACATATCTCTCTTATCCCTTTTAAAAGCAGCACTCTAACTTACAGTTTGTTACTAGATCAGTGTAGGCAGGTATATCAACCACTCCCTGAAGAAAATCACAGTACAAGAACGATGTTCAATTTTCAAAGGTTGTTTGTGGGCTAACCAAACATAAAAAATAAAAAATCAGTGAACATTTGGGCAGATACGTCCTTGCCCTGGTATTGCAGTGGAGGCTAGTTCCCTGGGCTCCATAAGCACAAAATCCCATGTGTAATCAGTAATCACAACAGCCATACTCGGAAGTGAGACTGTTCCCAAGGTTTTTTCCTGAGATATTGACTAAATATCAGAGGAGTGGAAAGGTGTCAGTCTGTGCAGAGGACTGCCCCTACAACAACCTTGAGTGAAGAAATACATAAAGCACCATGTCCTTTGCAGTTCTTCCTGACAGACTTCATGACTTTCAAGGAAGCAAATGACCAAGTCCAGCCTGTTAGCATTATTCCCAAGGAAGGCTGTCTTTTTTTTTAGTGAGACACTGCAACATTTTGCCCTAGGTGAGAGGGAGCTGGGCTTGGGCCAATGGCTTTGCCTATCTCCTCCTGGCATGCCCAACCTTTTATCACTGTTGCTGCTGTTCTTTGTCCCTCAACAAGAGAAAGGAAGTCCCTGAATCTCTCCATCCAATATGTCTTGGCATCAGATAGGCTTGCTCCTCACAGGATATCAAGCTGTCAGTGACCATCCTCCAAACCTAGCCACCAGTATCACTCCAGGGTTCACAGTATTTGCCAGCCATGACATCATCCTATTCAATCACAAATGCCAATGAAGTCCTTCATCGCCTGTTGTACTTCAGGCTCTTCTGCTCCTCTGCTTCACCAGAGTCTGTCTGAGCTTCAATGCTATCTAGAGTTTGGGGAGCAAGTTGCTGTCATCCTGGAAAATTGCAGGGTAAAACAATAACAGCATAGGTCTTGGATGAATAGGAAAACAAGCTGGGAATAGGAAAGACCATATTTACTCTGGAGGGGATGAGAATCATTGGCCTACAGTCTAACCAATCAACAATTAAGGTGGAAGAGAAACCCTCAGCAGTGTCCCTATTTAAGTATGTCTGCATCAGCATTTTTCTCTATAACTCTCACCATTTCGCTGTTTCACTACCAACAAGTAGTGATTTAGATGTCAAAAGTCTCAAGTTGGTAACCTGAAATTTAAAAATGGCTGCCAGTCAGTGTTAGTACTTTCATTAACGGTTATAAAGAGTACAGGATCTGAAAAAAATTATTGGTATGAACAAAAGCAATGACTGAAAATATAATAAATATCTGTAAATATAGAAAATAAAGGAATGAAAATTCAGCTTTCAAGTAAACAGTATCTCATGTCTAAGAAGAACAGCAAAGCTAGAATCATGTTGCTAGACAATGAATATAGGTGGATGGTTCATCTCTTAATCAGCTGGAACAGTATTCTGATTATTTCTCTAATCATAACAATTCCATTTGATATGAAGAAATAAATTTCAAGCCTTTGAAATGCATTTATAGTTTTTCATGACAGCGGCTACTTAAATTTTTGTTCTTTCAGGGGAGGAGAAACCCATGAAAAACTAGAGTTCTAACTCTTTAAGAAAATATCTGCCCCTTGGTATTTCATAATTACATGAAAAAACTCTAGTGGCCCTTCGTTTCTTTTTGCTTTATCAGTCTTAGAGGGGATTATGGATTTAGCCCTTCAGCAAGGTAGAAATGTTAGCACTCCTTCTCCTTGCAGCTGTTAATATTCTGAGCTAGTGTATAGCTTGAAGAAAATCCAGCACCTTAAAATAAATTACTGAACAGCTAAAGCCATAATTGTTGCCGTTCTCTCAGAACTATAGATTTATTTTTCACTTCAAAATTTCAAAATAATGCCTCATGACAAGACTTCTGTGCAATGAAGGTTGTGTACTTTTTACTTAATTTTTATGGCCATGTTATAACCTCCTGTAAACAGGCTCATAACATAAAATTCTACTTTTCTTCCTTTCTAGATGGAACCTACTCTGTGTATTTTAAGGTTAATGTGATGAAGAGCAGGAAGTTTCTTGTTATTACACATCTATATTTCTGCAGTCTGTTGTCAAAAATGCCTTCATTTTTAACCGAGTTGCAGTATGTTCATGAATTGCAAACCATGGCAAGAAACGTGTGATCATTTGAGCTGAAGTGGCAGTTTTCACACCGTTGGAGTTGTTACAGCATCTAATTTTAGAGCTACAATGAAACTGTCTGGATTACCCGGAGGGGACACTATTTCAGTGCATTAATGAGGTTATACACAAAGAGAGTTTATTACGATAAGAGATAGATGTTCATTAGATCAGTAATGTGATTACAGAATGTGCAGTAAAGGAAGCACCATTGGGAACCATAGGCAAGATGATTTTGCAAACATTAAACAAAATGTAAAAGCAAAACAACATTATTAAATCTGCTACCTTTATTATGCTTTTCTTATCAGTAAATATGCAGAGTTTTAGATGAAAAAATAAAATATTATATTTTGGCTTAGGGCAAAATCATCATCCTCCTACCTAAGGGAAAATATTTTAAAAAACAATATATTTTCAGTACATTTTAATCTAGCCTAATGGCTGAGAAACTAAATCCTCATTCTGAAATTCTGTGCTTGTGACAAGATATTCATATTTCCTCTGGTGTGGTTTTGTTTGGGTTTTTTTTTGTGTTTTGTTTTGTTTGATTGTTTTTTTATTTTTAGGGTAGCTCTGTAGAAGAGAATTCTTCAAATATAATTCGCAGATAACATTTCAAATACAATAACAGCAATACATTATACAATACAGGAAATAAACATATGTCTTTCCACTCTGACCACAGAACCGTCTGTATTCCTAAGAAATGTGAAATAAAATTCTACAGGGTTATCATTCTTCTGCAGTCATTTTCATTATTCATTGGCAAATAACTTCACGTGCTCTGAAACCGAAGTCAGGGCACAGCCTTAGAGCCACTGCAACGTAGAGACAGAAAGGACCTAGAGGAGACCATCTCATTCATCCATGTGCACTGAGGCTTCATATTTGTCCTCTTCATGTTTGCACATGATTAACTGGTCTTTCAACAGTAATATACAGAGCACAGTAATCAACTGCAAATTTTACTAGAAATATTAGAATGAAGAAGCCTAACACCAGAAGACAAGAAAAGTTCTCTCCCAGCAGTCTGGCAGGCTGCAGAAAAGAGTGGAAAATCTACATCTAGGATCTCAATCTAGGATCTACAGAGAAATGAAACTCCTTTTCATAGGTACTGGCAAGGTTTCTGAAAGTTTCTGAAAAGTTTCTGAAAATCCACACTGAAGTGATTTCAAAAGTAAGTAAACATTAATATTTTTTTTTTTCAGTATAATGGTACGTCAAAAAGTAGAAGGTATTTTATATCTTCTATAATTGCTGCAAGTTTCAGTATAATAATCAAATGACATTTATGTTCAAGTGAAGAAACATTACACAAAAAAGCTAAGTGTAATTAACTTTTAAACGCAAAGCTGCCAAGCAGAAGACTAAATGCTCAATTTATTTTCCTCTTATTGATCAATTAAAGGCAGACTGATTATGGGATTAAGTATTGAATTCTCCATATTTGCAGTGTTTTCTGCATGACAGAATTTGTAATTATTTCTTCTTTCACGTTCTTAAAAATTCTGAAGTTTCATTTACATGCAATCTAGGTTTCCTACACTTGCTTTGCTATGCCCTAAGTGATAGACTAAATCAGAAGGGAAAGGAATTACAGAAGAGAAAAATTGATTCTAAGTTTTTGACATTTTCAAGTTTAACTCACATTGATTTTTGAGGGATTATTAAGGGAGATAAACATGTAGAACTTGAGGAAAATAAATAGAGAAGTCAATGGGGCATGGAACAATCAACTACTTCAGTGTTAAACATCTCAATGAGGGAAAGCAATTATTCCAAGTGACATAAGAAACTATAAATATGGTAAGATAGGTAGAAATAGCAAACCAGAGAAATAATTTTAACTCAATATCCTAAAGTGATGGTTAGTTCAGAATTTAAGACCTCCATTATCTCCAGAAAATAAAGTTCACAAAGAAATAAATGCTTCAAAACAGTAATAAAGGCTTTTGTAGCCAGACAGCTCAATGAATATGGAGAACTACTGTTGGCAGCTCCACAGAACTTAAGCTTAGGTAGGCCTGAGTCTTTTTGAGGGGTAGGGAGCGTATACATCTTGAGAGACCCACTAAACTTCACAAAGAATCTCGTCCTATTTAAAGAGATTAGAGCATAAAACATTTTAAACAAGTGGATCCAAAGTGTTAAAATTATTATTCCATTGATCAAACTCTTCCAAACTTAACAGAAAATGTTTAATACAGCAATGGGTAAAGGACATAAAATGTAACAAACTTAGCTGAAATAACTTTCGTATATCCAATCAAGCACATGTATGTCAAGAACACCACATACACACAACAGAAAATCCCTCACTTTTTACAAAATCTTTAACAAATTCAAAACCAAAAACAAACAAAAAAAAGCAGCAGCACCAATGGTCTTTACTCTTTACCTGTATGTTAAAATCAGCAGATTTTAAATAAGCATTTTGAACATACCAGAATCTGTAGAAATACAGAACAAAGCAAAACCTAGTGGTAATTTGCAGCCATGCTTCTGAAATACAAGGGCAAATCAGAATCTAATCAGTACATGCTAACTATACAATTATCCTATCCTTTAATTAAAAACTTATAAAAGACTTCCAGGTGGTATAGGCTGAGTACAGCTTGGCCTCTAATTTTCTGTTCTTTAGAGAGTTAATGGAATTTAAATTTATGACTAGTTTCACTTTAAAGGAACATTTGCATCTCTTCATGTCTTACTATTTATCATATATAGTGATTTAAAAGAAATTAACAGAAAATAAATTAAAAGAATTTATAAAGATGAAATATTATATAGTTGAAATTCAGTTACTTTGTCTTAGGTCATTCAGTGAACATTTCCAAAAAGCTTTTGTCAATAGCTGGTTAAAATAAATCCATCAAAGGAGAACTTAGCAACAAGTATAATGCCAAAAATTAATAGAAAAGGAATCACACTCTTCCCCAAAATAGAAGATGACAGACAGTGCTAAAGATAATAAAAGTCACAGGTATTCATATCATAATACATCTGAAAACCTATATTTAAATGAAAACAGAATAAAAATTTGAGGCTGGAAGAGAACTGAATCTGAAATGCCTCTAAGTGAAATAACCTGGAACGGACAGTGTGATACACCACAGAGAAATTCTCACATATCATTTTAATGGCTTTATGTTGAATAAAAGGCTGAGGCAGCCTCTAAAAACCCTGTCCGGCTCAAGAAGCATTCCTCTACTACAAGCTATTACACACAGAGCCAAGACAAATCTCTGGCACAGTATGATGGAGGTTGAGCTGATGGGATGTGTCAGGGCCACAATATAGCACTCTGTGAAGAGTGCTATATTGCACACTGTGACATCTAGTAAACCCTGGAAAAGACTGACTTTAAACAGACAGACTTCAAAGATGTTTACAGATCACCAGGGACCACTCCTACTTGTAAATCCCTCAGGATCGTGTTAAAATAAAACTAAACCCTTGAGAAAAACTCAGAAGGCTCAAAAATAAGAAAATAATATTAAAAGTCATCACTCACTGCAAAGTAATTTTAAGTATACTGACTTTTCTAATGGTAGCAGTACTTGCTTCAAATTTTGAATACCGTCCTTTCCCTATGCAGTGATCGCTAGATCTAAAGGGCTAAAATTTGGCTATATGTATGTATCCCAACTGAGAATCTGCAGCCTGTCCCTTGTCCCACTTCTACGCTTGGGACAGACTTAGTCTGATGTCACTTGTAACCTGCAAGTCACTATGACCTATAATTTCTTAAAAACTGTTAGTCCTTCCTTTGTACTAGGTGGGAGCTTATAAACAATGAAAAACCAGCACACAGAGTTCTAAGATGTTGAATTCAGTTGAATAATTCCAACTTCAGCAACATTCCAAAAGGCTTACAAACAAGCAAATTCTCACCAGTTGAATAAGCAGGCTAATTAGGTCCGTCAGGGGTTTATTGATAAGCAGAAGGTCTTCAGCAGCCTGCGTGTCCCCTCCTGTGCCAGATTTCTGTGCCTTAATAAGATGAGAAAAAATGAAAAGCAGCCTTGGTGACTGTTCTGTTATGAGAAGCAAATTAGGTCCATTAGGTGGTCGAAGTTTGAATGGAAGTTTGAAGGAGACTTGTACGCTCTTTTCTAGTTAAGTATTCCTGGGCTCCCAATGAGCAGTTACGCTCCCTGTGTCTGTAACAATAAGCACAAAGCAAAAGGGACTCCTGCTGTCATGCCCACTCTGCACAGGCTGAATATACTGACCTACATGACGTTTCTTCAGCAAAATGCTATAAACTGTGTAGGCAAAAGATACCTCTAAAGCCATAAATGTTTTATGTATTTGTTTTCTCTTTCAACATGACGTGCCTATTTTAACATTAAAGTTCAACTATTTTTTTTCCCTTTATCAGGAACAATTTTAAGTTCAACTCAAAACAAGAAAATCAAGGTGACTGAAAAGTTAGGATTCTCAGCAATAATGTCCAATTTTGCCCATCTGACTCACTTTGTATCCTGAAATATTCATAATATAAGAATTTATTTTTTAAATAGGAAAAATAAAATCCTTAAGTGACCAAAGTCAGTGATATGATCTGTTACTACTTCTAATTCTGACCATTGTCATCCCCCCTCATCAAAACACACTGCCATCCCAGGCAGTGCTATTTATGACCCATCCCTGCCCCAGGACACCAGAAAGGTCTGCTTGCAAGATTTTAACTTCATTATCTTGCAGCAGTTTTGGACCATGACCCTATACAGTCTAGCTGCTAGAGGAAAGTGTAAACATTTTGTCTAAAGAACATATTTAAAAATCATTTTGTATTGTGTTTCCTTTAAAGCTCAATCCTAAAACCATCATCCAAGTGTAACACTTGAGGATTTTTCATTTGGTTAAGTGAACACAGGAGCAAGTCCCCTGAGACAAAGAGACTACTGCTGAAGCTCTGCTGTTGATACTGATGAGTTGAAAGGGTAATGCCTTTTTTCTGGAAAGAATTTTGAAATAAAAGAGGTCTGAAGAGCTGTTTCTCCAGGTAATAAGACACATTGGTATGTTCCTCACTGAGGCTCACCACAATGACCTGGAATGCTGAAGTCCAAGAAGGGCAAAAAGACATAGTACAGAGAAGACAAAAAAAATGGAGTGTTTATATTGATCAAGAAAGGGAAGTAAGCCACCTTCACTTGAGCAAAATTTACAACAGCTTTTTCTGGTTAGTGCTTGGATGAGAAGAAAGACATTCTCCATCAGGGATGTTTGACTACTTTCTTTAACTGTTATACATTTAGTGTCTTTGGAAAGAGAATGAACAATATCACTAAAGGAATTATACTTTACATATATATAAAGGATCCACACTATACCATGCTTAAACCTACATTAAGTCACTAACTAGAGTCTACTTCTCAAATCGAGATTGCAAATTACTTTCAGCTACTGTGGATCAGCTGTGGAACATGATATAATGAAACTGCTCCAAAAGAGAGATGCAAATTAATCTGAACTTTTGTACCATTTCCATTAAAACACAAGTACTTGGACCACAGAGAGTGAACTCTTGAATGAAGCTGGATACAGTTATCAGCACCATTCAGCATAAAGTACTGAAATGCAAATGAAAAGTGGTGTCATGCTTTGCCTATGCAGCTGGATAAAGTTATCACTTTACATATAAAAAACTTAAATAAAAAGGATTCAAGTGGAGGTAGTACCATCTGTAAAAGTCAACTTAAGCCTCAAAAATGGATAATCTGAGAAAATTTGATTCTCTAGTTCAAGTTGTTTTAGAAGGTATCTTATTCAGAAGACACCTGTAAAAACAATCCAAGAATATTTGTTATCACTACAGTGATGCATTTAATGCCACATGGATAGTGGAATATTATGTAGATGCACAGTAAATAGCAGTCACCAACTAATGGCTATCATTCAATAGGGCATGTGTACTGAGGCAGCTGTAGAACCCACAGGGGCCCTGTGATGAGTATTGTCAAGACAAGTATGCCAAAGCAAGTAACACCACTGTAAAATTACTTCTATAGGGGTAAAGGGCAGAGCTATGCTTCAAAACTCAATTTTCCAGCTGCCTCTTTTTACCCATTAGCCTTCCAGAGCAAAGCAGATTACTTTGACTAGAAATGGACAAAACTGGAGCTGGAGTTTTAGTGCATCAATCAACAGATGTATTAATGAAAAGCCAGAACAGAATTTGGCTTTGAATGTATAGATTTAATTTTTTATCTAAATAAAAATCATCAGTTCCACTAATATTACCAAGCCATGTGTAAGATCCTCTCTCCTCATACGTGTCCTCCAGTATAACTGGCCTCACCACTGTTGCATGGAGTACAGAATTTAGCTCTCTGTGATTACATGGAGTGCTGCCAACAATATGACAATCAGCAATTAGCCTACAAAATTTGAAATGCATTACAGAACCTGCTATTAGAAGACTTGAAAAAGACAAGGTATTGTACCATCAATTCTAAATCAGGTTTCTTCCAAAAATGAAAAAAAACCCAAACCAACACCTCTCAGTGAAATATCTGGTTGATAACACAACTGATTATGTAAATCTGTGTAGAAAAAAACAAAGGCTCAATTTTCAACACCCACTTCATACATTAAACCTTCTTAAAACAAACAACCAACCAAAAAAAACAAACAAAAAAACCCCACAGAAGAGGACTTTTTCAGAATAAAGCAGCCATGTCCTGAAATTCAATACAACCTGGCTGCAATCTTTTGAATCTCTGTCCTCCAGATATATTGGACCTAACAGGCTTCTCTGTTTTTCAGCAGATAATCCCAAGAACACCAAAAACCTAACACGAAGAGTAAGTGTTGTTTGTAGACTAAATACAGAAGTTACTTCCACCTGACTAACTTAGAAATTTGGCAGATCATTTAAAAACAAAGCAAATATTGCTAGCTTAACATCATGTCTAAAAAAAGATGAATGCTTTTTCCTGTTTTGTTTTTAAGAGCGTTATGTGCAATTTCTTTGCATAGTATCTTTTTTGTGCTCCATTTTTAAGGAGGAAGAAGTCTTCACTGGAGGAGGAAGTCCTACCAATGCCATGATTTGCAGTGGTTCAAACAGAAACTTGGAAGACAAATTGATCAGCATAAGGGAGGAAATACTTTTGTCAGCGCACATGCAGAGTTTACATATGCTTTTCAAGCACAGTAATCGTGTGTGATTTATAATAAAAAAGATACTATTTTTTATGGAGTAATCTTTTTCTTTTAAAATGAACGGAAGAAAAATGCTTTGAACTATCATTGAGCAAATATTTAATTAAGCTATTTATGGAGTACAGAAACAAGAGTGTCAGCTAGGATCTTGTGTTTCCAGCATATAGTGAGGCTAGTATGGATAGTCTAGCCAAGTAAGTACATGAAACAGTGATATGCAGTTGAAAATACATGCTCTTCTCTTTCCACCAAACTAAAAATTCAATAAAATCAGAATAGTAGGAATTTCATTATTAGGATAACAGGAAGTTATCTAAAAAATTGTTTAAGATGGTGATGACCCCAGGAAATAAATTCCATACCTGTAAAGTCTGGCGCACAATGTTTGCTGTATACGTCAGCATGCAGTGCAAAATGTCGAGCAAGGACAGAAGCAGTGCATTTGCTGTCTTGACGCTGCTTTTATCATCTGCCTCCAAGTACAGAGCCACAGTTTCTATTAGGAGATTACAGATGTGATGAGCCAGTCCTACATTGAAAGTGAGACCAAAAAGAAGAATAGACTATCAGGAAAAGAACAATGTGGAAGGTAGCCCAGTTAAAACTAATATATTAGCATAAAACCAAATTTCACATACATTATGAATATTTATTAGATTTCCCCTTTTTCTCCAATATTATAATTACCTCCTCTTCTGTTTGGAGCAGCTCATAAAGAGAGCTAAACTGATACAATCAAATTTGCTAACTACATGGAAAATTATGTAACATTCATTAAATAAAAACATACTTTGAATCCTAAACTTTTCTGTAGCATGCTGGTACACAAGTCTCCTTCACAACACTCCTGGTCACAAGAATTAAGCAATTTCTCCAGGCTGTTACAAAATGACACATCAAGGTTGGAGCCTAAAGTTTTCTTTCTTAACTGGTCTGCCAATTACAACCTTCCTCGTATGCTTTAATTGTAGAATTGAACAGTGTTATGCTTAACATAAAATATATTCAGAAGAGCATTATAAATGAAATACTGAATACTATACCATAAATGCTATTAAGATTTGTTTGACTGGTGGTAGTAAAAAGTTTCCTGAAAATACCTTCTTGTCTTGAAGCTTTTTTTTCAGCTGCTTTAGAATTTAATAGCATCAGCTCCTGTAGCTTGCTTAACCCACCAATCAATTCACATATCAGAAAAAATATAATCCATTTCAAGGCAACACCAATTCAATTCAGAATCTTTCTTACTTTCAAATACAAAGTGACCGAGTTCATTATATTTGATCTTAATCTTTTTCTTTCAGAATTTCATAAGGAATGAAAGATACTTTCTTCCTCACCAAGAACATAATTATGTTTGTAAACTATCATCTTTTAAACTGGCAATTAGTCATACTGTGACTTGGGTGTACATATGTAGTAACATTGTAGTATATTAGTATATTAGCTTCTAGTCCCCATGACTGTCAAAAATGACAAGTATTTCACTGATTTTACTGAAGTAAGAAGATTCCTTTTATAAGTTCTCCTTTAAAAAGTAATTGTATATGTTTTCACAAACATCAGTACAAGATTAAAGTGAGACATTGTAGAATTCAATATGTAATTACACCATTCAGCTTTTGAGAGTAGTCAAATCTGTGAGGTGTTGAACCATTTTTGCTTTGAAACCCACCCCATCAATTAACTAAACTTCCAAGAAATGTTTTCCTCCCCTATTCATCATCCTTCATACTTTCCTCAGGAAATTAAATACAAAACCAGTCATTTAGAATACAGTTATGGGTCAGGATTATTAAGACTTGCACTCTTCTTATATCTCACATCTTTTTCTGTTTTCTATGACTACCAGCATTATTCTTCCACAAAAGTTTGACTGATGGACTACAGCTCAGGCTAAGCTTTGAATTTCCTGGGTTTTTGTCTGCATAAACCAAACTCTCAAAATTATACCAGTCTAATCTCACACATTTAATTTCCTCCTCCTTTTTTAAAGCACAGTTTCTGCTGCAGTTCTGAACATTTCATACAAAAATGAGATAGCATGCAGAGACATATTTAAGTGATGTCACCAATACCCACCAAGAAGAAAAAACCCAGACATAATTGTATGTCTGCCCGATACAAAACTTGTGGTTATTCAATGCCTTTTTTCACCAGGCTAAATTAGAATAAACCTAAGAAAACGGTACAGTAAGAGTTGGTCCCTATCAAAGCGAGGTCTGCAAAATTGCCTGCAGGGGTATATCTAAGTACACTCTGTTTTTCCCTGTATATGACTACAAAACCCACAGCCACATCAAAATGAATGAGTCACCCCTATTATTTCTAGATGGGTTACATATAACCCTTAAGACAGTGACTTGGAGATTAACGCTGAGAAGGCCACTTTCAACTGAAGGCATTATATGGGTCATCATCAAGAATTTTTTAGGCAGTAGTCCTCTCTGCATTTATAGCACTAAGTAGGGAATGACTAGTAGTGAACGAAACAACAGGATCCACAACTCTGATCTGCAATCCTTTCCCTTTCAAATTTGAAGAGAACGACTTGTTTATTCCCTTGACTGTACCAGCCTGAGTCTCACAACTGCCTCACTCCTGGTGTTCGGTGAATGGGGAGGTGAACCGAATGCTCAACCTTCTCTTCACCCATCAAGACATGACTAATATAATCACCTAGATTTCATTCTCTTGAAGTATTTACATTCTGAGGGTATGTGTATTAGCAACCTTGCCTCCGAACACCTGAAATACACCAGAATATTCATTTACTTAGTTAACGAAAACATCATAATTAGTGGATTGTATATAGGTAGATACATGCTCACACAGAGTTATATGTACAAAGATATGCATGTTAAATTTGGAAATTTTTGGAAAAAAATTTTTTCCTGGACTTAAAATACCTTTGGAAAATTTAATACATCAAAACTTTATTACAAAGACATCTAAAATAAAACACTGGTGCAAAATGTTCCCTAACACACTGCACGATTCATACAGAAACCTGATAAACACTTGGTTCCACAGATAAAAAAAAAAACCAGACTGACTTCTTGCCAAGTAAATAAAGTTCCAGACATGCTCTTTAAAATACCTTATTGTGACACAACAAAATGAAAATTGGAGGCCACAATTGTAGACATGTAAATATACTCCTTGCTTACACCACAAGACAAAATACACATTCTTTGCCCTTGGAAGAGAAAGTTGGTAAGCTGGTACAATTTACAGTGACCATGACAAAATTCAATAGAAATTTAACAGCCTTGGCCATTGGCACTGTAACCAATTTGCTCAAAATGTAGCTATAAAGTTCAAGGACAATATGTCTCAGCATTCCAAAAACTGAATCCCACAACAGATAGTCTGAAAAAGAGGATGCAATTCTAAAAAAAGGAAACTGTATTCATAATTCAGTAAATCATAATATAAAAATTGCATATGGATGTCTAAGTTTCAGAAGATACATTGAAGATTTTCTGCCAGATTTTACAAGTGATTCAAGAACCACATGCTTCTTAATTTCCAATAATGCCTAAACCAATATTTATCTTTAAAAACAGACAATATATTTCTGAGACATATTTAACAGACATAAGTTTCTTACGCAGTAATTCTCAGCTGTTCATTAGAAAGTAAAATAGGCTCTGATTCAAAAGGTACACCAAGGTACACCCCATGCAGTCCTGAACTTTGGAAGTGGTGGATCTGAATCTGAATTCTGTGTCATAGCGGAGCGCTAAACTTGATTAAATCAAGGAAGATTGTTCTACTAAGAAAAGCTACATATTTTTAAGTATTCTGGTACCTCCAAGTATGTTGGTAACAGTCCACTTTGTCAAGAGAAAAGTGTTAGTGACAGTTTACATGAGTTAATGTAATGCATTATAAATTCTTTCAGCTGGGCATTTCTTATTAAAAGAGTTAAGTAAAAACTTATTAATTAACTTATTATAGATTTTTTTGTTACTCTACTAATTTGCAAATTTCAGCAAACAATTAAAATATATGACATCATATCATTTACAGCTATAGTTACAGTTTAGATTTACTACAATACTTCATGGTGCACTAGTCATGCCTTATATTTATTTGTAAAAGGACGTTCTTCAAAACATCAAGCCTCAGTGCAGCTCTCTGCTATTCAAATTTTGCAGAAAAATAAGGCAAAACTTGGATTTTGTATTAGAATTATGGTGCTTATAAATTAACATAACTGGAATTAAACAAACAACCAACCTGTTCTAATTGCAGTCCAAGATTCATGATATGTATTAAAAGGACTGCATCCAAAATTCCTAGCCACACTTTTATAGCATTTGACAAACCTAGTGTTCACAGCAGAGTATTTCTCCTGCCCAGAGACCCCTGCAATGAACTGAACATGTCGCTGATAGCGCTTTATGAATGTGGACTGTGATGACTATGTTTGTGTTTTACAAATCTTTTCAAAAGATAAAAGGAGTCTTTTGGCCCATGATACAGCTAATCGGACAGAATGTGCCATGATACCTTCTGGAATGAAAGCTGAGAGGAGATATTTTATTCTCACCTATTAGCAAGATGGATAAAGGAAAAGAAATCTTCACTTCTGAATCATACAAAACATCAAAGGACAGCCTAGGAAGCAATCTTCTAGGCAATCCTTTCATGCCTACCAGCAATTAGAGCATTCAACAAACCTGTCTGCTTCCAGCTGAAGAAAATGTTAGAGCAGGTGCACTTCCTCCGAACAATGCCACCACGCAGCCAAGCAGCCAGCAGCAAAACCCTCAGCCCGGCAAAAAGGTTTCTCTTTGTTCCTTTCTACATGTTGCTCTCTGGAGAGCTGTTTTTCCCATTTGTATCACACCTACACAACCGACTCCCCAGGGATATTACCGAATATATATTCACTAGACTTTTCTTCCTTCTTTTACTTACAGAGTGGACCTGCTTGGGTTTTTTGATTTTTTTTTTTTAAATGACTCAAAATAATAACACATTGGGAACTAGAAATGATACTGCCAGGCTAACTAGAAAACATATTTCATAATCTTTTTAATGTTAATGATAAAACTCAAAAATATTGCTACGGAGAAACACAGGACTGTAGTCTGACAGATTCTTTTGCACAGGAATTAGCTTATCAGTACCTGAGCACACATTGTGTCATAAAGATTCTTCATAAAACCTTATTTACCTACATAAACCTGGGATTTAATTTGCATTCTTTGCATCACAGCCCTACTACTCAACGTTTCCTCTTTTGAACAACTGAAAATAGGCAACATAAAGCAAATGGTACCTTTAGGGTAATGGCATTTTTAAAAGAGGCTCATTGCTTTTATTGTTATTTTTGTTTATTATTTGTTTTTGTTTATCTTTTAGGAACTATTTGTGTTAGTATTATAATATTCTTGAGGGAAGAATAAACTAGGACAGAAAATTAGGTCACCACCGATTTCAAGATTTGGTGAGTTATGAACGTCAGATCCAGTGGAAAGAAAACGATAGGGCTGTTGAACATATCAATTGCCTGACTGCTGCCCTGAAAATTATTTTCTGTTCTGATCTTAAAAATGAATAGCATCTAAAGAAGAAAATTTTGCACATATTAGATAGTCTATTCCTAGTACTGGGACAGTGACTGAAGGTTTTGTGACTGAATAAAGAATCACTAGGTTTGAAGAACAAAAATCTCATTTGAATTTTGTCACACTGCAGTGGGTCAAGGCTCTTCAGAGCTTCCCTTTGTGGGAAGAGTCTGTGGCTCAGCTTTTCCTACACGCATGGCAGGTGGGGGGCACTGACTGATGGCGCCAGCGCAGGCGGTCCTGCCCTCACGCAGAAAAATGGATGTGGTAAAGGATTATGACAACCAGGGAAGAAAAGCCAGTTATCACCTTTACTACAACTAGGTTGAAAGTAGACTAGGAAGTACTCTGTTACCTTGAGCATGGATGCCTGAGAGGAATACAGACCTGATATTCTCAGTGGCAAGATTTGTGTCTGCTTTGCAGCAGTCAAAGCATGACATAGCTCTGCTTCACTTTTTCAGGAGTAGCAACGTTTAAAGGTTATTGTTAGAAGGCAGTTTATAGGTGGCATCTTTCACTTGTGAGGAAAGAGCACAGAACTGATGACTCCCAGGGAACCATGTCAAACTTTTCTCAGCCAAAGAGAATCCTGCCAACACAGAAATTTACTTTCTTCTAAAATTTAATCTATGGAACAAACATGTAGGTGATTAAGACCAATAGGTGTATAGAACAGCCAACTAAAAGATAGAAAACCAAGTGGATTCTCTCATTAAGAAAAAGTATCTGAGTGTAATAAAAGATAGTAAAAATGCAACTTGAACAATTTAGGAATAATAAAATCACATACTATTGAATATGATTGACAGGTCAATACAAAAATAGTAAAATATAACAAATTACACCAACTAGGCAAGACTGTGGTTGTTCTGTATGAAAAGATGTGGTTAGAATGACATACACAGAAGAGGAGTATTTCTGAAAGTATAATCGCTGATCCTTTGGGAGTTCCTCATTTGCTTCTGCTTTTGCAAATGACAAAAAAAAAAAAAGAAAAAAGAAAAAAGGAGTTTCCCATCTTAGAATCTCATTAAGGTTTCTGTGACAAAATTTCAACTGAATTCAAGTTTTTGTGTCAGATTGACTCAATCATACTATAATTAATTCAGAAAAGATATCCAAGCTGTTTGAAACTAAGTTCACAGCACACGTGGGTACATAGCATCCCACTTTTAAAGGCAGGGGATTTTGTTCTAGACAAGATTTACTGAGATAGCCCTCATTCCTAGGAGTATAACGCATTGAACATTAACACAAACTTGTTCAACAGGGATGGAATGAAGGATCAGAAGGTAGCTTTCTTCCAAAAATAATTATAAGAACATCCAAATGCTTTCTAGTTCTATCAGAAAAAAAAAATCCAAAATTTGTAGGAGTGAATACTACATAACTATAGACTGTAATGATGTTCAGGGTATCTGTTCACAGTGTTGATAAGACATTAATAGTGTCTCATTTCAGCACTCAGGTTTGATTTGTTTGGATACCATGCTGTTGGCACCACAATCTCTAGAAATGCTATCTGCTTCTTACGTTCTGTAAGCAGTTGAGAATAATTGGACATTTACTACAAAAGGATAAGTGAAAAACTTAACAGAAAGGTAGGATCCACTGAAGATGTACACACAAACTTTAAATGCTCATTATCAGGCGGCTTGTGGGACTGGACACAAAAGAAACATTTCTTTTTAAATTATTTATTCAAATTAAACTTTTGCTCTCCAGAGATGAAATTTAGTACCCAGCAGAGTCATAAGATTTGCTGCCAGTTCTGTCACTAATGCATATGTTATGTACATCACAAACAGGCTGCTTTTTTGTTAATCGGGGAGCATAAGGCCCTTGATGCATGTAAAATCAAGTGCTATCATCCCAAGAGGTAACTGACAATACAGTAGAGTACAATGCTAAGGCTGCCTGACAGACATTCATTTTGTAAACAGCTTTGTTGGTGACAAACAGTAGTTCTTCCCAGGTGTTTGCTAGTGATCAGTTGTTGGAGGTTATTACCCCTACAACTGTGTGTGAGTGTGCGCGGGTGAGACAGAGAGAGGATGCGAGTACTCCCTAGTCTCCCCTGACAAGCTGTGCTAGGCTGCTTTAAACTGTTCAAACAGGCAGCCTGCATTAACCCATCTGATTTTGCTTGAAGCAGATTCACACACTCAAATGATCCTTCTAGCTGGAAGACCTGGCGGGGGATGGAGGTGGAGATAATACAGTGACTTCACGGTGTACACATTTCAAATATTTCTGTCCCCAATTGTGCATATATTAAACACCTAACTTGAATTCTTTTCATATGGATTTAAGCATTTTTGTTGATACAGTCTTTCAATATGTCAATTGTGCAGTACTTGCAAGCACAACCTTCCATCACAAAAAAAGAATTAAATAAACCAAGACTGTAATAAGATAAAATCACATTGTCTGGATTGACTATTATTGCTATTAAGTAAACTTTATAGTAGCTTTTCAGCTAGATATTTTTCCCCATATGTCAGAGATACATTAAAGATGGCAGTCCATTTTATAAAGCATAGTAATTCTACAGCATGCTATACTTCAAGTCAGATCCTGATACACCCTATTTCATCCCTTACAAGGTGTCAACTAAAATAAAATCTCTTGGTTTTGTCAGACAGAAGTTAGATGATGCTTAGGAGATTTTCCAAACAGCAGGTTTTAATGATCTGCATGAGGAACAAGAATATCTAAAAGGACACTTTACTCTTTGTGAGGCAATAGTCTTTAAAACCTTTAAAACTAGCCTGAGATATTAGCAGTTGTTGCTTCACAGCTACATGGGAGAACTTCTGCTTGCATGTTGTGAATGAATACATAGCGTATCTTTTTTAGAAAAACTAAGGCTGCATGAAGTCCTCAAATTAGTGGCAAAAACTAGATGAAACATTCTTCACTAGATTAAAATCTGTCATTTTTGTTAGATTAGGGATTCTTTGCATTCAGCAAGATTCAGAGTCAGTAAAGATTCAATAAAGACTTTTGACTTACTGCTCAGAAAGATTAAGCCTGCAACAATTACCATGTGATAAAATACAGGGGGAATTTATATCCTGGGCTTAATTTAGAACTAGAAATTCTTCTAAAGAGATTGTTATTTTAATAATAGACTTCCTGTCACACAAGATTAAACCTTGTTTATCTACTTCAAATATCTTAACGTGCTTCTGCTTTGGCATCAACTTTCCCTTCTACCAAAATCCTTGAGAGACCACATTCAAACTTTGAGAGTTGCCTTTTTTACAAAACCTGTACAGACCAGATATGAACAGCCTCAGAATGCAGATACAGCCCTAAACTGTTGTCGCAAATTGACAGCATTCAACAGCTTTGAATGACGTTACCAGCACTAATTGCTCTATCTAGGCCTTCAGGAGTCCCTGGACTGAGGGTGATAAGGACCAATGAACCTCAGCTTCAGAAAATTGTCAGAAGTTTTCAGTTTTAAATTGCAGAAATAAAACAAAGTTGACTACTGTTCCCACATATATTCAGCAAAGGGTAGAGTAAAAACTCTATACAGTTCCCTACTGAAAAGTCATGCTCTGTAAGAAAAGATATTAAATATTTGTTACTACTTCCCTTGGTCTATTTACATCAGTCTTCCATAGGAGGAAAACTTACAGAGTACAAATACTTGGATTTTCAAGTGACAGTCTTTTGCAATTGTTACAACTAGACCAAAGCACAAAGCAAAGGCTAGAGTATCCACTAAGTGGAATTTGCTGCTGGTTATTACAACAAAACTGAATCTATACCACAGTTTCCTGTAACATCCCGCATTATTCATCAATTAAGTTTACAACAGAAAAGAAAGCTGACAACTAGTAATTGCAACTGTCCAAGGTGGCCTTGGTGTATTTACACTTACATGATCAAAGGGCTTAAACAGAGGTCAGGATGTTACATGATAGTAAATCTGGTTTTGCAGCTATGACCAGGTTAAATTCTGTAGCCTTAAACCTACTCTGGTAGGTCAACTGTTTTGCGAATAAGTGTTAGGATAACTTGGACCAGCAGACTCTCTTTCTAATTTGCTACCATCTGGCTACACCAATAATGCCACATCTGATTAAATCTCTAAAATCTAACCAGACTTTTCACTTCAGATGTTATTATCCTTAAGTGGCTTAAGCATATATCTTGTTTTGTTTGCATGGATGCTTGTTCTACTTCGATATGATTTCCATGATTTTCAGCCTTACCACCAGGATCTTTGAGCTGGAACCCATCACACTGGTCATGCTGTCACCTCAGGCTGTACCAAAAGTGCCTTACCTAATACTCATCATTAGTACAACCTAGACCAACAGAGCCTTCATCTTCTGTCAGCACAGCTACCTGACCCCAACTATCTTGGCTTCAAACAACTGCACTGAGCTAAGTGGCACTGGTGAGGCCGCACCTCGAATACTGTGTGCAGTTTTGGGCCCCTCACTACAAGAAGGACGTCGAGGTGCTGGAGCGTGTCCAGAGAAGGGCAATGAGGCTGGTGAGGGGTCTGGAGAACAAGTCTTATGAGGATCAGCTGAGGGAACTGGGGTTGTTTAGCCTGGAGAAAAGGAGGCTCAGGGGAGACCTCATCACTCTCTACAACTACCTGAAAGGAGGTTGTCGCGAGGTGGGTGTCGGTCTCTTCTCCCAAGTAACTAGCAGGGGGCTAGGCAGAGCCTCCAGTCAGTTCTTGCACTCAGTCCAGACTGAGTATCTCTGTATTCAGGCTGATCCCGTAATGCACAGACTTAGTCTGAGTGACTGCCTGACCCATAGCCTGGGCAGGCAAAATCTTGTAAGCAATGCTGTTCTTTCCATATCTTCTGTTAAAACCCCTAAACCTGCCTTGATAATCTGTTCCTTTGGGTGTTGTATCTGCCTTTTCCTTACTTTGCTTACTTTTCTTCACAGTATAGACAAAATACTGCTGCTAAATTAGTCTTCTTGTGTTGCTGTTTGAACCACATGCTCTCTGAACCTAACAACATTCAATATAATTTCTGAAGAAAATGCATAGTAAGTAACAGTTCTAGCATGTTTTTCTTGTAAGATAAATAATGGCATAAACCCACACTTCACGTCATTCTGGGTTGGGTGGTGGGATCAAAATATACAATATCCGCCTGTGTTTGAAAAGGACACAGCTAGTTTATTCAGCAAAAGTGTGTATTGGAAAGACTGTTGAGCCATCATGGATAGTTTTACTGTTTTTTCAATCTTTATATAATACATATAGTAGCAGCAGTTTTGTTATCATCCAGGGAAAGAAGTCATATTTCATGGCTGTATCATTGGCTAAAAAGGCTGTATGTCACAATCTGGGTATGTTAGCTAGGAAATACGATCTTTTAAAAGTGTGAATAAATCCATTAACAACACTTTACCGGATTTTTGCCAAGTCTCACAGGAATAGGGGTGAGAGGGTTTTTGAGTAAGCAACCTGCAATATGATAAGCGAAGAAAGAATGGCCCTCAGGAAAGATAAGACAAGTTGAAACTAAATGGATGCAGGTGAACAAGAAGTTTCCACCCTTTTTTTCCTTATCTTTTCAAAAGGTGGGTGGTAATGGGGGAAAAAAAATCTTCCCAGTTTTTACAATCTCCTAAAAGACAGAAAAGAGCTTTAAACTTTATAAAGATATCCTATTTCTTCCCCTATTCATCCTAAAAATTCAAAGGGAAGCACATATCTTTTTCCCCAACCAAAAAGAAGGAACAGCTAGCTGATGCAGTATCTTCTAACAATGTGGAGACATCTATGGAAACCTTTAAATCCTATTTATGAAACAAAAACCCCCCAATGTTTATGAAGTTAGGACCTCTTTAAAAGAATAGTCACATTGATTTGCTTAAAACTCAGATCTGAAATCCACCACATGTGCTTGAGCACAGGTCATTGCTGACACACTTGTCTTCATAAACCCTTCTTACATAAATATAATCTTGGTCCAACTAGAAAAAGCTTGAGCTAAAAAGAAACAAAGTAATATTTTTTTAGAAAGGGTGGATAGACAAGTTTGTACCATATTTATGAAATGTATTTTTTAAAAAATCAAATGATATCATCAGGTGAGCATCTACATTTTTGTCAGAGCAGCATAAATAACCACTGTCCCTCAGCTGGAGGTTTCAACTGCGCACCAATCAGGTTCCCCCAACAGCTGACTTGCAAAAACTGACTATGTGCAGATACACTGCTATAAAATGTAAATACTCATGGGTACGCAAATCTACAAGGCATTGACCAAATGCTGTAGGAAAAACCTACTAGTTAAGGAGTGGTAACTTGCCCAAATAACTTTAATGAGAACACAAACACTCACCTGAATATATACTGCCTTAAGGTGCTGGAAAATCCATGTGTAGACATGGATCTATGGCTTTAGACTTCACAAGAAATTTACCTATAGAAATGAATTCTTAAATACGAAATGCACATAAAAATATAACTTAGAGTGTTTGCAAAAAATAAGCTAAACTATATTGTAAGATTAGATTCTGAATAGCAGAAGAAAACATCAGACTATAAAGGCTACACATAATTGTTGTATTTTAGGTAAAATTTGAAAAATAAAAAAATATTTAGGTGGAAAAACACAAACAACACAGGAAAAGTTTTAAGTAATATAGACTACTACTTTGTATTTTTGTACAAATTGGGACTTTAAAAAGGGTTTAAAAATGTAATTAACTTCAGTTTCTCCATTATGTTATAATAACTTTTCTGCTTCAAAGAGAAAATTATTTTAAAGTTTATTTGTCCACAGACAGTTTAAACAGATTATTTTGTGAGATGAACACATTTGTTCAGTCCACAATTTTCCTGAAAATAACTTAGAAGAGGAAAATATCTGGCTGGCTGGGAGCCATGACATCTAAAACAAAACAAAAAACCCAAACCATTCTTTAAACCAGTGAAAAACCTCAGATTTCATTTATCTGTCCACTACATAGATCTGGTCCTGCCAAAACTGGTGCTTGTTTTTAGCAATTGACAAAATGAACTTCTTTCAAAATAAGTATATCTGAAGACGACCATTACCTCTATGACAGAGTAATGATTGATGTAGTTTAATTTTGTGTATAGTACTTTGTACCTTTGCAACTTTACACTTACCTCAAATAGGCAGTGATACATTGCTTTTGTACCGAGACTGTTCTAACAGCTAGAATAGAAAATATATGACAGCTCTACAACCTATGGCATAGTAACTGTATTTAAACTGGGTCTCTTTTCAAATATATAGTTACATTTTAATTCCATCCCTTAATATCATCTTTTAGCTTACTAATTACATCTGACAAGCTACACAGGGACATCATCGTAATTAATTTTAATTTATTATCTGTAACAACTTAAATAGTTTGTGTCATCAAAAGTTAACTTGTAGCTAGTATGATAGCTACACTTCTACCTAGTTATTAATTTTCTCTTAAACTGAACAAATCCACTACTCCTAATACATGATTTGGGTTGCATTTCAGAGGAGTACTAGCATAATGTCTAATGACAATGCTTAAATTAGACTGCAGGAAGAGCAGTGCCTAGAATGAATGCAAAGACAACAATCTCTAGAGGGGAGGAAAAACTACCATTTTTATGGATAAGCGGGTGAAAAGGAGCATGAGGCTTTGCAGATTTCCTCCTTTTTCCCAGTCCTGAGTTTGTCATCAGGAAACCTTCAGATATCCACATCCTCAGATACAAAATCAATGCCTTACATTTTAACATAAAAATTTCATTTTTCAAATGAGTTTTCTGCTTCCAAACATCAACAGTCAGTGTAATTGCTCAGCCAAAACCTTAAGTCTTAGTTTTGTCTAGGAATTGGATAGGCATAAAAAATGTCTGTTATAGTTGGCATATTAGAAATATAAAGACAGTCTAAGGTTTGAAATTGCTATATTTATTGAACTAACTTCTCACCATTAAACTAAGCTGATCAGTTATATCATCAGATTTCTGCATAGGGCCTCTCAGACTAGAATATCATGGAATGACAAGATTTAGAACATTTTTTGTTATTACTCCTTCCTTTTCCATCAATTAGGTGTTATAAATGAGATATCTTAAGTAGTTTGATCAGGCAGCTATGCTGCAAGATGATCTGCTTGACTGGCCACAGGGATAGTATCAGGAAGCCTACCCCAGCCACAGAAAAGGCCAGTCCTCTTTTACAGTACAGCACTAGCGAGACAAGATATAACAACCTGTTGAGCCTTCATTAATTTATTTTATCCTTTGAAGTCTTAGCAAGCGTGCTGTGACATTTTGCACCTTATGGGTACAGCTCTCAACAACAACAGGCTTGGTTCTACTTGAATGGCATAACTGCTTCTCACAGCAATTACCGTTTCTATTTTCATCCTTTTCAGATGGCTGTATTGTTGAATATCACAGGATGACACAGGTTATTTTTTCCTCAAAGACTTCACTACTACCATGCTATTTTGACATGATTCCCACTTATCTTTTATGATACCAGACTTGTAAGTTTACCCATGTGATACTATACACTTCCACTTGAGTGACTGGCATTTTGGGTCAGAAAAACATGTCTTAATACTGTTAAAAACATTCTGAACTTCATAACATCATAGAAGAGACTTCTTCAGGCTCAACCATCACTGACTTCTCATATATGCTGTAACTCAAATGAACATAGTAACACACAACTACTATCTTTAGATGTTCATAGAGACATTTCTGTGCTCAAGAGCTGAACTAACTACTACAGTACTGGCAGGGAGCTGTGAAAGGCTTACATCTCACATGGCAGAGGTTGTAAGGTGTACACCTCCTAACTGAGGGACTTTCCCTGTCACCTCCAAATGATACAGAAGCAACACACGCAACTACTCAGACAGGATGATACAAGTCTGTCTGCATTTATTTTCTGTATTTTAAAATAATTTCTTATTTTACATTTATTTAACTGAGAGCATTTTGTTTCTAAACATTGATTAAACACAGAAAAATTTGTTTTAGGTTCTTACTCATATTGATTTCCCTAACTTATTCTCCCTGCCAAACTTTCCATCCAGAATCACAATACGGCGCATATGAACTAAGCTTTATATTTGCTTAGGGTGATGTACAATAAGCAGGTATAAAGTACTGCCATGAAACAACACATTTTCTATCTTCAGTCACTGAACAAATATTCCTATATTGTATCCTGTAAGAGTTTTGCAGAAAACTCCTGCCTCCTAGGAATAAATAGGGGCTACTAAGGAATGAACAAATGGCTTCAGAAGCAGTCTGAATGTGTGTCTGATTTCTTCACAGACTAAGTCTGTGGTTTTTGGGTTGGGGTTTTTTTTAAGGGCATATTAGTTTAAGTAATGTATTTTATAGGATTTTATAACTACTGCCTTTCCCTTGCAAGTAGACTTCTCCTGTATGACTAATCCATGGTCCTCTTCTTGATCACTGTCTTAGAGTTAGTTTCTCCCATCTTGGAAGAAAATCCTACAACTTTGAAGCCAGCTACTCTAACAACTCACTTATATTCCTAAAATCAAAGTCGCATGCAATGTCACACCAACGTCTTCGCAGTGTTGTACAGTAGTTCAGGCTACTGCTGCATAGGTGGGTGTGGCAGGGAGGAAGATCTGAGTTGCCAGGTTGGTGTGGTCTACTGCCTAATTTCATGAACACTGACGATTCAGCAGGTGAGAGAGAGCTGGCTAGGAAGCTAGAAGCTGTTCTTAAAAAGTGTGCTGTGGGCAGCATAATCAAATAACTTTTGGAGATTGAAGCTGAAATACGATTATCTGTGAGGAAGTGAAAAGTAGAAGAATATCCTCCAAAGATTTAGGTAAGTTAGAAACCTTTGGGGTCTATCTAGAGAACTCGGAATTCATTGTCGTTTACCTATCATTATGTTAAAGATCTGTGTATGTAAAAGACTGATACTTTTTTTTTGTGTGTGTTAAGAAAAAGGTTAAAGTTGGATGTTGGTCTCATGAGTGCCACTTTTTGGATATGCAATATTTAACAGACTTCAACAATACGACACACAAAGACATTTGAAATCTAATTAATCTCTTGACATTTGACTGAAAGTCAAAGCAGTGGACTACAAGATGAATAAGGATACCTCACCCATGAAGGTTGATCTTTCTTTCATGAGGTGCAAATGAGTTATGATGATCTGACCACAAAGTTTATTGCAGATCTCTTCTTTTTTAATAATTGTCCCTGCGTTAAGCACCTACCATGCTTTCTTAATATGATAGTGGATATAACAACTGCTGTAGCTGACATTCTACATTTCCACTAAAGGTCCTTCCTTAGGAACTTCAGTTTTTACACAAACTGCTTGAAGTACCATGTACTAGTTTACCACTTGTGGAAGAAGGGGCAGGCAACTCAAGAAGAGTACAGGGATCTCGTTAGGTCATGCAGAGAGGAAATGAGAAAGGCAAAAGCCCAGCTAGAACGCAACCTGGCCGTTGTTGTTAGAGACAACAAAAAATGTTTTTACAAATATATTAATAACAAGAAGAGAGCCAAGGAGAATCTCCATCCTTTA